>NC_088800.1:67441310-67743507 GCF_011386835.1 Chrysemys picta bellii | reverse complement strand
CTAAAGACATCAAATTCAAGAGTCCTATTTTTATTCACTTTGCGCTGGACGCTATGAGCCAGATAGTCAAAGGTACTTAGGCACCTAAAGATGCAGGTCCAGTGGGATTTTCCAACAGAGGCACATAGATTTGAAAGAAGTGGAATTTAGCCTAAGCCAAATTTTCAGAACCTCTCATTGCACCTGGAGAATTTAAGAGTACATCATCATTTGGCCTATGTCATTAAAGAGACTCAACATTTTGTCCTATATTATTTATTCCATTGCATTGTACAGGTTTTTCCATAATATGACCACCCGGATGGATAAAAATCAATTATTTTTTTAAAAATAAATAAAAAACTATTTTTAATGTAAGTTAAATACAGGGCTGTTGTATTTATTTTTTAAAATAAATTTAAAATTGACAACCTATGTTAAGGCTAAAATTATAATATATTAAAATTTAGTTCATAAAAATAATGGAAATGCTATTTGGCAGAAACAACTTTCTAAGGCTATGTCTACACTACCGCTGTAAGTTGACCTATGCTATGCAACTCCAGCTACTTGAATAACATAGCTGGAGTCGATGTACCTTAGGTCGAGTTACCATGCGGTCTACACGAAAAACTCGCCCGTCGACTTACTCTTCTCATCAGGGGTAGAGTACAGGGATCGACTGGAGGGAGATGTGTTGTCGATTTGGCGGGTCTTCACTAGATCCGCTAAATCTACCGCCAGTGAATCTCAGAGTGTCGACCCTAGCTGTAGTGTAGACCTGCACTAGGGATTAAAAAAGATGAAAATTATAATTTAAAGAGGAAGATTTAGAGAACTCAATATACGATCATTGGAAAGTTGCAGCAAAGCAGTGAAACAAGCAAATTATCCAATCAATGGCATTTTTGTGCTTTGCAGGTTAACATTTTTGCTATACCAAATTATGCTAACTTAATATACACATGGAAGTCTTTAGGAAAAAAATCTTCAGTGATCACAATACATCTAGTTATAAATATCTAAGGAGCTTGTAGAAAAAGTTATTTTTAGTAATACCTTATACTGCAACTGTATTTTGTAAAATTCTTGATTTAGTACCACAATACTAGGTTAACTATTCTTGGTAACACTATTTCTGATTACATAATCAAGACGAACTTTTCAAAATAATGTTCTGAGTATAAATCACTTTTAATCAGCATCTACATACTGAGACATTGGCACTGATTACTTAGCTCCTTTAATAGCAAGTGTAATGGATAACAAGTGTTTTGCTTGATTGCTTCCTAGCTTAGTTGATCAGGATTCTATTCATCACTCTTAGCTGTTGGAATCCTGAGACTTCTTGGAGTCCCTGTTTAAAGGTCTTGACATCATTTTGACCAAAAATCTGTGGTGGTTTACAATTCAGTCAGTCAAAGTTCTACGTACTTCATGTGTTCCTCCTAGTTAAAAATGTATTTAAGATGGGTAGGGTTTTTTGTTTTTTTAACTGATTGAGATGGCAGTTGAGCATAGAAAAATTTAAATACAATCCAAGAGAGCATAGATAATAATATGAAATCAATGGATGCTAAAAATGTATTCAAACTTTAATCTGACATTCTTAAGCAAAAACCATATTGGGAAAACAACTGCAGTACTCTTTGATTAACATTATTTTTGTCAGCTTAAGTGTAGTTTAAAACCACAACTAAACTAGAGAGCTTGTATCAATTGGATATATATCAATTAGAAATATTAATGGGCCAAATTCACTACTGTCAGACTGAAATCAAGGATTGCCTCCTCTTATGCCTTTGGTGATTTATGTCCATTGAGGAAACATTTTTTAGCCTTTCCTCCTAATACATGATGAAACTAAAATGATTAAACAAATTGACATAGATCAGTAGAAAAACTCCACTGCAGAAAAGCATGAAATGAAGTCAGTATCTCTTCACTACAAATGTATTAGTGTAGATCCAAATCTTGTGTTGAATGGTGATAAAAATAGTGAAATCAGAAAGAAGTAAAAGGAAAAGAAAAAAAACCTGACAAAAATAGTATTAGATACCAATACTCCAAACACTTGATGCATCTGATGGTACGTCTACACTACGAAATTAGTTCGAATTTATAGAAGCCGGTTTTATTGAAATCGGTTGTATACAGCCGATTGTGTGTGTCCACACAATAAAATGCTCTAGGTGCTCTAGTCGGCGGACCGCGTCCACAGTACAAGGCTAGCGTCGACTTCCGGAGCACTGCACTATGGGTAGCTATCCCACAGCTATCCCACAGTTCCCGCAGTCTCCGCCGCCCTTTGAATTCTGGGTTGAGATCCCAATGCCCGGATGATGCAAAACAGTGTCGCGGGCGGTTCTGGGTACATGTCGTCAGGCCCCTCCCTCCCCCGTCACAGCAACGGCAGACAATAGATTCGCGCCTCTTTACCTGGGTTACCTGGGTTACCTGTGCAGACAACATGGAGCCCGCTCAGCTGAGCTCACCGTCACCATATGTCCTCTGGGTGCCGGCAGACGTGGGACTGCATTGCTACACAGCAGCAGCTGCTAACTGCCTTTTGGCGGTAGACGGTGCAGTAGACTGGTAGCCTTCATCGGCGATCTGGGTGCTGGCAGCCGTGTGGCTTGCCTTTTGGCAGTAAATGGTGTATTACGACTATTAGCCGTCCTATTACAAGTCGGGTCATCGCACGTTAGCAGAGTCTTCCCCGAGCAGCCGATTGTGCAATAGGCCTGAAGACCATCGTCATACGCCGCCCCGTATTTGCTGCCAAGCACCCAGAAAGATGCCGAGGGCTATCAGTCACGCTGCACCGTCGTCTTAAGATGTAAAAAATAGATTTGCTCTGTATTCATTTGCTTCCCCCTCCCTCCGTCAAACCAACGGCCTGCTAAGCCCAGGGTTTTCAGTTTAATCTTTGGTGGGGACCATTCTGTGTGACAGTTGTTTGTGTTTCTCCCTGATGCACAGCCACCGTTCTTGATTTTAATTCCCTGTGCCTGTACGCCATGTCGTCACTCGGCCCGCCCTCCCTCCTTCCCCTAGTCCGTCAGATACTACGTTTGCGCCACAGCTCAGAGAGCCGAGAAGCGGTTCGTGCCTTTTCTTTGAATTCTGGGTTGAGATCCCAATGCCCGGATGATGCAAAACAGTGTCGCGGGCGGTTCTGGGTACATGTCGTCAGGCCCCTCCCCACTCGTCACAGCAACGCAGACAATAGATTCGCGCCTTTTTACCTGGGTTACCTGTGCAGACAACATACCACGGCAAGCATGGAGCCCGCTCAGCTCAGCTGAGCTCACCGTCACCATATGTCCTCTGGGTGCCGGCAAACGTGGGACTGCATTGCTACACAGCAGCAGCTGCTAACTGCCTTTTGGCGGTAGACGGTGTAGCATGAGTGATAGCCATGGGGCTGGCAGCCGTAGGGCTGCATTGCACCAGCCCCTTGCCAGGCGATGGTATATTATGACTGGTACCCGTCATCGTCGTATTGGTGTGGCTGTCAATCATGGCCACCTGGGCAGACATGCTACTGTTTCGATGATGATGGCTACCAGTCGTAATATACTATTTTCTGCCAATTGCCCAGTATTGTCTGCTAAGCACCCAGAAGAGGTCGAGGGCGATGCTGGGTGCTGGCGGACGTGGGGCTGGCAGACGTGGGGCTGCATTGCTACACAGCAGCAGCCCCTTGCCTTTTGGCAGATGATGGTATTTTATGATTGGTACCCATCGTCATCGTACTGGAGAGGCTATCACTCATGCTGCACCGTCGACTGCCAGCTTAAGAGGTAAAAAATAGATTTGTTCTGTATTCATTTGCTTCCCCTTCCTCTGTGAAATAAATGGCCTGCTAAGCCCAGGGTTTTCAGTTTAATCTTTGGGGGGACCATTCTGTGTGACAGTTGTTTGTGTTTCTCCCTGTTCCTGTACCTGTACGCCATGTCGTCACTCGGCCCTCCCTCCCTCCCGCCCTCCCTCCTTCTCCTTGTCCATCAGATACTACTTTCGCGCCTTTTTTCTGACCAGGCGCCATAGCTAGCACTGGGATCGTGGAGCCCGCTCAGATCACCGCGGCAATTATGAGCACTATGAGCACCACGCGCATTGTCCTGGAGTATATGCGGAGCCAGGACATGCCAAGGCGAAACCCGGACCAGGCGAGGAGGCGATTGCAGCGCGGCGACGAGAGTGATGAGGAAATTGACATGGACATAGACCTCTCACAAGGCACAGGCCCCAGCAATGTGGAAATCATGGTGTCACTGGGGCAGGTTGATGCCGTGGAATGCCGATTCTGGGCCCGGGAAACAAGCACAGACTGGTGGGACCGCATCGTGCTGCAGGTATGGGACGATTCCCAGTGGCTGCGAAACTTTCGCATGCGTAAGGGCACTTTCATGGAACTTTGTGACTTGCTTTCCCCTGCCCTGAAACGCCAGGATACCAAGATGAGAGCAGCCCTCACAGTTGAGAAGCGAGTGGCGATAGCCCTGTGGAAGCTTGCAACGCCAGACAGCTACCGGTCAGTCGGGAATCAATTTGGAGTGGGCAAATCTATGGTGGGGGCTGCTGTGATCCAATTTGCCAGGGCAATGAAAGACCTGGTGATAGCAAGGGTAGTGACTCTGGGCAACGTGCAGTCAATAGTGGATGGTTTTGCTGAAATGGGATTCCCAAACTGTGGCGGGGCCATAGACTGAACCCATATCCCTATCTTGTCACCGGAGCACCAAGCCACCGACTACGTAAACCGCAAGGGGTACTTTTCAATGCAGCTGCAAGCCCTGGTGGATCACAAGGGACGTTTCACCAACATCAACGTGGGATGGCCGGGAAAGGTACATGATGCTCGCGTCTTCAGGAACTCTGCTCTGTTTCGAAAGCTAGAGGAAGGGACTTTCTTCCCGGACCAGAAAGTGACCATTGGGGATGTTGAAATGCCTATCATGATCCTTGGGGACCCAGCCTACCCCTTAATGCCATGGCTCATGAAGCCGTACACAGGCAGCCTGGACAGGAGTCAGGACCTGTTCAACTACAGGCTGAGCAAGTGCCGAATGGTGGTGGAATGTGCATTTGGACGTTTAAAAGCGCGCTGGCGCAGCTTACTGACTCGCTCAGACCTCAGCGAAAAGAATATCCCCATTGTTATTGCTACTTGCTGTGCGCTCCACAATATCTGTGAGAGTAAGGGGGAGACCTTTATGGCGGGGTGGGAGGTTGAGGCAACTCGCCTGGCCGCTGATTATGCGCAGCCAGACACCAGGGCGGTTAGAGGAGCACAGCAGGGCGCGGTGCGCATCAGAGAAGCTTTGAAAACGAGTTTTGTGACTGGCCAGGCTACTGTGTGAAACTTCTGTTTGTTTCTCCTTGATGAACCCTCCAAACCCCCCCCCCCGACCCGGTTCACTCTACTTCCCTGTAAACCAACCACCCCACCCCACCCTCCCCTCCCGCTTGCAGAGGCAATAAAGTCATTTTTTTTTAACATTCATGCATTCTTTATTAGTTCCTTACAGAGGTAGGGGGATAATTGCCAAGGTAGCCTGGGATGGGTGGGGGAGGAGGGATGGAAAAGGACACACTGCATTTTAAAACTTTAAGTCTTATTGAAGGTCAGCCTTCTGATGCTTGGGCGATCATCTGGGGTGGAGTGACTGGGTGGACGGAGGCCCCCCCACCGTGTTCTTGGGCGTCTTGGTGAGGAGGCTATGGAACTTGGGGAGGAGGGCTGTTGGTTACACAGGGGCTGTAGCGGCGGTCTCTGCTCCTGCTGCCTTTCCTGCAACTCAACCATACGCTCGAGCATATCAGTTTGATGCTCCAGCAGATGGAGCATTGCCTCTTGCCGTCTGTCTGCAAGCTGACGCCACCTATCGTCTTCAGCCCGCCACTTGCTCTGTTCATCCCGCGATTCAGCCCGCCACCTCTCCTCTCGTTCATATTGGGCTTTTCTCATCTCCGACATTGACTGCCTCCACGCATTCTGCTGTGCTCTATCAGCGTGGGCGGACATCTGCAGCTCCGTGAACATCTCGTCCCTCGTCCTACGTTTTCTCTTTCTAATGTTCACGAGCCTCTGCGAAGGAGAAACATTTGCAGCTGGCGGAGGAGAAGGGAGAGGTGGTTAAAAAAGACACATTTTAGAGAACAATGGGTACACTCTTTCATTACAAGGTCGCATATTTCGGCTTGCAGGCAGCCATCGTAGGCCACAGTGTTTTGGCTTTTTTAACCTTCTTAACATGCGGGAAAGGTTGCAAACAGCAGCGCATTTCCCATATCAAGGATGAATTGGGTTGTCCATTTAAAATGGGGTTTCAATGTAAAAGGAGGGGGCTGCGGTTTCCCGGTTAACATGTGGCACAAACACAAGTAAACCACCCCCCCACACACACACACACACGATTCTCTGGGATGATCACTTCACCCCTCCCTCCACCGCGTGGTTAACAGCGGGGAACATTTCTGGTCAGAAGAGCAGGAACGGGCGCCTCTGAATGTCCCCTTAATAAAATCACCCCATTTCAACCAGGAGAGCTTTCTGGAGATGTCCCTGGAGGATTTCCGCTCCATCCCCATACACGTTAACAGACTTTTCCAGTAGATGTACTGGCCGCGATTGCCAGGGCAAAGTAATCATTAAACACGCTTGCTTTTTTTGGTAATGTTTACAAATAGTTACAAAGTTACACTCACCAGAGGTCTCCTGTGTGCCCTGAGGGTCTTGGGTGAGTTCGGGGGTTACTGGTTCCAGGTCCAGGGTCACAAACATATCCTGGCTGTTGGGGAAACCGGTTTCTCCGCTTCCTTGCTGCTGTGAGCTACCTACAGTACCTCCATCCTCATCTTCATCGTTCCCCGAACCGTCTTCCCTGTGTGTTTCTCCAGTGAGAGAGTCATAGCACACGGTTGGGGTAGTGGTGGCTGCACCCCCTAGGATCGCATGCAGCTCCGCGTAGTAGCGGCAAGTTTGCGGCTCTGCCCCGGACCTTCCGTTTGCTTCTCTGGCTTTGTGGTAAGCTTGCCGTAGCTCCTTAATTTTCACGCGGCACTGCTGTGTGTCCCTGTTATGGCCTCGGTCCTTCATGGCCTTGGAGATCTTTTCTAATACTTTTCCATTTCTTTTACTGCTACGGAGTTCAGCTATCACTGCTTCATCTCCCCATATGGCGAGCAGATCTCGTACCTCCCGTTCGGTCCATGCTGGAGCTCTTTTGCGATCCTGGGAGGACTCCATCACGGTTACCTGTGCTGATGAGCTCTGCGGGGTCACCTGTGCTCTCCACGCTGGGCAAACAGGAAATGAAATTCAAACCTTCGCGGGTCTTTTCCTGTCTACCTGGTCAGTGCATCTGAGTTGAGAGTGCTGTCCAGAGCGGTCACAATGAAGCACTGTGGGATAGCTCCCGGAGGCCAATAACGTCGAATTCCGTCCACACTACCCCAATTCCGACCCGCAAAGACCGGTTTTATCGCTAATCCCCTCGTCAGAGGTGGTGTAAAGAAACCGGTTTAAAGGACCCTTTAAGTCGAAAGAAAGGGCTTCGTTGTGTGAACGTGTCCAGGCTTAATTCGGTTTAACGCTGCTAAAATCGACCTAAACCCGTAGTGTAGACCAGGCCTGAGTAACTTCACACACATGAGCAGTCCCGGGCCTGGTCTACACTTAAAGTTTAGGTCGACATATCTAAGTTGCTTAGGGCTATGAAAAATCCACATCTCGACATTTCCACTGACAGCACTACAGTTACTTGTGGAGGTGGTGTTCCTCACTGTTGGAAAAAGCCCTTCAAGTTGATGTCAACCCCACAGTGTAGACACAGCTATGTCAACATAACTACAGTGCCATGGCTATGCGGGTATACTCCCCGTTGTTTAGATAGAAGTGTCTGTTGGATTGAATTTTAAAAGTTAAGTTTTAAGACCTCCGATTATTGCTGGTTATACATCGCAGAAATGTGTTACTTGGAAGGAGGTAATTTTTTAAACATCAAAAATCAATTAATTATTCATAACAAAAAATACTTAAATTCTCAAGCAGTTTGCCTTTTTCTCCTTAATGCCGCAGAAGGTTTTTCTACAACTTCAAATTCTTGACATAACAAAGTGAAAGCACTTACAGACCAATTTAAGTAGTCCTATGATGATTTCCATAATCAGGTCATTTTTTCACAGTAATCAGTTGCTGATTTAGCTTTGCTTCAGTCTAATTATGGCATCTCTGAATGACAAGAGAATGTCACTCTTTGATTTTTAATTGTGGTTAAAAAATATTAAATCCAAGCATAACAATAGCCATTGGAGTCAATGGACATGTGACAGGGTATTTCTTTTTTTGTAATCTTGACCCAAACCATGTGACTGCGGAAAGGTAACAAAGAACAGTGTGTTACAAACACTCGTGTGTATCAGAAGAGAAATTAGAGAGGATAATATCAGATAAAAATCTCTGTAGCAACTAATTCTAATGTCAGGGGATTGAAATTTTGGTGGAGAAAGCACAGCAAATGAGTTGTTAAGGAACCAAGAGCTTGATTCATTGCAAAATGTCTTGTATTTTTTTTTTTAAAAAGAAATAAAATATCCATCAACCATCCAGACTTGTTTCCACACACATTTCTCAAAACATTTTCAGTAAGTGTTTCATTATGACTTCTTTAGGATTTGGATTTGTTTTCAAAATTTTCTTCTCTTTTAGTTGATTTATTATTCCATTTATTCTCCTTTTGAAATAATTTTTATTTAAGATTATTCCAAAAGCTTACTGCAAATAAGTGAAAGAAAATGTTAGGGGAAAAAAATACAAAACCCCACCAAAAATTTCAGCTCCTCCAAGGCATCCATATTTTTATGTTCATTCATTTATGATTAAACCAGAATCCTTCTTTTTGTACTTATCTTCTATAGAATATTTTTCTGACTGTGTTTCCATTCCACTTGCTGCTTCAAGCAAGTCTCAATGACCTTTTGGGCAAACATCCAAAGAACACTGACGGAGTTTATGTCCGTGATGAGATTGCACACACAGTCTCTTAGCCAAAGAATGATTTACTTTAGCAACTTTGTCTCTTTTCAGTTTAGACAGAAAGACAAATTACGGCTATAAAATGTATTTATAAAAAGCGTCAGTAAATCGTTCGTATAAACTTAAACACATGTAAACAGAATGTAAAGCAATGAAAGCTGTTCTTGTAGGAGCTACACTTTCCTTTAATAGACTATTTCCTTAGCTACTTTATGCTTATAAAGTGTCTAATAAGCATAAAGCAGATGTATAGAATATTGCTTCATTGATTTAAGATTACGTTTATATTTACATAGTATCAAAGCTAGATACTTTGTATACCTGTACTACCTATAGTTACTAGCTATCTTTACACCAGAAAGAAGAGATGAGACAAACTGCTCTCTCCTGCTACTACTTGGAAATTGCAATAGGCTGCTGCCAATATTTATACAATGCATAGCAAATACACTATACAGAACATAAGTAGTCTTAGCTCTACAATCTGTTCAGTTTAACATTCATATATTTTGTAACTAAGATGACTATTTGATAAACAAATTTGTCAGAGTATGGCAAATTGTTAAGTTTTATGATAAGTGAGAGCCCTATGTTCATGAAAGTTGCCAGACCGGTGATACTTAGACCTCAGTGGTTCGGGAGTCAAATTAACGATCAACATTACCCAAAAGAGCCACAGTACTGTGAATTCGTGGTTTCATTTACTATAGTATTATATATTCATATTTAAACAGTGTGACGGGAAATATTTAGTTTTTTATATCTGTATATAGTCTCACAGCAAAATGACCAAACAAGTATTATTTATCAACTACAATTGGGTAAGTAAAAAACATAGTAAAGGCATCCTGATTGGTTAATAACTTAGACTGGTTAATAATAAAAATCACACAGTGTTAATATCACATGCTACAGGAGACACATTAAAAAAGTCACTTGCAGTTCACAAGAGTCAGTCTCAGTATCACTGTGCTAGACAGATAATACTGGTTGGAAAAGTCCACTATCCAACTCCTACCCCACCAAAAAAAAATATATATATATATTTTACAAGGGTGATAGCATACATATTTCTGCAGTCTGTCATGCCCGAACCTGATCTGTACAGACACCGTCTAGAAATGAGAGGATAGATCAGGCTCTACGCCCACTCAATCCTTAGTCCCTCTGAAATTTTTAACAAGAGGACTACTTATGATGGAGCTTGTTATATGGACATGAGTCCTGAGTAGACAAAACTCTTTTCAGAGGCTTAAGAGCCATTTTATGTTAATGACTTTCAGGAAATACGCATGCAAGGTGAAATCCAACATACCAGTTTTATATTAGGTTACTGCATTATTTAATTTGGTGACTGGAAGTCCTCCAAACAGATGCAGCAGAAATATTATAGCTGGTTTCTGGAGTTTCCCCTGTGCGCTCTCTCTCCTCCCCCCGCAGGGATACCAAAAGCAACAAATTTGGAATATTACTAACAAACAAACAAACAGGGGATATTTGTTGAAAAATCTCATTACAATTTTGTACTGGGAAAGTCAGACTCTTTAAAAAAAAAATGTGGCAATCCTTTATGCAATGGAGAGATTAGCAAGTTATCTGCTGCAGTACTGAAGTTCATGGGAGTTTTGCCTCCATTGATGTAGGATCATGACCCTTTAGTCATTCTCCCTCAGAAGGGAGAAAAAAGTTTTACAATTTTATATTGATTTTATGATGTTCAATTTAAAAAGTGAAGGGAAATCCTATACGACAACCTAAGTACCAAACATACTGTATATTTTTACCACTGTGTAACGATAATTTTGTTTGAAATTAAGTATTTTATGATTACATCATATTCTCTTTATTTATGGAGCACCTTTAATCCAAAGCATTGGAGAAAGATAATAAAAACACGCAATCAACAATTCATAAAATGTTAACAACCAGTGATCCTGAGTGAGAGCAAAATACAAGAAAATGGAAGAGACAGCAAAATGTAAGCAGCAGCAGCTTGAGTTAATACTTTAAATGATGCCTGCATTTAAATAAACCAGTGAAGTGACCGAGAGATGAAAGACCAGATCCTATGATCAATTGCTTGAACTATCCAATACTCTTATGTTATTTTGCTTAGTTTAACAGATTATTTCATTAGGAAGTTTAAATTTGGTGGTTTCCTATGCTTTTCTATTATCAAAACCATGTACAGATTTAAAAAAAAAAAAAAGTTCTGTGGCCTATAACCCCCTAACGTCAATTAGGGCTTCTAATTAAAATTGCCAAGATGTTGAGGTTTTTAAATAAGAAAACCCCATGAAGTCTATGAAACTATTTATACACTCCCAGTAAAATTATTTTTCTTTTAAACAAAAAGAACAGTTATGGTAAAGAAAATTTACTGGTCTAGTTGCAAAAGTAAGGAACAGCTAAATCTTGTAATCCATATTTGTATATGTTCTGTTGTAGCCTGCTTCAGTATATAACACTAGTCTGATCTCATGGTCCTGCAATAATGGATTAGAATTCTACTCTCTGAATTGTATTAGGGCATTTTAAGATCGAGTATATTACTTTTAAGATGAAGGTTCTATTAAGCATTAGAAATATCTCGCTGAAGATTTTCTATTAGGCCCCAAACTCAACTCCCTTTAGGTACTCAAATGCGTGGCTATTCTTTGGTTCTCTCCCCAGTACTGCTCAGTCACCTGGCTGGAGTCCCTATACTGTTTATGAAAGTAATACTTTTGGTGAAAGTACTTTTACATGTCCTCTTGAAAATTATATTTCATTCTAACAGCAAATTTCTCTAAGCTACAGGAAGAAGTTACTAACAGAGAGGCAGAGCTAGCATGCATGAATGGCACAGGGAGTCAACTGGAGAGGTCAGAATACTACTTCAAGCATGGGCTTAGAAGTACACATCCATGAGAACACGATACTATATAGTATCTTATACTATGCCTGACTGTAAAGCTATGGTAATTGTATATCACATCGAAAATTAAAAAAGAAAATGGGAATATGACTACCTGTGTAGATTTTTAACAGTCTTACCTGGCATACCATGTATGAGGTCACCACACAGTACAAAGAACTTGGGCTTGGGGTTTAACTGGTTAATGGCTTGCACAGCTTGCTCTGTTAATTTGATCTCCTCTTCCCATTCATCACCTCCATTGTCACAGTCACCAATTGCCCAGGCTTTCATCAGTCCAAACTGGGGATCCGCTCCTTGGATGAAGTAGAAAGGGGCTTTCCATTGACATTCATCATCTTTAAAAAATATATATATATTAGTAAAATCTTAAAGGGAAAGGAAATTTTCCCTGTATTATCAAGGTGAAGAGTAACTTTCTTTAAATGAAGGCCACTTTAATACAGTAGACACAATACTTTAATAGAGTAAGCACAAGCATAATATTTCCCTATAACAGATTAGAGCATTTTTGTTTATTGTAATTATGCAATGCTGACTTGTGGCTACAGGATGACTAGAGAAAAAGCATACCAACAACAAAGCAAAAGGTGCTTAAAACTTCAGGACTACAACATAGCTCAATAGCATGGAACATAAGAGATTCATTTTCAATTATTGCCTTTTTAATTAAATTAAAAACGCACACTACATTTTATGGTGTCAGAAGGAATCCACTTAAATTATTACTATGTTAAATGCTTTTTGCTCTTACCATACTAGAGAAAGCTTGAAAAATTAACTTGCTAGCTAGAGACACATCCCCTTTATAGGATGCAGGACAGCAACCCAGTAGGAATCGCAGCATTCTTTCCTCATTCCCAGCAGCTCTGGGCTGGCCCATCCCAGCTGAATTGCTTTTACAAGGCTTGGGCAGGAACCTTCCTAGGCTCGGACTGGTACCCTCTCTCCTCACTAGGTCCTAGAGCCTGGGCTTCTAGCCTGAGCCTGGAAGCTACATTACAAATAAACAGCCCTGCAGTCCGAGCCCCATAAGGCCAAGTCAGCTGGCACAGGCCAGACGCAGGAGTCTAACTGTGGTGTAGACATACCCATAAGGTCAATTGGCAGTGAGGTCCAGGCACATCACCTTCCTCCTTGACTTGAACTTTGGGCTGGTAGTTTTAATTCTCTGGCAAATTTTTCAAGCCTGCTCGCATACATTTTAGT
This sequence comes from Chrysemys picta bellii, assembly GCF_011386835.1. NCBI lineage: Eukaryota > Metazoa > Chordata > Testudines > Emydidae > Chrysemys > Chrysemys picta. The sequence goes on along the minus strand of NC_088800.1, from coordinate 67,730,356 downwards.
TGTACTATTTAGACTTACAAAAGGCTCTCCCCACTCCCATAACACGGCATTATAGGGAGATCTCATATTACTATTACTGAACTGCTTTTCGGTCTCAAAGTGCTACAGAACATTTACTAATATACTATGAAATATTATAAATAATTTATTGTGTTTGTTTTTTATTTGCTAGCTTCGATCATTTACATTGGGCCTCAAAGTCATTAGTGAGAATTGGAAGGGTCAAATGGAAACCTTAATTTAGGATGTTCATAATGGCTCCTGACTGAAACCTAGAATACAAATATATGAGCCTGGAGGCAAACTAAAATGTGTACAGCTTCCCCCTCGCTCCACTTAAGACCAGAAACTTATGGAAGAAAGAATAGGATTTTTGTAGTTTCAGTTAATTTTTTGTACTTTTGTGCCTCAGATATCTCAGTAATGGGTATCGAAAAAAACCCTTAAATAATGTAGATAGCAAAGCAGGCTAAGAAAAAATTTCTCATTTCTTGTCCATAAATAGCTAAGACCATATTCTGCTAGAGATAAGAGAACGTGGGTGTCCCATCTTTTCTCTAAACTACAGTACAAACTTTTCAAAAGTATACTGTTGCTGCCCTGATTGTCTAAAGGCATTATCTTACATTCCAGGTGTTTGGTTTTGGACTACTGCAGCTGGGTTTTTCCCTTTTAAGCTCTTCTTTAAGGTATGTCTGACTCTCACTTTGAGCTAGTCTACACTAGAAACACTACCATGGCGCAGCTGCACCGAAGTTCGCCTGCCGACATAGCGCTGTACACACCGGCGTTTAGGTCAGTGTAACTTATTTACATCCCCGAGTGACATAAGTTGTACCAACATAACCTGTGGTGTAGCCACGCCCTTTGTCTTACCCCTTTTAGTTTTATCCTTGCTTTAATATCTACAATTAAAACATTCACTGGTAGCTGTCTGAAGTCCTGGAGCTTGTTTATTATATAAGTGGGTGGGTTTGTTTTTATTAAATTCATAATGAAAAACCCACAGTCTACCTATATAGTGCTTCAGAACAAGGAGAACGGTATTTCCACCAGAATTCTCTCTCACCAGGGTTACACAACATAATAGTTGGAATAGTGGCAACTGCAATAGTGGAATAAAAATATAAAAGGCCAGCGTAGAAACACACTCAGCGCCCCTGGAACTACAGATTCAAATGTTATCAAGGTGAGCTCAGAACTTCATCCTTCCAAGGTAGCTACATTGATTTCTAGGCAACCTACAGCAAAAGTCAGTTTTTTTCAGTTAAGCCCTTAAAAATCAAAAATAAATGTCAAAAAATAGGCTCCTAAACCCAACTAAATAAGTAGCCTGATTTGGGGATCCTTTAGTAGGAAACACTTTTTAAAAAAAATTGTTTAACATTGAAACTCAGCACACAGACTGGCAAAAGTAACTGCTATTCTTAACACACGCCATTCCACTTTCCTCTCCTTCAACAGCAAAAGCAAGAGATGTCAGGATCAGTTCTAAGTTATTAACTGCTGCCATTAGTGCCACATCTCTTTACCAAATGTAGGTTCCTACATTTCACTTAATTTAAAATGTAATTGTTAAATAAAACAATTTATAGTCAGCTAACATCATCTATCAATTCATATAGTCATCGTCTTCTTGTACATTAATAATACCTCTAAATCTCACATTTTACAGGCTGAAAACCTTTATCCATCAGTTTTTAAATCTGAAATGCAACCTTTAACATTTTCAAATTAGAAAACTCATTCAGACAGGTTTTTATTCAGAGAAGTGAAATGATCCATCAATCCATCTGTTTTCTATAGAATCCTTTTGGAACTGGCTGAATGACACAACATAATTTAGGTTTTATTTCATGTGTCTTGCATGGAAAATGAGAAATACGACTGTCATAAAAATCAGTTTATGTGCTGCATCGAAGACATTGTTTAGGCAGAGAAATCAACTTAGATTTTTTGAAGTGAAAAGCTATAAAGATGAGTTAAGGAAGCCTGCATCTCTAAGGGTTCTAACTCAGCAGACATGTTCTATGACTTAATAAGGAAAAGGAGGGTTTGAAAAAACTATTCAGTTTGGAGGAGTGGGAAGCTTTCCCAGGTCAGGCTGTCTGGTGCTGCTTGCTCCTGCTCAAAGTTTCTCCATTCTGCTACACAATGAAAACAGACCATATTCCTCTTAGTTTTCACTGCTGCTAGTGAGAACTCTGTAGGCAGCTGTGAAACTGATAAGAACCAAGTCAGTTTCACTGCTGCTCTGGAAAGCTCTGAGCAATACAGGAGGCAAGCACTACAGGAGAATACAAAAGTGGAGTCTCTAGGAAAAGTAGAGTATAAGGCACCCCATCAGAAATGCCCATACAGCAGCACAGAGGAACAAGGAGAAAGTATTTCTCTCTTCCAGAAGCTAGAGAAGGCTGAGGGCTTCAATTTTATCAGACACATACTAAACAGAGGTTTACACAAAAATGAACCACCTGAACAGGGTCAAAGAAAGAATCCCAGCACCCACCCCTTTTTCAACAACTTGAGCTACACAGTTGGCTCATCACCGGATTACTGTCCCTGACAACAAGAGCATCTACTTTTTTCATACTAATTGGTTACTGACTAGTAAATTTAGTCTTCTACCTTATAGGTGTATGAAAGTTCCCATGACTTAAATGTACATGTATTGGTGTGAGTGATATGGGGACAGAGAGACTATTGGGATACATTAGAAAAGAGAAGTTCAGTATACAGAGAGATTCTATGAGGAGAAGTGGCAGAAGAACTTATAATGGAGAAAGGGAAAGAGACATGGGAATGGAAGGATTGCGAATAAACAGAGGAAAGAGAAACTGAAACGATGTAGGAAAAGTTACACCATCACCTATTATAAGAGAAAAAAAGAAATTGAGTGAAGCCAGGAAGGGGAAGAAGATATATCAAAACTGAGAGTTGCAATAAGCAGGGATGGGCAAACAGTATTTGGTTAATATACTGTTAGATTAAATTAGTCAACAATGCCACGGAAATTAGTCAATAGCTATATTTTTGTAGTATTAGATCAGCTAGATAGTAAACAACAAAGAAGATCAATACATAATATATTCAACAGTTTTTTCTGCTATTTGGTCAGTCCAAGTAGTAAGTTCCTTTTTCAAAAAAAACAGGGCTTATTTACACAGAGCTCCACCAGTTTACTAATTCTTAATTAATACTTGGTGCAATTTTAAACCAATTTGGTTACACTAATGCAAAAGTACACTCATGTATTTTGGTTTAAACCAGCCTTATTATACTGTATCTTAAATTGATTAGGAATAGATTTAAAATAATCCAAGATAAACCACTCTTTACACACAGTTTGCACTAGTTTAGTGTAAACCTCTGCAAAACCCTGTGTGAAGAAAGAATATTCATAAATAAAATGTTCATGGACAACATAACAATTAGATACTGCACAACAGTTTTGTACTTCAAAACTGCAACAGGCAATGGCTTTTTTGAGAGTGTGCAGGTATCATTCTAGCTAGGTGTTTTAGTCCTCAGTGCTACTGGAGGTCAGGTACATTTTTCATACCCCGTTGGGTAGGTTATATAATCACAAACACGAGAGTTATTCAAAGGGAGAGCATCAAATGACTAGATATTCCACATTAGTGAGCATCCTTTCCATCTTAGTTGAAGTTGAAACATCATATAATTTAGCAGAGTCCAGAGAATTAAAAACTGGCTCACCATCTCCATGGTGGCTGTAATGCTATAGTCTCAAATAAGGCCAATGTCTGAAGAATGTACTGCAACATCACTAGTTCCTAATTCCCACACGTAGTCATGAGAAACAGATATAACAGCTTCTCCACAAACGTGTCAGGTGCGGCAAAAGGCGTAAAAGTTTTTAACTGAGTTTTAATCAATAAGGAGGAGGAAGATACACTTCTGTTTCCAGAAGCTAGATTATTCTTGGTGTTCCATGTTTTCAATTTTTACCAATTTTCACCAATAAATTACTAGTTTTTTTTTTTAATTAAAAGGGGTTCAGTTTTAACTGATTTACACCACTTTAAATCAATCCACTATTTTTTGGGGGTATTTATTTTTGTTAAACACTGATGCTTTATGTGATTGCTGTTTCCTGCAGCTCTGAGATTGAAACAGTTTCTCAGTGTAAAACACAGAACACACATGACGGAAGTCAGGGGGAAAAAAACAAAAACAAAAAAACCAATGTTAATATCGTAGTACGACTGGCTCACAAGGAGACACTGCCCGCCTATTTTTTTTGCATCTGTTTAGTGCGGCGCTGAATGTAATTAATTAATCCTCCATAGATAAAGAGAAGGTAAATGTGGGACAAAAATGCAAATTTGTGCCTGAATACCAACAAGAAAATCAGTACTTAAAATTTTTCAAGAAAAGTAAAGACCAGAGTGAAGAGGATGCATTGTGCTGCAGTTACCGCAGCATTGAGGTCAGTGCTCATGCTGACAGAATAAAGGAGCATGTCGAAAGCAAGCAACACAAGTAGCTTAAAGAAGAAAGTGAGCTTTGGGATAAGCACTCAATATCAGGAGCTTCACCAGGGTTTTAATGAAAGAGAGGACACAGCATAATTGTATCAATGAATTTGTGTGTGCTCTGTTTCACCACTGTTAATTGCAAAGGAGCCTATTGGTGACTTTGTGCAACAATACTGTCCACCAACAAAAACCCTTCCGAATGCAGACAACCTCACTCACAAATATCTGAAAGAAAATAACGATACTTGTATCTAAACTGATAGAATGAACTGATGGAAATGTGATGTCTAGTCTGATCTTTGACAAGTCTCCTGATGCCTTGGACCATCCAATTCTTGGCCTTTTGTTTTAGTTTTTTTTATTTCAAAGTGAATTATTTTGTGCTGATGTGACACAGTAGTAACTGACATGTTTGAGATGTACCAACTAACTTGGTACAATGTGGCCACAACTAACACAGATTTGACTTCCTCCATGGCTAAATTTGCACAGGAGATTAAACTCAATCAGAACCCAGAGTTTCTACACATTACCTGTCCTGCTCATCCTATTAACATTGTGCTGTCAACAGCTACTGCTACAGAAGAAATGAAAGATGTGAAATCTTGCATCATTAGGTTTGGGGCCATTTTCAAGCATGCGAACAAGTTGAAGGCTTTGTTTTACACAGTGCGAGACGAGTGCAGAGTTGACTGCTGATTATGTACCCCTGTTGTGCCACGTTGGCTGATGAGCTTGTACTTTTTGCTGACTATCATGTAAATAATGTGTGGACTGTGCTAATGCATCTCCTAGATCATCCTGAGTTTGTTGGTTCTAAAGCGGAAACACTGACGAGACTAGCAAATAACCAGAATGACCTCCAGATTCTGTGCACCAAGGTAATATTCATCGTTGAAAACTTGGAATCACTGTGTGACACACAGAAAACACTGGCGTTTTCTCCAGCTATTGCCAACACATTTGCAAATACAGATGTTTACTGGATCCTGACAACCAAAATCTCAGCTGCAAGAGAAACATACATCAAGAAAACCCAGCAGTTTCTGGAAATCCTTCTGACCCCAGAGCATGAGAAAACCAAAAAAGCATTCAAAACCTTCAACACAATGCTCAGCAAGAAATGGGAGATGACCATGACCTGTAATCTGAACTCTGAAGTGTTTGGTGCCAAAGATTCTTTTTGGAATGTCATTTAGGTATTTTACCCCTTTCTCAAGGTGAATTCTGCAGCAGACTATGACGTATGCCAGAGTGTTTCAATCATTTGCCACGGACGATGAAATTTCAAATCCGAAAGGGGGAATTAACTACTTTCATGAACTTGCCTAACTCTGACAATGCAAAACTGGATGTGCTGGCTTTTTGGAACAATCATCAAGACACACTTCCCAACTTCAGCGAAGTGGCATGGCGAGCTTTGAGTGTAGCCCTGGATCTATTGATTCAGAGAGCACCTTTTCAAAAATTGGACTACCTCCAAGAAAGCAAGAGGCTTAACATGAGTGAGAACACTTCGAAGAAAATTATGCGAGTGTACGCAAACCAGGTTTCTGGAAAAACTACGAGCTCTGAGAGAGACAAAACATACCTTTGTACATTTAAAAAAATGTTTCAGTTACACTGTAGTAAAATGTGCATATTACAAAAGTTTTTTTGTTTTTCTTTTTCCCCCCTCCCGATTTTGCTCTTTTAACCTGATTTCATTCCAGTTTTAATGTTTGGAAAATAAACACTGTAAATTTCCCAGATTTTTATTTTTTGTAAACAAATAAAAACTGAAAATGCAGAACACTAATTATTCTCTAAGCAACAGAAGTCTGAGGAACCACTAGAATTTCTTCACGTGCTGGGCGGGATATGCAGAGTGCCCTAAATTGTAAGGGTGTGCAATTTTGGTTTTACAGCTTTGAATGATCCTTTTATGGCATTGGTAATCTCTCTATAATGTATTTTTAAAAGATGCAAAATTCTGCAACAGCCGGTTCCCATTATTTCGACTGTTCAACCACCATTCTACGTACTTTTTAAACAGCTGTTGTTCCTTTGTTTCCCTAAAGTATTCCTGTATATACAGGTTTCAGAGTGGTAGCCATGTTAGTCTGTATCAGCAAAAAGAACGAGTAGGGACTGGAGCAAATGCGGTTGTATGTTAGAGCTTGGCTGTAGACAATGGATCGTGTGATGTGGTCTGGATGAAAGCTGGAGGCATGTAGGTAAGTATAGCGGCAGGGCCGGTGCAAGGAAATTTCGCCCTAGGCGAAACTTCCACCTTGTGCCCCCCCCCCCCGCCCTGCGGTAGCTCCCCACCCCTCCCCCCGAGCTGAGGCGCCCCCCCCCAGCAGCTCCCCACCCCAGCTCACCTCTGCTCTGCCTCCTCCCAGAGCACGCCGCTCCCGCTCTAATTCTCCTCCCCTCCCAGGCTTGCGGCGCCAAATAGCTGATTGGCGCCGCAAGCCTGGGAGGCGGGAGAAGTGGAGTGGTGAACGCACGCTTGGGGAGGGGGCATAGGAACACTGTAAAAAAAAAAATTGGGGGCACCGCTTTTTGGCGCCCCCAAATCTTGGCACCCTAGGCAACCGCCTAGTCTGCCTAATTGGTAGCACCAGCCCTGTATAGCGGTAAGTAGGTTTCTGGTATAGAGTGGTGTTTATGTGACCATCGAAGCCCTTGAGGAATTCCACCATGATTTCAACAATTTCCATCCCACCATCAACCTCAGCCTGGACCAGTCCACACAAGAGATCCACTTCCTGGACACTGCAGTGCTAATAAGCGATGGTCACATAAACACCACCCTATACCGGAAACCTACTGACCGTTACACTTACCTACATGCCTCCAGCTTTCATCCATTGTCTACAGCCAAGCTCTAACGTACAACCGCATTTGCTCCAATCCCTCAGACAGAGGCAAACACCTACAAGATCTCTATCAAGCCTTCTTAAAACTACAATACCCACCTGCTGAAGTGAAGAAACAGATTGACATAGCCAGAATACCCAGAAGTCACCTACTGCAGGACAGCCCAACAAAGAAAGTAACAGAACGCCACTAGCCGTCACCTTCAGCCCCCAACTAAAACATCTCCAGCACATCATCAAGGATCTACATCCTATCCTGAAGGACGATCCCTCACTCTCACAGACCTGGGGAGACAGGCCAGTCCCCGCTTACAGATAGCCCCCCAACCCGAAGCAAATACTCAACAGCAACTACACACCAAAAACACTAACCCAGGAACCTATCCTTGCAACAAAGCCCGTTGCCAACTCTGTCCACATATCTATTCAAGGGACACCATCATAGGACCTAATCACATCAGCCACACCACCCGGGGCTCATTCACCTGCACATCTACCAACGTGATATATGCCATCATGTGCCAGCAATGCCCCTCTGCCATGTACATTGGCCAAACTGGGCAGTCTCTATGCAAAAGAATAAATGGATACGAATCAGACATCAAGAATTAGAACATTAAAAAACCAGTTGGAGAACACTTCAACCTCCCTGGTCACTCAATTACAGACCTAAAAGTCGCAATTCTTCAACCAAAAAAAACTTCAAAAACAGACTCAAATGAGAAACTGCAGCAATGGAATTAATTTGCAAACTGGACACCATTAAATTAGGCTTGAATAAAGACTGGGAGTGGATGGGTCATTACACAAACTAAAAACTATTTCCACATGCTAATTTTTCCCCTACTGTTACTCACACCTGCTTGTCAACTGTTTGAAATGGGCCACCCTGATTATCACTACAAAAGTTTTTTTTCCTCCTGCTGATAATAGCCCACCTTAATTGATTAGTCTCCTTAGAGTTGGTATGGCAACCCCCATTTTTTCATGTTCTCTCTGTGTGTATTTTTATATATATATATATACACACACACATATATATATACATATACACACATATATATACATATACACACACACACATACACACACACACACAAAATATCTTACTATTATATTTTCCTCTGCATGTATCTGATGAAGTGGGCTTCATTTAAAGAAAGTGCCCAAATAAATTTGTTAGTCTCTAAGGTGCCACAAGTACTCCCCATTCTTTTTCCTGTATATACAGGATTTCTTCCCCAATGCTTTTAGTTTAGCCTTTCTAAACCCACCACCACTTGGCATCAAGAAGTAAAATAAAATGACTTTCTATTGTCATTGGATTACAAGTTTGAGTAACTTCTTTGAAAAGCTATTAACATCTCATCAATGACTAAACTATGGTGAATGTCTCACTACAAAGTGAGTTGTGTTTCCCATTACATACAAAGTCTTACTGTCAAATAACCTCTAGTCTTACTTTATGTTATCATAGTTTAAAGTTTTGCTGCCTAAATGAGTTACTGTGGAGGGACACTGCCCTCCTTCCCCACAAGGGGTCAAGGAAAAATCCCCTCAGCAACAGGCACCACACAGAGTTATCAAACGTGACTCAATGCTACACCCTCTGAAAACCTGGAATGAGGGGCATGCTAAGAGTGGATCTTGAGTCATGAGGGGACAGGGACATAGCACAGCGCTCTGGGGGATTCTGAGCTGTGGAATAGCCAGCTAACTGGCTGCTCCAATTTATGCTGTAGGTTGCACAAGGCCCCAAATGAGCTCAGAATCCTGAAAGCACAAAACGGCTTAAAGACATCTGCCTGGGTGGAGCTTTCTGGAATCTCAGCTGAGAAGTTTAGCTGGTCAACAAGGCTGAATTCTTGACTCCTTTTTCCAAGCTACAGAGGCGCTACATGCAGTGGTAAAAATTCACATTTCCTAGTTCAGGTTTCACTTTCTGAAGTTATGTGCATGGTTTCACATTTTAAAATTAAATTGATCTAGTGTCCTTATGACTCAATATCCAGTCAAATGATCCCTAAACAAACAACAGAGATAGCCTGTGCCACAGCTCTCCCTACAGTAACACAAATCTCTTACTCTGGAAGAATTCTATGCCCCACAAATGCATACAGGAACTAGAATTGTCAAGAACCAGTCCCTCTGGGGACAGGGATATAACATTCACTTTGCTCTAAGCCTCTACCAGCTGAGAAATTATTTATTTACAAGGTCACTCAAAAAAAACCTTGGTTTTCCCAATATGGTGGTGTGACACAACACTACTTAAGGAGTTATTAGACTAGTATATGAAATCACCACACAGGGAACATTTCTCCATACTGGTTCTAGCTTAATTTTTCATTTTCGGCTGAATGTATTGATCTTTGACTACAATTTGTTGTGAACATAACATCTCCTCTCCCTTCTACACCCCATTAAAGTTACACAATGGCAGCTTAGGGTTTTTTTAAAAGGGAAACACTACGCACAAATCAAAACAGTCCACCAGTGCCTCCAGTCCTGGTATGCGTACCAAACAACTGCCATAGAAGGCGGCCAGCTCCAGAATGTCATGTTGTTGTGCCCCTATTTCAGTAGCAGTTTCTGCTTCTTGTTCTACTCCAACCATGTCTACATGCACACACAGGAGATAGCATCCTTGGGACTTAATAATGAGAACTTAGAAGAGGGAACCAATACCATCTTGAACTTCTCAACGTAATCTCATTTCTTCTGTGACCTCTCAATGAATTAATCCTAACACACTAATAGCAACGCACAGCAGGAGGAAAGCTCACTAGAAGAAAGACTGATCTGGCACAAGGAAAGGCATTTCAGTGACCTGTGTGGGTCTTAAGCCTTTACTCATGGTCTTCAGAAAGGAGCTCTTGATGTCTTGGTGTGACTTTTTGAAATCTTCTCTGCCGTTCTTCGGTTCTCTCATATTTTCCCATGTTAGAGATGTGAATACACTTTTTATATAAGTTGGTCGTATTACACTTTATATAAGTTAGTGTCTAACTATTTGGCTTGAGACACCAACCATGGCATTTTCAGACACCATGACACTTCGTGAAATAAAGACAGTCCATATAAAATTCATTTTTCTTGACAACAATATCTACGTGGGCACTATGGCACTGAAATGCCAGGGGCATGAGCACAATATAAGAATTTAAACCAAACAGAACCAAGAAACAGCCATGCCGGTTAACAGACAAGTGTTCAAGGGATTTCAACTCACCACCCCACAACCCCACAAATTAACACTGAAATAACCTGTCTTGCGTGCTAACTATGGTTAAACAAGAACTGCAAAGCAAAAAAATATTTTTGGGTTGCCACTTACACTCATTTAAATAAAAATTACCCCAAGCTTGTCTTCTGTTTGTTTTTAAAACATGGAATGTCAAATATCGGGTTCCCAATTCCCTTCCTTTGTTGGTGGGTCCTGGCAAAATCTTGGAAGGTTTTAAGTGATATTACACTTGGTTGTAAGCTAAGCTATAGATCTCCCTCTGCGTGAAGTGGGAGAGAGGATGCTGACTCAGAGGGAGAGAGGTGAGACCCTAATATTTTTAAAGAAACAAACAAGATAATCTTCATACATCAGAAAGAAGGTAAAGGGGCAAAACTTTTCCCTCCTGCTTTGCAGTTCTCCTCCAAGGAAATGTATTTTCACTCTTATCAGCCCAGAGCCAGCTTGTTTTTCAAAAATAAAGTGCTTCTACTAAATCAGTGGTCACCAACCGGTCGATCATGATTGACTGGTCAATCCTAGAGGATCTCCCAGTTGATCGCAATCTCCCATGGTGTAGTGGGGCTGCCATTAAGACAGCCTGCCCCGGCCCCATCTGCTCCCAGAAGTGGCCAGTGCAGCTTCGCGGCCAGGGGTCTCCTTCCACGCATTGCTCCTGCCTGCAAGCACCACCCCCGCAGTTCCCATTGGCTGAGACCAGGGAACTGTGGCCAATGGGAGCTGCAGGGGCAGTGCTTGCAGAGAGCACCAGCGCACGGAGCCATGTGCCCCTGGGCTCCTCCCCAGGGGCCACAGGAGCATGTTGGCCTCCGGCATGGGGCCGGAGTAGGTAGGAAGCCTGCCTTAGTGGCAGCCATGCTGCACCAACTGGGAGTGGCTGGAGGTAAGTGCTGCCCGGCGGGAGGCCGCACCCCAACCCTCAGCCCGCTCCCAGAGCCAGCACCCCATATCCTGTCCTGCACCACCTTCCAGAGCCAGCAACCCATACCCCCTCCTGCACCCCAACCCACTGCCCCAGGCTCAGCCCAGAGCCCCCTCCCACACTGTGAACCCCTTGGACCTAGCCATGAGCCCTCACCTCCTCCCAAACCCCTACTCCAGCCTGGTGAAAGTGAGTGAGAGCAAGCGAAAGAGAGGGGGTGGGGATGGAGTGAGGGGGCCGGGGCTTTGGGGAAGAGGCGGGGCCTTGGGGAAGGGGCAGTAGAGCCTCAGTTGCCCTTAAATTCAAAAAGTGATCTTGGGCGTAAAAAGGTTGGAGAACACTGTAGTAAATAATTTATAATTTCCAGTTCAATACTCAAAAATACTCACTAATTGTGCCTTTAAAAAATGCTGCCATTATTGCTTCTATGAGCCGGTACAAAGACTGATTTCATCTATCAGGCAAACCACCAGAAGACAGAGGGTTATTTAATAAAGTCTTGCCTTAGCAACCACCATAGAATGTATATAAGAGGCTTTTGCTTCTTGTCCAAGGTAAACTGTTCCATGACCTTCTGCTGAAAAAAGTTTCTTATATATATTTACAATATGCATTAGCAAAATACAAAGATTTAAATGATACTTAGACAATAAGTGTATGTGAGTGGCATCTGTTAACCTGATTAAGAAAAATAGGTTTGTGTGCACTGAGTACTGTGAAAGGCTGACCTCTTGCCACTGGATTTTCCATTCCTTTTCATCTTCACCCCCAAATGTTAACATTTAATCCCATTATATAAAACATGGACTTTTTAGAGAAGTTTTTTAAAAGGCTTGGACGGGAGTGGAATATGTTATGGCAACGTGAAATCATGGTGCATTAGTCAAAACCTGCCATAAATTTGCCTAATTGTTGTGAAAATCTGAGCTGGCCCGGAGAAGTGTGTATTTCCCTAGATGAGACATACAAATTTATTTTTATACAGCATCCATCATCCAAAGCATCACAAAACTTGCTAACAAGGTGGAAATAGTGGCTGGGACTCTAACAACTGTGATATTCCTATCTCATCTTTGGGAAGAGATAGGAAAAACAAGCTAGTTCTTAAATCATCTTTAAATAAGTTAGGGTGGTCTTAATGCTGTTAAAATTAAGTAAGGGGAGGGGAGGGATAGCTCATTGGTTTGAGCATTGGTCTGCTAAACCCAGGGTTGTGAGTTCAATCCTTGAGGGGGCCACTTAGGGATCTGAGGCAAAAATCAGTACTTGGTCCTGCTGGTGAAGGCAGGGGGCTGGACCCAATGACCTTTCAAGATCCCTTCCAGTTCTAGGAGATAGGATATCTCCATTAATTTAATTTATTTTTTATTTTAAGTGTTTCTTATTTAACTAGCAATTATAAAATAGTGTATTCTAAACGTAAAATAAGTTGAGGAATTTTTAAAGCCTCATTTAAAAAAATATATAGAAGGCTTTTCTCAAATGATTATCCACAATATATAGATTTTATTACAGAAGCATAACGTGCATCTGGCAGAACTTTCCACAAAAGTCACTTGCAACAAAGAGTTCCAAGGTAGTAACAAAAAAATTCCTTTCCCTTAACATACTTCTTTCTACTCCACAAACTAGTGGCTGCTTGCCAGTACTGCCACTTGTACAATCACTTTTCTCTATTTTGCCTGCTTCCTATACAGTTGAAAACTATCTTGCCTATTCCTCCAAATCCTTTGCGCTTAGAAGTTCGCTGTGCTTCTACGGAGCCATGGCTAGAGCTCTACCAAATTCACAGCCATGAAAAACACGTCAGAGTATGAAATCTGGTCTCCCTTTGTGAAATTTGGTCTTGTGTGCTTTTACCCTATACTATACAGATTTCATGGGGGAGACAACATTTCTCAAACTGGTGGTCCTGATCCAAAAGGGAGTTGCCGGGGGTGGGAAGAAACGCAAAGTTATTTTAGGGGGGTTGCATATTGCCACCCTTACTTCAGCCACCCAGCTCTGAAGGCAGCACAGAAGAGAAGCGGCTGTTGGCTAAACACTCAGCTCTGAAGGCAGCGCTCCACAAGCCACAGCACAGAAGTAAGGGTGGCAATACCGTACCATGTCACCCTTACTTCTGTGCTGCTGCCTTCAGAGCTGGGCGGCCAGAGAGTGGCAGCTGCTGACTGAAGGCTGACTGAAGCTTTGCAGGCAGCAGTGCAGAAGTAAAGGTGACAATACCATTATGACACTGCACCCCACTCTTCATAGTGATATTATTATGATATAGTTGTAGCATAATTATGATGCATTTTATGCAAGGTAAGTCTCTGAGGGGTCATTGGGAAATTTAAAATGTGTTGAATAGGATTATCCTATTTGTATACATGTATCATTTTTGTATCTGAACTTATAAATATTGACTGTCTCTGTATTTCAAATGTAGTTACACCTAGGTAATGCCCACTAGACAAGATGCTTTCAGTCTAGATAGCTGGTTGGGAAGGGCCTATTCAGGGCAATGAGTCATTAGGGAGAACAATAGGCCTTAGGAGAAGCTTATCTTCCACCTGGTAAGCCTTCCTGAGAAGGCTACCAACAGCCTGAGTGATGGCTGGTATGACTCTACGAGGACATGTGACCAGGCCACATGATGCTGGGCTCCATCTTGAGATGTCAGTATTTTTCCACAAACTGGTCTGGGAACCAAGTTTTGGAACAAAGGGTTCCTGCCATTCGTAAGAGTTATATAAGGCAGGCAGTGACATCATCACCTGTGGTTTTTCATTCCCCACACAAGACGACTCCTGAAAACACCTGAGGAACAAAGACTGAACTGGAGGGAATGCTGGACCCAGGCTACAGGGATTTCTAGCCTGTGTGTAAAGACCTGAGAAGCCCAAGCTGTAAAGCTAATGCAGCTTGTGCTTTAAGAATCTGCTGCCTGTTTGTATCCTCTCTTAGGGTGAGAATCTGTTAATTTGTATCCAATCTATCAAGTATATTAAGCTTAGTTTGCATTTTTTTTTATTTGCTAGGTAATCTGCCTTAATCTGTTTGCTATCACTTAATCTATCTTTTGTAGTTAATAAACTTGTTTTTGTTTTAATCTAAACCAATGAGCTTTGACTAGAGTGGTTGGGGAAAATCTCTCCTTGGTTATAAGTGTGCATTGTTCTCTTCACATTGAGGAAGAGGCAGACCGGGTATTAAACCCATATACTGGCCAGATTTGACGAGGGCAGGACAGTACTGCTCTGAGGTCCCAGTCTGGGAAGCTGGTGGTTAGAGAGCCTATGTGTAACTGCAGCTGGGTATAGGGTTACCATTCGTCCGGATTCCCCCGGACATGTCCGGATTTTTGAACTAAAAATAGCGTCCGGGGGGAATTTGTTAATGTCCGGACTTCCCTCCCCCCCTGCAGAGCACGCAAGACTAACAGGGCAGCCGGATGGTGCCACTTACATGGGGCTCCGACAGCGAGAGAGAGTCCCTCCTCCCCCTGCAGCATAGCTCACTCCCTCCCTGCATTCACCTCCGGCAGTCTGAAGCTCCTCCCCCACTGCTGCCCAGCGTGCTGGGAGAACGGCTCAGACAGTTCCTGAGCAAGCTCACAGAGAGACCTTAGGCGAACCGAAGGCCAACGACAAGGGAGCCAGGGGGTCGGAGAAGGGGCAGGGAGGTTCTGGAGGGGGCAGTCAAGAAACGGGGGGGGGGGGCGGGAGTTCGGGGGGGGGGGCTTTCTGGGAGGTGTGTGGATAAGGTTTTGGGCAGTCAGGGTACGGGTAGGGGGTAGGGTCCTGGGGGGCAGTTAGGGAGGGGGGGGTCTTAGGAAGGGGCAGTTAGGGGATAAGGAACAGGGAGGCTTAGGTAGGGGGTGGGGTTCTAGAGGGCAGTTAGGAGCAGGGGTCCCAGGAGAGGGCAGTCAGGGGACAAGGAGCGGGGGGGGAGGGTTGGGGGTTCTGAGGCAGGCGGGAAGTGGGTGGGGCATGGGCGGGGCTAGGGCAGGACAGGGGCGGGGCTAGGGCGGGGCTCCTCCCGTCCTCTTTTTTGCTTGCTGAAATATGGTAACCCTAGCTGGGTATGCCCCTACATGTATGAATGCTGGTGAAAGTGCAAGTTGGAAAGTTTTGCAGCTTGTCACAGCAGTAGTGTGAGTGGGAGCCCAGACTGGTTGGTCAGGGGGCTCAGTGGTACACCAGTTCCAGGTGGCACCCCAGGGGGAACCCATGACAACCATACCATGCCATCAACTTCTGTGCTGCTGCTGGTGGTAGCTCTGCCTTCAGAGCTGGGCTCCCTGCCAGGAGCCACTGCTCTCCAGCTGGGAAGGCAGTGGCGCCACCAGCAGCAGCGCAGAAGTAAGGGTAGCAGTACCGCGACCCCCCCACTGTATTGGGCAAACCAAGCATTTTAAAATGTGTGATTTCTTTGGCAAAATTAGTTATCTAAACTGCAGAGGGCCAAGCAGCTTAACTGAAACACTATAATTGTTCTAGACAATGAGGAATTTTTTTTTTTTTTTTTACAGAAGCCTAAAGTCAATACGGATCCATTTACAACTAGCAGTGTGAAAGCTGAGTACACAAATTCTGGGATAGAATGCAGGAGGGATTAACAAAAGAAACAATAAGAAAAGGAAATGAGGCCCATGTGTAGTGTTTTCATGTTTTTTGAAAAAAATATTATGCCAGAATAACATTACAAGTGAGAGGCATCTCAAAGTAGTTGAGAGATTCGTGAACACAATGATGTCTGTGGAACAGATTAACAACAAAGACATTTGGGAACCCCAGCCCAAAATGTGAACAAATATTTTTCATTTTCAGATGGAAGAATCTTGGGCCTATGAAGCCTGGGATCTGCATTTTCCAGCACTTTATTTATAATTTAAACATTTCTTCCGTTGAACTTTAGCCTTTTTCAAAAGAACAGACTAAATCTAGAACAAGGAAACATCTCAGCTAGAGGTGGCAGATAAACACTGAACACAAGTTTGTAAGTCCAAACCAATACTGGTTTGCAGAAAGATGATTTTATTGGAGGTATTTGAAGAATACCAAGTTACCAGATGATATGAGGCAAAAAGAAAACACTTGTAAAGAATGCGGTTTGGGACAATTTTGTTTGTTGCTCTTCTCATACAACCATATTTCATTAAGTTTTTGGATCTAGTTTTGTTCAGCAATGTTTTCGCTGTTACTGGATATTCCTTCCTTGAGATTTCACTATACAACTGATGTAACCAGGGGGCTGGTCTATTACCTGTTCCAAGAATGCTAAGTGCTTTGTTCCAAACCACCAAGCCCATCAGTAACTAATAGGTTGCCAGAATGAGTGAACATGTATTTCACAGGCTCAAAATTGGTGATTTTGTTTTTTAAATTTGGCAGTAAGACCAAATATTTCCAATGAACACCAAGAAGGCAAGAAAATATGACCAAGTTGCCTGGTGCTTTGTGCCCTTAGCCCTCTAGCCACCTCAGCAAACCAATTCAAGGACAAATACAGAGATAAAATCTACACCTTTTCTACATCTGACTTTCAAGATATATTAAATCAATCTTTGTTAACCTAGCCATAAACTACCTGGGACTATGTGTAATTATGAAAGGTGACATAATGGTAACCTTAACCTCATACATCAAGACATAAACGGATCATCACCCAGACCACTTACAAAGAATTAAGCGTTACTAGGAGGTGGTATGAATGGGCCAGGGGCAGTCAATAGTCTCACACATTTTAAAATGCTTGGTTTGCCCAATACAGTGGGGGGGTCGCGGTACTGCTACCCTTACTTCTGCGCTGCTGCTGGTGGCGCCACTGCCTTCCCAGCTGGAGAGCAGTGGCTCCTGGCAGGGAGCCCAGCTCTGAAGGCAGAGCTACCACCAGCAGCAGCACAGAAGTTGATGGCATGGTATGGTTGTCATGGGTTCCCCCTGGGGTGCCACCTGGAACTGGTGTACCACTGAGCCCCCTGACCAACCAGTCTGGGCTCCCACTCACACTACTGCTATGACAAGCTGCATGAACTTCATGAACTACCGAGGGAGGCAGCCTACTCGACTTAGTGGCCAACTCTATGTCATATTTGGTATTTGATATTATGGATTGATGTTTGTGTCTAATAGAGTTAATCGCCCGGGGTGAGGGGCACTGCAGTAAGTGGAGCAGGGCAATGGGAACCGGAGTCATCTTATCGCTGGTAGTTCACAGGCGCAGGACACCTCAGACCGCGGAGTCCCGGCGAGGACGGGCGGGAGTGTACGTGGAGCGCCCTCCTCCTGCGCTGGGGCGGGGGGGGCTACCAGTGACCCCCTCCACCGCGGCTTGGGAAGACAGTGACCCTTCCACCAGGCCCCACAGCAACGGCGCGACCGGAGCCCCGCGGTTCCACAGTCCTTACTAGAGTCGTGACCCTCCGCCACTCGGCGGCCCCGTTTCCTAGTGGTCAGCCGCACCCCGCAGCCAACGCACCTGCACGCTCTGCTAGACCCTCACCCCCGCCTCGCGCACACCGCCAGACGGGGTCTGCGCATCCGTCCCCCCAAAGCCTGGTAGCGCCCCGGTGACACGAGCCCGGCGGAAACCCGCGCCCCCCGCACAAACGTTCCGCCGGGCGCCGAGCTCCAGCCGCCTCCCTTCCCCGTGCTGGGCCAGGCGGCCGCGTACCTTCGCGAAAGGCGCTCAGCGTCCTGCCCCGGGCTCTCAGGAACACGTCCCGCTCCTCGGCCATAGCGTCCGCCTAACTGCAGCCGCGCCCCGAAACGCCAGGTGGCTGCTCCGCTTCGGGATAGGGAAACCCGGAGCCAGCGCTGGGGCCGGGCCGACTGGGAGGGGAGGTGCCGCCTCCGCACGAGGGGCGGGGCCCGAGGGGTCAGCCGGGGGAAGCAAAGGGGAGACAGCGGGACGAGCCCTACCTGGCTCCTGGCCAGGAGGGCAAAGGGAGGAATCCAGCCCCGGGGGGGGGCGAGGCAGCATTACTGGGGCGGGCAGTTTTGCACTTCGCTCAGGCGTTCTCAGCACCATGTCACGGCACAGAGTGAAAACACCTGCGCCCTGAGCGGACATCGCCGCTGCAAACTTTTGCGCGGAGGCAGCCGGAGCGCTGGCCTGCGGTGCGCGTGCCCAGCTCGATGGCTCTTGTGTGAAAGCCAGAGCGTGGGCCCGTGAGACAGGAACTGAATCTACCCCCAATATAGTCTGTCTTTTTAATTAAAATATAAGGGCATCTGGGAGTTTCTGGGGCTCAACTGTCTCCTTATTTGTAAAACACAGGGACTCTGTTTCTCCCTAAAAGCACTGGCAGGCAAAGTAACAACACTTGCCTCAGGCTCATGCTGTCTTTAAAGACTGGTTTTCAGTTCAGTTCACGGTTCCCTTTCCTCCTAACATTTTTTTTATTCGAGATGCTCTACGGCTCTACAAAGGATTTGTTTGGTTTTAAAAACAAAAAGAATTTAAAGACACAACCTCTCTCTCTGACCCCCATGTTCACCTTCTGCTCTTCCTGACCCCTTTCCAGGATCAGAGTCCTCTGATAAGTTGTGCTTGTAATGGCTCCATTGTGCTTTCCTGGAGGCCTTAGGAATTGTACAGCACAGTGGACAGCAGCCCCAGCCGGCAATGCCACATTTTTCTTTGAACGCAGCAGCAGATTAAGTAGTCACACAAAGACTGGGAGAGAGAAGTTCTTTTTGTATGTGCTGTGTCCAAACTGGTGGTAGGTAGTGTATAAACACCCATTAAGACATTCCCTGCCCTGAAGAGCTTTAGAACCTAAATAGACAAGACAGACAAAAGCTGGGAAGGGAAACAAAGGTACAGAAAGGGGAAGTGACTTGTTCAAGGTCATCTAGCAGGATGGCAGTAAAGACGGGAATAGAATCCAGGTCTGCTAAGACTTGGTCCAGTGCTATATACAGTAGACGACACTACAGCAGTGGCTCTCAACTTTTCCAGAGTACTGTACCCCTTTCAGGAGTCTGATTTGTCTTGCGTACCTGCCTCCCCAAGTTTCACCTCACTTAAAAACAACTTGCTTATAACATCAGACAAATACAAAAGTGTCACAGCACACTTACTGAAAAATTGCTTTTTCATTTTTACCATACAATTATAAAATCCTCTGGAATATAAATATTGTACTTACATTTCAGTGTAACAAGTCAACGGCTGCATGA
The DNA here is from genome assembly GCF_011386835.1 of Chrysemys picta bellii. Classification (NCBI taxonomy): domain Eukaryota; kingdom Metazoa; phylum Chordata; order Testudines; family Emydidae; genus Chrysemys; species Chrysemys picta. Next base: position 67,710,650 of record NC_088800.1, on the reverse strand, counting down.
AATTTTAGTTTGTACTGACTTCCCTGGTGCTTTTTATGTAACCAGTTGTAAAACTAGACAAATATCTAGATAAATTGGAAGTACCCCCTGGAAGACCTCTGCATATCCCCAAGGGTACATGTACCGCAGGTTGAAAACCCCTGCTCTACAGTATGAATTCTTAACCATTAGAAAGTTGTGGAAAATTCAGTTTCTAATCTTTCCAATATCAATTGTTGCAATTTAAGGTATAATTCTATGCACTCCTGAGAGATTTAAATAAAGCACTATTACAACAAGTAATTAATTTTTAAATTCACCATCTTCTGATGAACAGTAGTTCAAAAATGTATTGAAAGAAAGAGCTACTTGCCTACTCTTAGTGAAGGAAGAAATCATATTGCAAGTATGGAGGAATACTAAAGGTGAAACGAGCAGGGCGGTCTAGACCAAGGAATTAAAGTTACAAAACAGACAGATGCACATTTGAAGCTAAACCCATTCTAATCTTATACATAGTCATTCTAGTCTATGTGCCATCTGGAATTCAGAGAATCCAGTGAATGCTGGGGGTGTAAACAACACACATAGGATTATCAACATCTGTTTCTGATGTGTCCTGATATATATACACACACAAGTCCTTGAGGGAAGAGTTAGACAAAATAAGGGAAATAAAACTTGATATACAAAGGACCACATCTTTGTGTTTGTTAAGGGACAATATGGATTTAGAAGGATTAGCTAAATAAGGAATATAATGAATAAAATCTGATTTTAACACTATACTATTCAAAACACCATAAACTTGCAACAACCCTACAATAAGAGAATGGATTACAGCCCTAACAGTTATAACTAGAGGCCTACTTAGATCACCATTTCACAGAAATGTGAAATATGGGATCAACAACAAAATTAGCCTTCAAAATAAAAATATGTATTAATCATAAAATATGCTGCAAAACTTGTGATTGCCACAATGCAAAAACAGTTGTCTATAATCATGCAATATCATTCCAATCATCATAGTGGATAGTTGCATAACATAGACTAAAGTGAGCAGTCACTACAGTAGATGATTGAAAGTGTGTCAACATTTATGATAAGTGAGCAGAAACAGGTTGAGTGAAAGGATTGTTGTATATAAAGATGGCTGACAAATTAAAAAAAGCAAAGAACATTTCAGCTTTGGTTAGTGTGAAGCAGTACCCATGGAGAACCTTATATGTAGTAAGGTTCAAGTGGTAAATTGTTTTGTTCATCTTGCAGTGACTCTGGATTTGTTCAGAAAAAATGTAATTGGTTGCCATTTTGAGTCTGAATTGCATATTAAACAAAAAGCACGTACAGAGGCTATATGTCAGAACAAAAAACAAGCGAAAGTGTCCATGATGTTTACAAGAATGATTGAAAGTAGTCTGGAAAAAAAAAAAAAAGCACTACAATGGAGCTAGTGGAGGCTTTCAAGGCTGCTAACGTACCTTTAGAAAAAAAATGAATCCAAAACTAAGGGACTACTTCAGAAAGCATGTAACAAATGCTGGCAGTTTTGAGTGTGCAAACAAATGTCACCAATATTATCTAACCAAAGTAATTGTGAAGCACCTTCAGTTTACAAAATCTGTGCTGGCAGAATAAGATTCCATTTCAATTGTTCCTGACGAAGCAACAGATGCATAGGATAAGTACATACTCCACATTTTATTCATCCTGCAGCTGGAAAGACAACTATGCTGTTTTCCTAACAGAGCCTGTTCAGCTCAAGTCAGTAAATTTTTCAGCTGTATCACAAGCTGTAGTAAAGGCTAGTGTAAACTAAGAGTTAGATTTCAACAAGGTCTCAGCATTTCTCTGACAACATGATGTACATGTGCAAAGCTCTCTCTGGTGTACTACAAGGAATAAAGCCCAATGCAATTCATGTTACCTGTAATGCACACATTCTTTCAATGGCCAGTGATATCTGGCATACACATTTTCCTGTTGTGGGTATACTAGTTTCTTCTTTTAAAAAGAATATTCAAGCATTGTCCAAGCTGTAAACTACAACTTAAGGAGTCCATGGGGCTAACCAAAGTGGTAACCAAGCAGTGTCACTTCCACATGAACCAGTGATTACAAGGTGGAATTCATGGTTCAATGCAGTTGCTTAGGCTACATCTACACTATGGGGGGGGGTCGATTTAAGATACGTAAATTCAGCTACGCGAATAGCGTAGCTGAATTCGATGGATCGCAGCCAACTTACCCTGCTGTGAGGACGGTGGCAAAATCGACCTCTGTGGCTTCCCGTCGACGGCGCTTACTCCCACCTCCGCTGGTGGAGTAAGAGCGTCGATTCGGGGATCGATTGTCGCGTCCCAACGGGACGCGATAAATCGATCCCCGAGAGATCGATTTCTACCCGCCGATTCAGGCGGGTAGTGTAGACCCAGCCTTACTGTAACGGAACCTTGCGCTGCTCGTGCCAAAAATAAGCCGGACACCGCTTAGAGTGCAAGCACCAGTGCCCTTTTAGTCACAGAGTCACTTCCCACCACCATCTATATACAGTCTGTTCAACCCAGCACCGGGAGTGGGGACAGGCAGCTAGATTCCTCAGCCAGCAGGGCTCTACAGCCACAGGCTCCCCCCTTTCCTCTTCCCCCTTTGGCTTCTTTTCTGCCAGATTTATATAGCCCTTTTGCTAATAAGGCCCACAGGTATTTCTCCTCAAGACCCTAGGTGAGCCACACCCAGTCAGCGCCAATTAATTCCTCTTAATTGGAGCTGGACTAACAGGGGCCTGGCTCAGGCCGTCCTGGCTAGCACCCTGTTATCATAGAATCATAGAATATCAGGGTTGGAAGAGACCTCAGGAGGTCATCTTGTCCAACCCCCTGCTCAAAGCAGGACCAATTCCCAACTAAATCATCCCAGCCAGGGCTTTGTCAAGCCTGACCTTAAAAACCTCTAAGGAAGGAGATTCCACCACCTCCCTAGGTAACCCATTCCAGTGCTTCACCACCTTCCTAGTGAAAAAGTTTTTCCTAATATCCAACCTAAACCTCCCCAACTGCAACTTGAGATCAGGTACCAATGAGAACAGTCTAGATCCATCCTCCTTGGAACCTCCTTTCAGGTAGTTGAAAGCAGCTATCAAATCCCCCCTCATTCTTCTCTTCTGCAGACTAAACAATCCCAGTTCCCTCAGCCTCTCCTCATAAGTCATGTGCTCCATCCCCTAATAATTTTTGGTGCCCTCCGCTGGACTCTTTCCAATTTTTCCACATCCTTCTTGTAGTGTGGGGCCCAAAACTGGACACAGTACTCCAGATGAGGCCACACCAATGTCGAATAGAGGGGAATGTTCACGTCCCTTGATCTGCTGGCAATGTCCCTACTTATACAGCCCAAAACGCCGTTAGCCTTCTTGGCAACAAGGGCATACCGTTGACTCAAATCCAGCTTCTCGTCCACTGTAACCCCTGGGTCCTTTTCTGCAGAACTGCTTCCTAGCCATTCAGTCCCTAGTCTGTAAGAGTGCATGGGATTCTTCCATCCTAAGTGCAGGACTCTGCACTTGTCCTTGTTGAACCTCATCAGATTTCTTTTGGCCCAATCCTCTAATTTGTCTAGGTCCCTCTGTATCCTATCCCTACCCTCCAGCATATCTACCACTCCTCCCAGTTTAGGGTCATCTGCAAACTTGCTGAGACTGCAGTCCACGCCATCCTCCAGATCATTAATTAAGATATTGAACAAAACTGGCCCCAGGACCGACCCCTGGGGCACTCCACTTGAAACCGGCTGCCAACTACACATGGAGCCATTGATCACTACCCGTTGAGCCCGACGATCTAGCCTGCTTTCTATCCACCTTATAGTCCATTCATCCAGCCCATACTTCCTTAACTTGCTGGCAAGAATACTGTGGGAGACCGTATCAAAAGCTTTGCTAAAGTCAAGGAATAACACATCCACTGCTTTCCTCTCATCCACAGCGTCTGTTATCTCCTCATAGAAGGCAATTAGGTTAGTCAGGCATGACTTGCCCTTGGTGATTCCATGCTGACTGTTCCTGATCACTTTCCTCTCCTCTAAGTGCTTCAGAATTGATTCCTTGAGGACCTGCTCCATGATTTTTCCAGGGACTGAGGTGAGGCTGACTGGCCTGTAGTTTCCCTTTTTTAAAGATGGGCACTACATTAGCCTTTTTCCAGTCATCCGGGACCTCCCCCGATTGCCATGAGTTTTCAAAGATAATGGCCAATGGCTCTGCAATCACATCCGCCAACTCCTTTAGCACCCTTGGATGCAGTGCATCCGGCCCCATGGACTTGTGCTCGTCCAGTTTTTCCTAAATAATCCCGAACCACTTCTTTCTCCACAGAGGGCTAGTCACCTTCTCCCCATACTGTGCTGCCCAGTGCAGCAGTCTGGGAGCTGACCTTGTTCGTAAGACAGAGGCAAAAAAATCATTGAGTACATTAGCTTTTTCCACATCCTCTGTTACTAGGTTGCCTCCCTCATTCAGTAAGGGGCCCACACTTTCCTTGACTTTCTTCTTGTTGCTAACATACCTGAAGAAACCCTTCTTGTTACTCTTAACATCTCTTGCTAGCTGCAACTCCAAGTGTTATTTGGCCTTCCTGATTTCACTCCTGCATGCCTGAGCAATATTTTTATACTCCTCCCTGGTCATTTGTCCAATCTTCCACTTCTTGTAAGCTTCTTTTTTGCGTTTAAGGTCAGCAAGGATTTCACTGTTAAGCCAAGCTGGTCACCTGCCATATTTACTGTTCTTTCTACACATCGGGATGGTTTGTTCCTGCAACCTCAATAAGGATTCTTTAAAATACAGCCAGCTATCCTGGACTCCTTTCCCCCTCATGTTATTCTCCCAGGGGATCCTGCCCATCAGTTCCCTGAGGGAGTCAAAGTCTGCTTTTCTGAAGTCCAGGGTCCGTATTTTGCTGCTCTCCTTTCTTCCTTGTGTCAGGATCCTGAACTTGACCATCTCATGGTCACTGCCTCCCAGGTTCCCATCCACTTTTGCTTCCCCTACTAATTCTTCTCTGTTTGTGAGCAGCAGGTCAAGAAGAGCTCTGCCCCTAGTTGGTTCCTCCAGCACTTGCACCAGGAAATTGTCCCCTACACTTTCCAAAAGCTTCCTGGATTGTCTGTGCACCGCTGTATTGCTCTCCCAGCAGATATCAGGGTGATTAAAGTCTCCCATGAGAACTAGGGCCTGCGATCTAGTAACTTCTGCTAATTGCCAGAAGAAAGCCTTGTCCACCTCATCCCCCTGGTCTGGTGGTCTATAGCAGACTCCCACCACATCACCCTTGTTGCTCACACTTCTAAACTTAATCCAGAGACTCTCAGGTTTTTCTGCAGTTTCATACCGGAGCTCTGAGCAGTCATACTCCTCTCTTACATACAATGCAACTCCCCCACCTTTTCTGCCCTGCCTGTCCTTCCTGAACAGTTTATATCCATCCATGACAGTACTCCAGTCATGTGAGTTATCCCACCAAGTCTCTGTTATTCCAATCGCATCATAGTTCCCTAACTGTGCCAGGCTTCCAGTTCTCCCTGCTTGTTTCCCAGGCTTCTTGCATTTGTGTATAGGCACTTAAGATAACTCGCTGATTGTCCCGCTTTCTCAGTCTGAGACAGGAGTCCTTCCCTCTTGCACTCTCCTGCTCGTGCTTCCTCCCGGTATCCCATTTCCCCACTTACCTCAGGGCTCTGGTCTCCTTCCCCCGGTGAACCTAGTTTAAAGCCCTCCTCACTAGGTTAGCCAGCCTGCTTGCGAAGCTGTTCTTCCCTCTCTTTGTTAGGTGGAGCCCGTCTCTGCCTAGCACTCCTCCTTCTTGGAACACCATCCCATGGTCGAAGAATCCAAAGCCTTCTCTCCGACACCACCTGCGTAGCCATTCGTTGACTCCCACAATTCGACGGTCTCTACCCAGGCCTTTCCCTGCGCAGGGAGGATGGACGAGAACACCACTTGCACCTCAAACTCCTTTATCCTTCTTCCCAGAGCCACAAAATCTGCAGTGATCTGCTCAAGGTTATTCTTGGCAGTATCATTGGTGCCCAAGTGGAGAAGCAGGAAGGGGTAGCGATCCGAGGGCTTGATGAGTCTCAGCAGTCTCTCTGTCACATAGTGAATCTTAGCTCCTGGCAAGCAGCAGACCTCTCAGTTTTCTCGGTCAGGGCGGCAGATAGATGACTCAGTCCCCCTGAGGAGGGAATCCCCAACCACCACCACCCTCCTCCTCCTCTTGGGAGCAGTGGTCGTGGAACCCCCATCTCTAGGACAGTGCATCTCATGCCTTCTAATTGGTGGAGTCTCCTTCTGCTCCCTTCCCTCAGGTGTATCATCTACTGCACTCTCCTCATTAGTACCTGTGGAGAGAACATGAAAACGGTTGCTCACCTGTATCTCCATTGCTGGTACATGGACGCTCCTCTTCCTTCTTCTGGAGGTCACATGCTGCCAATTTTCTTCACCGTCCTTCAGTCCCCTCTGCGCAACCTGCTCCGATTCTTCAGAACATTGTGCCTGTAGAAGCATATCCTGACGTCTGTCCAGGAAATCTTCATTTTCTCGTATGCAATGCAGGGTCGATACTTGTTTCTCCAGACCTCGAACCTTCTCTTCCAATATGGAGACCAACTTGCACTTTGTACAGACAAAGTCGCTTCTGTCCTGTGGAAGAAAGACAAACATGGCACAACCTGTGCAGGTTACAACTACTGAACACTCACCTTCCTTCTAAGAGCTTCCTCAGCTGCTGCAGCAACTCACAGAAGCCCACGAGATGTAAGGCTCAGTGGGCTCTCCGCAGACAAACTCCCTCTGTTAGCCTCCGCTGTTTGCCGCTCAGCTGGTTCACTGCTGACTGCCTTTTTATACCAGTCAGGCCCACTCAAGGCCCACCTGGAGCAAAGCACTCCCAATTCACACTGTTCAAACAAACAATCAAGCGCACAGTCAAACTGACAAACTGTCCCCTGCAACAGACACTCAGATACTCACCAACACAGCCCCCCTAATGCAGCACTTAGCATACCTCCTCTCTGACAGATCCCAGGCAAACTCCCCCTGTTAGCCTCCACTGTTTGCTGCTGTTTACAGGTCTCACCCCTTAGGAGCCGCAAGGTCCAGCCGACCTCAGCCCTTTCGCCCTTTTCCCGGGGGGCCCCCTCCGGGGAAGTTCCCCAGCCTTGGCCGGGCGATCCCCGGCCACATCTACTGATGTTTGCTCCATCTCCCTCCTACAGAACGTACACTGCTCAGGGAGTGGCTGCCCCCATAGCTCCGCCTCTGCTCACAGGTCGTCACACCAGTCACACCTTGGCAGGCATCCCATCGTCCGTTCCCCCTCTACCTTTGATAGGGGGTCCGGATCCATCCCGCCCTGTGGTTGGACCTTCTGCGCCTCAGTTTCCCTCACACTACCACACAGGTTCTGGATCCTGTCCACGGGGAGCGGTGTTGTGGGGTGCTCCACTTGCCCCATCCCTCCTTCTAAAGGGCTCAGGCTGGCCAGCTCCCCCATATACCCTTCCCACGAGTCCACCTTCTCTGGGCTCTGTTGTCTAGGAGTCTTTTCATTGCCAATGGGGCTTTGCCCCTCTTCCCCTCTTGGGATCCTAGGGCTTACGATATCCGCCCCCTTCGGCATCCTTCCGCCTCCTTCTAGGTAAGGGGCCCCAGTCTCTACCTAACACCACCGGGTATGGTAGCCCCTCCAGCACGCCCACCCGCTTCCACTTAAAGTGGACCCTCACTTCCAGGGGCACCTGGGCCACAGGGCAGGACTTCTTGTCCCCATAGATGCACTCGAGGGCCACCCTTGCCCCCGCCACCAGCCCGTGCGGCTTCACCATCCCCCTTTGTACGAGTGAACAGCCTGAAGCCATGTCTACCAGGCCCGTCTGGGGTTTCCTCCCAATCCTCACGGGGATGGTGGACAATTTCTGCCCCCCTTTTCGCCCCTCAACTTCGGTCCATCCACAAAACTTCACCCACCCGCACTCCATATCTGGGCAGTCCCGTTTTGTGTGACCAGGTCTCCCACAGTGCCAACAAGTCAGCCTGGTGGGCCTTTTGGGCACTCCTCAGGGCTCCCCCTTCTTCTCCTGGCTTCTCCCGGAAAAAGGTTCTGCCTGCCTCTTCCCCAGCTCCCTGTCCTTCCGGGGTCGGTCCTCCCTCTGGGGACCCTCTGCCTCGATGTACTCTTCTGTCAATCTGACGGCCTCCTTGACGGTGCTGGGCTGGTGTCGCCTCACCCAGACCCAAATGGTCTCAAGGAGGCTTTGCAGTAATTGTTTGAGGAGCAGGGTGTCCATTATTTCACCCATGGTATGCGCCTCTGGCCTCAGCCAGCATGTGGCCCAGTCCATCAGTCTCTGGGTATACACCCGGGGCCGCACTGCCGCTGTCCATCGGGCCGTCCGGAACTCCTACGGTACTGCTTGGTCGACAGGCCCACCTGGTCCAGAATGGCCGCTCTTACTGCCTGTTAATTTTGGGCCTGTTCCTCACTCAAGGCCATATAGGCTGCTTGAGCCTCGCCTGTCAAGTATGGAGCCAGTCAGAGGGCCCACGTTGCCCACTCCCACACGGCGCCCATGGCTACCCGCTTGATGGTCCCAAGGAAGGTGTCCGATCATCCGCTGGGCTCATTTTGCAAAGTCCCCAGCCCGGCGACCGGGTGCCCTCCCCTCCCGCAGGACTCACCATGCGTTGCAAGAGCTGCTCCTGTACGCCGGTCTGCTCCCAGATAAACTCCTGCAGACTCTGCGGTTGTTCAGCCTGCCAGGTTAGTAAGGCCTGTCTCTCAGCCTGGTGGGACTGCTGGAAACCTTGTAGGGCCTGCTGCATCTGTTCCTGCTGTTTTACCAGACATTGTAGAGTCTCCTCCATTTCTGAGTCGCCAACCACATTCGCTAGCTCTGATATCCCGGACAAGCCTCCCCGTGTAATGGGGCCTTGTGCTGCTTGTGCCACAAATCAGCCAGAGAGCACTTAGAGTGCAAGCACCAGTACCCTTTTATTCGCAGTGTCACTTCCCACCATCATCTATATACAGTCTGTTCAAGCCAGCACCTGGCGGCGTAGCTAGCTTCCTCAGCCAGCAGGGATCTACAGCCACAGGCTCCTTCCTTTCCTCTTCCCCCCTTTGGCTTCTTTCCTGCCAACTTTATATAGCCCTTTTGCTAATAAGGCCCGCAGGTGTTTCTCCTCAAGACCCTAGGCGAGCCACACCTAGTCAAGGCCAATTAATTCCTCTTAATTGGAGCTGGGCTAACAGGGACCTGGCTCAGGCTCTCCTGGCCAGCACCCTGTTACACTTACCATGCAAGGAATATTAAATACTACCAACAATTTGTGGTCGAGGAGCTTGAAATCACACCAATCACACATTCTGTGCTTAAAGTCTCTAATCTGTTAAAAGAGAGCAACACTGAAGAACAAGTGAAGGTCATGGTTGAGAATGCAATCCAGTTCATGCAACTACTAACATGCAGGGCCGGCTCCAGGCACCAGCCCACCAAGGGGGAGGGATAGCTCAGTGGTTTGAGCATTGGCCTGCTAAACCTAGGGTTGTGAGTTCAATCCTTGAGGGGGCCACTTGGGGATCTGGGGCAAAATCAGTACTTGGTCCTGCTAGTGAAGGCGGGGGCTGGACTCGATGACCTTTCAAGGTCCCTTCCAGTTCTAGGAGATGGGGTATCTCCATTAAAAAAAAAAAAAAAAAAAAAAAAAGCTTGTGCTTGGGACGGCACCTGGAGGGGGGCGGCGCAGCGCTCTGGCCGCCGGGGAGAGCAGAGCCCCGGCCGGGCTCGCCGCCCTCCCCTGGCGCTCTGGCCGCCGGGGAGAGCGGAGCCCCGGCCAGGCCCTCCCCCCGGTGCTCTGGCCGCCAGGGAGAGCGGAGCCCTGGCCGGGCTCTCCGCCCTCCCCCTGGCCGGGCGCTCCGGCCTCCTCCCAGGGCTCCGGCCGCCAGCGGAGCCGCGGCGGGCTTGCCGCCCTCCCCCCAGTGCTCCAGCCGGTTGGGGAGAGCTGCCCGCGGCCAGGCTCGGCGCCCTCCCCTGCCGTGCGGGGGGGGGGGGGAGGGAGCGGCAGGAGGCTTTTTTGCCTGGGGCGGCAAAAAAGCCAGAGCCGGCCCTGCTAACATGGTTTGAAAATTGGCCAGTTTTGATTCAAAGCATACAACAAACTGATAGATTTGATCATATGGACTGAAGATATGGCATCACAACAACTTTCAGACTGCCAAGCTGAAAATAGCCTCAGACAAGAAATGTTCTAGTCAATAGCAGAAGTTAAACCAGTACTCCAGGTACTACCATCTAAATAACCAGATACCTACTTTTTGAGTGCTATTAACATTTTTTACCTAAATCAGGTGTCTTTTCTGTGTTTTGACCCTGAGCTAACTCAAGCAATTTCTGGGTGGGAGAAAGATCATGACAATAAATGTGCTGCTTACTTGACCTTTGTCAAAGAATGCCAGATGCCAGTAAAAGTAATTGAGTTTTGGGACTCTGTGATTGGTTTCCAAATCGCTGCAAGCTGGCAAAATGCTGCCTTACAGTTCCTACCAATTCTGTGGATGCAGAACATGCAATTTCAGTATATGGACAGGTATTCACCCCATACTCCGGGGGTGGGTGGGGGGAATTCTGCACCAAAATATTAAAAATTCTGCAACAAAAATTTCAAGTTCTGCAAAATTCTTCATATTTTGTCAAAATAACACAATATAATCACACCAGTTTCAGTTATTTTTGGTCATTTATTTCAAAATACCTGTCAGCAAATATGTCTGTAACAAACAAAATTCAGAAATTGTTTTTTGACAAATATCCCTTACTAGGCATATTAATACAGAACTGAGTAATAATTCATTTAAACTACAATACAACTGTATTTCCCCCACCCCCCAGAAGCAGTTCAAAGGCTTGGGTGAGTCAGGGGTACTGGAGGAGCTGAGGGAGAGGGAAATTGCGAGGAAGGAGCCTGGGTGTGAACTTGGAGGGTTGTTGGGTATGGTTGGGAAAGTACGGAACAATTTTTTTTTGGGGGGGTGGGGAGGGACCGTTCGTGAGCTTCCCCCATGCCCACCCTGGCTGACCCCTAGCCTCTTCCATTCAGTCAGGCACAGGTGTCCCTTCATGCCCACTCAGAAACTTACTCCCTCCATCCCCATGTGGCCCTGCACCCCCTCCCCATGTGTCTCTGGGCCCCCACTCAGACACCCTCTGTCCCTATGTAGCTCTGCACCCCAACCATCATGTGGCCCTTCACTCCCCGCCCCCGTGGCCCTATGCCTTGAATCCCATTCAGTTCCTTCCCCTGTCTGTCCTCCCCCACTAGCCCTTATGAGCCCTTTTCTGACCCCCCCAGCACCCCACGCTGACTGTCTCCCCATAGCCCCATCTCAGGCCTGACCTGGCCAGCTGCGAAGAAAGCTCTCTTCCCTAGCTGGCTGGGAGCTGCTGCTGTGTCCTATCACCACAGCACCCTCTTGTGGGCAAAAGGCAGAACTGCAGCAACTTTTCAGCAGAAGCTTTTTTTCTGCACAAAAAAATAAAAATATGCGTGGCTCACTAATTATGCATGCATGGGTGCAGAATTCCCCCAGGAGTAACCCCACAGAGACAGAGTATGTCAGCTGCAACTGCTGGTGGATGCTGCATGCTGGCATTTATAAATAAAACAGACTATTTTATTTTGTTAAGCATAAACATGTATTTCTAAGCTTTATGTACAACTTTAAGTACTATACTTTTTATTAATAATTTAGCGGACTTCCTTATCCAGGGCAAGTTACAAAGGTAACAGTAGTACAGTACAATACTTGCATATATACTGTATGAACACATCTGCAAAATTTGCTATCTGCTGTGAAAAATGTGTGATTTCTCTAGGATTTAAGTAGACCTGTAGTTATAACACTTGTGAAGAAATCATATTTACACACACACACAAAAGGACAAAGTTAATAATGCTTGAAAACTGTTTTGGTGACATATTGCAGCCACCCACTCCTATCACAATCCTACACTATCCAGGAAAGAACCAATCCAACCACAAGAAATACCAGTCAGTCCTAAGAGATGCATGCCAGCAGACCACCCTAATATTAAGAGGTGATTCAGAAGAATGGTGAGCGCGTAAGGTTCATGGATGACTAGAACAGGATGTACCTAAAGAAAAATGGGATGTGCCAAATCTTGAGGTCTCCATTCAGTTTTTACCAAGTCCTTACTCATGCAAAATTCCCATTGACTTCAGTGGGATCTGAGTTTGTGTGTCTGATGGTAAAATTTACCTAAAGTATTCAAAATTCTATTTTATGAAAGTCTCCTGCAATGTCAGTTTCAAAGGCAGCAGTCTGGCATTTGTTAAATAGGTTGAGATGGGGCCCTCCATCTGATTATGGGAAAGGAAAGTAACTCGGGACATACTAAATAAGTGTGAGTGAGTCATTACAATGATGCTTATCCTGTTCAAAGAAGACAAAGGCAAGAAATAAATCTTTACTAATTCCTGTCCTTCAATAGCAAGGAGCCTTCAGTGCTCAAAGGAACTCAAATATTACTTTTTTTCTTAAGATATGAAGAAAATAAAAAATATTTTGCACCAACCAACTTGAAAATCTGTTGACCAGAACCGATCTGCTGTTGCTAAGGAGGGGACTAAAGTGACATTGATTGTTTCCACAGTTAAGAATCTACAATGTAATTGATTTTTATCTGACTCATTTAGTGTGGGCAGGCTCCATTTGTTCAAGAAACCTATAATATATTCCTTGAATCATTGTAACTATGAGAGATATAAAAGTTGATGTAATGTGTTAAATACATTATTTAACTCAATTTGTTTTGCACACTGAATTCCCATTCTTGACACGGATACAGATTCTGTCTAGATATTGTCCATGTTTGCAATATTGTAACTGGAGTTTTTTGAGTGTTTAGCAAACCAAGCTCAAGGTGTCTGAAGTTGGCCACCCAAAAAATGGAGGCATTTCAGGTTAGAGGCTATGTCTGAAAATGTTCGTCATAATATTTTAACATACATAAGTTCCTGACCTTCGTGCTGCTTATATATGTAAACTTGGGGCCCAGTCCTGCAAGTCTAAGCACTTCCTGCAAGCTTGATTCCAGGGAAGGGTGCAGACCAGGTTAGGTAGTGTTCAGCACCTCACAGGACTGGGCTCATTTATAGAATCCATTGTAACAAAGAAGAGAAAGGACTCACTGCTAATAAATGCAAAGGAGATTCTTTGCTGAATCTGCTGGATATCCTGACTCTTTTGCTCCCTACCTAAAGAGAGCCTTTGTTGACAGGATTATCACAGGCTTCTCCCTAAATCAGAGGTGGGCAAACTACAGCCCACAGATCACATCCGGCCTGCGGGACAGTCCTGCCCGGCCCCCGAGCTCCTGGCCCCGGAGGCTAGCCCCCGGCCCCTCCCTTGCTGGCCCTCCTCCCCTGCAGCCTCAGGTTGCTCGGTCCGCTGCCGGCGCAATGCTCTGGGCGGCGGGGCTGTGAGCTCCTGGGGCAGCGCAGCTGCAGAGCCTGGTCTGACTCCGTCTCTGTGCTGCATGGTGGTGGCGGCGGGAGAAGGGGTGGTTGGATGGGGCAGGGATCCTGGGGGCTGTCAGGAATGAGAGGAGGGGTTGGATGGGGAAGCGGGGGTCCTGGAGCAGTTAGGAGATAGGGAGCGGGAGTGTGTAGTTAGGGCAGGGATCTCGGGGGACTGTCAGGGAATGGGGGGGTTGGATGGGGCAGGAGTCCCGGGGGGGCATATAGGAAGTGGGTGCTGGGCCACAGACCCCTCCCCTAACCGGCCCTCCATACAATTTACAAAACCTGATGCGGCCCTCAGGCCAAAAAGTTTGCCCGCCCCTGCCCTAAATCCTTTCCTGGCCTAAGTGGGGTGGGGTGGGGGGAACACATTGACTATACTACACCATTGTTACTCAGCATTAGTTAGCCATGGTGCAAACCTGATGTCATAAGTATTGATTGAAGGACAACCCAAGGTACCAGAAAAAAAAAAATCAGTTAAGTGCCTAGCTGCTTTTGAAAAAAATCTCACTATGTACCTATCTGTACCTTTAGGTGCCTAAATACCTTTTTAAAAATCAGGCTTTAAGGGCTACTACTAGGTGGCCCTGGATCAAAAACCCAGATTCAAGTATCCTTAACTTTGGGAAAGATCAGATCCAGATCTGAAGTTTAGAGCTTGAACTGTCTAATTTTTAAATAAAGTGAACTTTCCCATTAATGTGCAAGGTTAGTCTAGCATAAGAAGCTAGATTTAGTTTTGGCTTTTGTATGCCTGGTCCATCTTGCTTTTTCAGATTCCTTTCTCCTTTGTTGATAAAAGACATTTTATTGGGGGAAAAAGATGATTAAAGTGCAGTTGCTATTTCTGAAATGGCAAAAGAAAAAGATTCAAACAATCATAGCCCTCAGATCCTTTTTTGAACTAGACATGTAGAGAGAAATCCTCTCAGATTAGACATTGTTTTACTACAGGTGACCCGGAAAGAGGGCTGAGACTTTTCTTTCTCCCTGCCTCTTCAAAAAGAGGGTTTCTATTTTCCATGGCTTGGTTTTACCTTAGAAATATCATGAATGTTAATTCTAGTCTTCTCTGGAGAACACTTTTCAGGTCACCTGTTTAGCCGAATAATTTTGTATGAGAAGCATATGCATCATTCACATTGGATATACCAAATTAAGTAAAGAACAGAAGCATTAAATCACATTCACTGAGGAGGAATTGTTGCCTTAGTGAGGACAGAAGAAATGATAGGATTCATTTCCTTTCCACTGTACAAAGAAGACAGGATGCAGAGAGCCCATGCAGACAGGGCAGAGCCCCTAAAGGACTGTCCTCTCAGTGACTGGGTGCAGTTACAGCCAGGGTGTGGCAGGGAAACTTGGATGATATGGTTCAACCAGCCATATACCCCTTTTGTAGGAGTTGGCCACAAGAGCTGCCAAGGCTGCTTAGTTTCCCTTTAGACTGTAGCCTCACTCGTAGATTGCAGCAGTAGCAGCAAAAGAGAAACTCTGCTGTTACTTCAGGTCCAGGGAGGGAAAGGATTCTGTCCCTCCAAACATTTATAGCATTCGCCTCTGAATTGCCCATTTACTCAGGCAGTGTGCAGTGTTCTCAATGTGTCACAGCTATTAACATGCTATGTACTTACTTTACCAACTGTTTTATCAGTATAACCTATGCTAACGAACGGAACTGATATGTTAATCACTGAACCTCCTGAAACAATGATCATCTATTGAAACATACATACATTTTGCTATGGCTTTTCTATCCTTTCATATATTGGATGTGCTGGATATGTTGCAGAACAAAATACTTCTCTGTAATTAAAACTGGAAATGAACAAAGCGACTATTCTGGGAAAAGTCACAGATTAAATTAAGCACAAATGACCCATCTGAGATCTTTACAACTCAGGTAATGACTGAAGAAAATGAGTTGAGACTGATGGACTCAGAATGGATAATTGATATTATAAACATTTTAGTTTAATTTTCAAAAAATATGATTGCAGAATTAAATATTACTTGATATTTTCTGTGTTCTAGTGTGGACTATCTTCCAGCTTTGCTCAGAGCTTCTGTTGCAGAGAATTTCAAGCACCCTTTCTATTCCATTAAGGATAATTTTTAACAAATCTAAAGCTTCCATTTTCAATATTATCTTAGTGATAAATAATAGTGTTTTGCACTTCTCTAGGTTCCTTCATCCAAATATCTCAAACTGTGTTACAAATCTTGAATAAAGGGAGAAAAGAGAAGGAGATCCTTACACTACATGGAATCCCATATTGATGCAGACATGCAGGCGAAATACGACAACACACAGAGGATGAGTTTTACACAGCAGGCTGATTTATTAATTCATTTAACAACAGGGGTGAACAGTACTCCAAGCCCTACCAGGCAGAAACAATGGTTAAATGCAGGAGGGCATGGTTCTATGTCATAACCTCAATAGAGGTAAGGCACCGTTGGCCTAACTCCTTAATCCATCTGAGATTCAGACAGATATTTCTATCTTCCACCACCCTTCTTCATACAAGGGAATGAGGGTAGAGATGAGGGGTGCCCTGATCCGTGCTAAACTTCTCCTCATCCCATATTTACCAGATGCCTCCTTCCTGTGTGCTGCACTTGGGTTTACACCAGGAACAGTTCAACTGTTAATTCTCCCAACCTTGTACTGGAATGAGGCAGGAGGATTGGGGGGAGGGGAGGAACCAGCCAGCGTTAAAAGGGCAAAACTCCCAACCTTCCCATTTCTCTGGCAGACTGAACTAGCACCCAAGGGAGCGACTTCCTCCCTGCTGGCCTGAGATAGCAGGGGCACTTCTAAAAAGAAGCATGCAAAAATATGCACATTTTTGCACCAGTGATTTAGACATGCCAAACCTCCTGATGTCCCACCTTGTATTTAGCTGTGACACTAAGTACCTTTCCCAGACTTGAAGGAGAGCTCTGTGTAGCTCAAAAGTTTGTCTCCCTCACCAACAGACATTGGTCCAACAAAAGATATTACTTCACCCACCTTGTCTCTTATTCCAGAAGTTTGCATATAATGCTCATCTGGCCTACACTTGAATTTACAAACTAGTTCCTTGAAAGGGAGTCTGACAATAGAAATATGCTATAGCTTCAGAGATTTTTTTTTTCTTTAAACAGCATCTTATTTGTTTTTTCAGTCTATCATTCCTAGCAGTGAAATGCTTTTATCCCTTAGCCTGAAAATTGAGCCACTACCAGTTGAAGGGAGAGGTCAAGTAATTCACTGTCTCTGATGGAGTTACCTCTCACTGGACACTACTCAGGCATCTCTGCCAGAAATTATGCATCCCCGGACAGCATAAAAATCTTGTTTTGTCTTTGGAAGGCATCAGATTGCACCAAATGGCAGGTGTTTTTAAAATCCACTCTGGGTGGAAATCTGCTGGCTTCCCTGTAATGTCTCCCCCAGCCATTCCAACCACACAAGTTCTATATTCTATTATGTCAATATATTCAGTGGGCCTGCTTGTCAGAAGTTCTGAGCACTCACAATTCTGTGGAACATAGTTCTGAGCACACAAGTCAATGAAACATATTTCAGGAATAAAGTATAACCATTTCCTGCAAAGTGCCCTTAATATAAGATTGCTTGCCATGTGGTCCTTTCTTGGTTTTAGTTATGAGAAACCATTTTTCTTTAAATGGGAAAACAAGGGAGCAGATTCTCCAGTCTCTTACCCTACCCTCTGTAAAACACATACAGCCCTTATATAGGGGTTTATCTCAGGCTTACTGCCCATTATTAAGATACTGGCTGCATATTAGCTAGCTAGAAATATATATTTTTTCTATTAATTTGTTGAGCAGTTACACTGCTTGTGTACTAACCATAGTTTCCTCTATGTCCACAGGAACGCTAGGCAGAGAGACCTCTACAGGATATAAGTGTTCAGATATTAAAGTGATGCATACTTTGGAAATACTTAAAATAGTTGGACAGCCTGACAAGATAGGTCAGCACCAACAACCAGGCCTGATCCCAGGAGCTGTAGGCAAAGATGGGCTATGATGTCTTCCCACCTCAGTGTATGTACTAGAATCCAGTGAAAGAATTCTCAGGCACCTGGTTTACACTGACATTTCTCAGTGTCTCTCACCATTGCACTTATACTATTACAGGTCCCCAAATGATAGCAGCACACAATGTCTGCTGGTGTTTGTATCACCCTGGGGATTAATGATGTCTTTCACACAACAACATTTCTAAAAATCTATAGTGCAAATGTAACATGCCCAAGTGTTAAATGAAGCTGTTCTGAAGGAAACAGATTTTAATGTACATGAGGAAAAATAGGCTTTAACTCCCTTTGAATATCTTCTGAATATAATGCTGAATATAATGGGGGTAATGGGATTTTTATCAGTGGATGTTACTTATCTCCTTATTAGTACATTCCTACCATTGCTGGGAGATGATCACATTCAAAATACCTTCACTATGCAGCAGGCAAGAATCAACAAATTAAACTCACCAATGCTCCAGATGGGCTCACACCATTAAAAGTATTTTTCACTATTGTCATTTGGTTCCAAGTATATGTAGCAGGCAGGGTATAGAAGTGGTGTTGTCTTAAAGCAAAGGACTGAACAGGAGAGAAACTCTAGATGCAAAGCTTGCCTGAATTGCAAGTTCACTGTGTGACCCTGAAGAAAAAAACAAACAAACAAACAAAAAAAACCCCTAGCTCCTTGTTCCTCAGTCATGCCAGCTGTAAAACCTGATAGGATCCCACTAAAAATCATTTGAGATTGTGTGTGTGAGACCAACCGATTAAAACACATACCCTATAGGGCAAAGGTTCTCAACCTTTTTCTTTGTCTCCCCTCCCCTATGCGATAAAAACTCCACGGCCCACCTGTGCCACAATAGCTGGTTTTCTGCATAGAAAAGCCAGGGCCGACATTAGAGGTAGCAAGCAGGGCAATTGCACGGGGCCCCATGCCACAAGGCCCCCATGAACCTACATTGCTGAGGCTTCAGCTTCAGCCCTAGCCCTGGGTGGCACGGCTCAGGGACCTGTGCTTCAGCCCCAGGCGGTGGGGCTTCGGCTTTCTGCCCTGGGCCCCAGCAAGTAACGCTGGCCCTCCTTGGAGGCCCCCATGAAAGCTGCTCGAGGCCCGTAAAGGTCCACCGGACCCCTGGTTGAGAATTACTGCTGTAAGGTACTAAGTTGTGACAATGCGGTTCTGGCGGAACCCAACTGAGAGTGCCAACTCAGGACAAATTGCTCAAATAGGGCAGTTACAGCCCAAGGCTGGGGTTTTTTCCACCTCTAAGGCAAACCAAACCAGCCAGACTAAGAGGACTTCAGTCTCACCCCACTGGCTAACTGCAAGTCTCACAAGCAATCTCCTTAGATACTCCAGTTTCCCAGTATTACCACCAGTACCACTCGTTATGGGGACAAATGGTTATGAAAACCAATACCCCAGTAAAAGAAAAAGGTTCTCCTGATCCCAAAGGACCAAGCCCCAGACCCAGGTCAATATACAAATCAGATCTTACCCACAAATCACGCTGTAGCCGATCCTTTAGAATCTAAAAACTAAAGGTTTATTCATAAAAGGAAAAAGATAGAGATGAGAGTTAGAATTGGTTAAATGGAATCAATTACATACAGTAATGGCAAAGTTCTTGGTTCAGGCTTGCAGCTGCGATGGAATAAACTGCAGGTTCAGATCAAGTCTCTGGAATACATCCCCCGCTGGGATGGGTCCTCAGTCCTTTGTTCAAAGCTTCAGCTTGTAGCAAAGTTCCTCCAGAGGTAAGAAGCAGGATTGAAGACAAGATGGAGATCAGGCATCAGCCTTATATAGTCTTTGTCCCTGCATACTTTGCTGAGGTACAAGGCGTATCTGCCTTCTCTTAATGGGTCCATTGTATAGCTGATGGTCCTTAATGGGCCATCAAGCAGGCTAGGCAGAGCTAATCTCAGCTTGTCTGGGATGTCACCCAGAAGCATAGCATAAGTTTGCCATACAGACAGTATAGAGCCAATATTCATAACTTCAACTACAAAACTGATACACACATATAGACAGCATAATCATAACCAGTAAACCATAACCTTGTCCTAGACACCCCATTTGACCCCCTTTATACAAGATTTGGGTGCCACTACAGGACCTTGGTTGCAACAATGATCTATATGGTCCCAGTTTATGTCAATAACGTCACATAAGTATCCTAAACTCCCATTGAACTTAACATTTAGCACCTAGCAGGATGTGTTCAGTACCTCATGGGACTGGACCTTATTTTTATAATTTCTCTTTCACTGGATAAATGTTAGACAACCATGGCATTTAAAAGTGTTATCCTGTTGTTGCTGAGAGGTCAGAGTCTTCCATTAGTTCTAATAGGAAATATTTTGTTTAGAATGGTACAAGTCTATTCCAACACTGCAGTTGCAAGTAAAGAGCATCCCCACCTCATTGTAATAGTGGAGTGTTTCCAGAGGGAATCTCTGGCTAATGGGGCTCTGACAAGCATATTCCCACCATGAAGTTTCAGAAGAGAGTTCAGAAATATGATGCAACTACATGGGGAAACCAAACATCAGCTCTTGTGTTTCCAAGGGAGAATGCTACTGCCACCTTTAACATCATGCACTTGAGTGCAATGGGCATCCAGAACTGTATCAGAAGTTGAAAAAGTTCTTTATGAGGAAAATATCTCTGTTGCTGCTATATAAAGTGTATCTATTATGGGTTTTGACTGCTTGAGAAAGGAATGCAGGGGAAGAGCTGGTGGAGGTCTGATGTTTATTGTTAGGGAGACAAACATGAAAGATATGGAAATATATGAGACGACAGTGATACAAGCTAACTCAGTATGCATGTTCAAGTTTGGGGGCAAGGAGTTAAGAGTTGTCAATGTCTACCATCCTGATGTCAGCCCAACTGATAAGAACAACCTTGTGATAGCATTGGGAAACTCATCTGTGGAGATTTCAATGCCAAAAGTGAAGTTTTTTGTGGGGGGGAATAGAACGAATGATTTGAATGGAACTTTGCTGGTTAGTATTATTGCTGACAATGATTTAGTTGTCTTGAATGATGGCGCTATGACTTATACGTCAAGATCACATGCCACACAGTCAGCATTAGATACAACTCTGGTGACTAGCAGCATGTCCATGAGCTGCACATGGAATGTGTTGGAAGTGATCCCTGACCTGTACTCAGTTGTTGGAATAGGAAGAGTGTCAGCTTTCAGTTGATAAATAGGAGGTAGAGCTTTCATAAAGTGACTAGTCCTATTTTAAAGTTAAGAATATTATTTCTCAAACACCTATGAAACAACCTTGAAAAAGACCTCATTCTTTTTAATCTGCTGTGCAGAAAAACAGTAAAAAGAGCATCCCAAGAGGAATAAATGGGTCCGATGTTGGAATGATACTGGCATGAAAAAAATCTTAAAGAAAGGAATCAAGTTTGATTTGAAGTTGAACAGGCCCTGGAGATGAAGAGGACAGCTGAAAATGAAATGAAGCCTCAAAAGAGGTAACCATGAAAATAGATGAAGGCAGTAGGAAGAGATTCGTAAACAGCTGTATCTTCAGATTAAAGTATTTGTGGATGACACTGAAGTGAACTGAGAACAAACAAACAGACTAAGGCCTGGTCTACACTAGGAGGTTATGTCGAATTTAGCAGCATTAAATCGAATTAACCCTGCACCCGTCCACACAACAAAGCTATTTAGTTCAACATAGAGGTCTCTTAAATTCGATTTCTGTACTCCTCCCCAATGAGGGGAGTAGCGCTAAATTCGACATGGCCATGTCGAATTAGGGTAGGTGTGGATGGAAATCGACGCTAATAGCTCCGGGAGCTATCCCACATTGCACCACTCTATTGACACTCTGGACAGCAGTCCGAGCTCGGATGCTCTGACCAGCCACACAGGAAAAGCCCCGGGAAAATTTGAATTCCTTTTCCTGTCTGGGCAGTTTGAATCTCATTTCCTGTCTGGACATCATGGCGAGCTCAGCAGCACTGGCAACGATGCAGAGTTCTCCAGCAGAGGTGACCATGCAATCTCAGAATAGAAAGAGGGCCCCAGCATGGACTGATCGGGAAGTCTTGGATCTGATCGCTGTGTGGGGCGATGAGTCTGTGCTTTCGGAGCTGCAATTGAAAAGACAGAATGCAAAGAGGGTACAGCCGGGATGCAACACAGTGCCGTGTGAAAATCAAGGAGCTGAGACAAGCGTACCAGAAGACCAAAGAGTCAAACGGACGCTCCGGATCCCAGCCCCAGACATGCCGTTTCTATGAGGCACTGCATTCCATTCTAGGTGCGGCCGCCACCACTACCCCACCACAGACCATGGACTCTGAGGATGGGATATTGTCGACGGCCGCTTCCTCGGCGATGTTAGCGGACAGGGAAGATGAGGAAGAGGACGAGGCAGTCGACAGCGCTTACAATGCTGATTTTCCAGACAGCCAGGATCTCTTCATCACCCTCACAGAGATCCCCTACCAACCGTCCCCAGGCGTTAACCCGGACCCTGAATCAGGGGAAGGATCAGTCGGTAAGTGTTTTAAACGTGTAAACATTTATTTTGAACAGAACAAGAATATTAACAATGGATTTTTCATTATTTGTTTGCCCTAGGCACTTAACGTTTTAGTCCTTGGCAGTGCAACTACTGCAAAAGAATCTAACAATGTCCGGTTTATCATGATTAGTTTGCTCTAGGTGCTCTACTTTTTAGTCCTTGCCAGTGCAGCTACTGGAAAAAAAGGTCTATATGTCCAGGGATAGAGCTGAAATCCTCATGGGACATCTCCACGAAGCTCTCCTGGAGGTAATTGGAAAGCCTTTGCATGAGGTTCCTGGGGAGAGCGGCCTTATTGTGTCCTCTGTGGTAGGAAACTTTTCCTCGCCAGGCTATCATCAAGTACTCTGGGATCATTGCCTTGCAGAGCATGGCGGCATACGGCCCTGGTTTTTGCTGGCTTTCATGCAGCATGCGTTTTTTCTCGGTCTCAGAAATTCTCAGCAGAGTGATGTCACTCATGGTGACCTGCTTAGAATTAGGGGAATGTTACTATTGGGACTGCTTGCCTGTTCCTTTACAGAACTGTCACCGGCGGTTTACAGCCACGCGGTGGAGGCGGGAGAGGGGCAGCATACAGGGATCTTTCCCGGGGACAACCGCAAGGGGGTCAGACAGGGGCAGAGTTCATGCTTGCCGGATTGCCGGCAGCAGGAACTGGCCAAAGATAGGAGCATTGCTTTGAACGTGAAAGGAGGGCACTGCTATAATTTAAGTTTTAAGCAGCCAAAAGTCTACGGCTTACCATGTCAGCCTGCTACCCGAATTCCGCTGTCCTGCCCCGCTTGTCTGATCTCCACTGCAAGACCCCAGGCACTGAATGCGAAGGCCGAAAATTCAACCTTGTCCTGAGTGCGCATGTGATAGGTGCTGTGCATGGTCTTGTTCACAGAGAAAGACTATGTTCATTGTTCACAAAAAATTATCTTTGTGAGGAATTCACTCCCTTTTTCCCATCCCACAGCTGCGACTGTCTCCCGACCTACCCTGGCATCCCCCTCGCAGAGGCTGGTGCTGATTAAGCGAAGAAAGAAAAGGACACGGGACGACATGTTCTCAGAACTTATGGACTGCTCCCGAGCCGATGCGGCCCAGCAGACCCAATGGAGGGAGAACATGTCGCAATACCAGCGAGCACACAGCGAATGGGAGGAGAGGTGGCGGCAGGAAGACCAGCAGGTGATCAAATGCTGCTTGGACTAATGAGGGAGCAAATGGACACACTCCGGCGCCTTGTGGATGTCCTACAGGACCAAAGGCAGGAGGACAGACTGCAGCGGGGCTCTGTCTCTAACCGCCCTCCCCCGCCACAAACTCCCATCCCCCCCTCACCCAAAGTCCCAAGAAGGAGGGGCGGCAGGGGCCGTGAAAACTGTCACTCCACCCCTGCAGACCGCTCAAGTACCAGAAGGCTCTCATTCCCAAAAATCTGATAAGTCCTTTCCTTCCCGCTTCACCCAAGCCCCCGTCCCAGTTTCATCCCCTAACTGTGTAGTTGCTAATAAAAGATACGTTTCTGTTAATTACTGTTTCCATCATGTTCTTTTAGGGGAGAGTGTGTTTGAAGGGGGGGAAGGGGGTTGGTAATTGGAGAGGACAGTCACCTTTACCAGGGTCCAGACACGGGGGCAGGTTCAGCAGAAGGTCACACACACATTGCAGTCACTAGGCACTCTGGTCAGTCTGGGAGGTGGTTTTCATGTTCTGTGTGGGAGGGGCCATGTGACTTTGTGGCGGGGAGGGCAGATAGAGATCTTATGCAGCGGTCCTTATCCTGGATCACAGAGCCACGCAGCAGGGGATCTGTAACCGTCCTCCACCGCCACAAAGTCATATAGCCCCCACACACAGAGTCCCGAAAAGGAGGGGTGGCAGGCTCCGTTGAAACAACCAGTCCACCACTGCGGACCACTCTAGGAGCAGGAGCCTGTCATTCCTCAAGTTTAGAAGCGTCCTTTCCATCACTACACCCACTCCCCACCACAGTCTGCGTCCCAGTTTCAACACTTTACCGCGAAATCCATAATAAAGAAAACGGTGTTCATTAACAAAGTTCCATTTATTTTATTTTTAAACGTGTGTTGGAAGGTGGTGGATGATAAGATGTGAGGTGTTGACAACGGCCATAACTGCAGCGTTGGTCGCAGCGGGCTCCATGCTCGCAGTATTGTGGTGTCCGTGCTGTCACTCACCAGAAAAGTGCGCGAACTGATTGCCCGCCGGCACTTTCAGGGAGGGAGGGCGGGAGTGACGGTTGGATGATGACAGTTACCCAAAACCACCCTCGACACACTTTTTTTCCCCCAGCAGGCATTGAGGGCTTGACCCAGAATTCCAATGGGCAGCGGGGACTGCGGGAACTGTGGGATAGCTGCCCACAGTGCACCGCTTCCAATGTCAACGCTTGCCCCGTTAGTGTGAACTCACAAAGTCGAATTACTGTCCTTAGTGTGGATACACACGTTCGACTTTGTAATATCGATTCCACATATTCGATTTAAGTACAATCGAACTACTCTTGTAGTGTAGACATACCCTAAGGCTTGCAATTTAAAAGATACCAAAATCCCCAGAAGTGGAGGTGTCGTGGAATTAGATGACAAAAAGTCTGAATATGCTGGTCGAACATTGCACCAAGACTAGTAGGCTCATATATAATGATAAGGATAGGTCTGTTGCAAAATATGCCAGATGGATTATTTAGGAGGAAAGATGGAGAATTAAATGTGCACACATATCTGAGTACCATGGCTTTAGAAAGTTCTGTCATACGCGAGTAAGAAGTTGCAATATGGAAGCTCAAACCACGCAAGTCACCTGAACTAGATCACCTCTATGGCCATGTGATAAAGCACCTTGGGAAGAAAGTTAAAATCATAAGAACAT
The DNA here is from genome assembly GCF_011386835.1 of Chrysemys picta bellii. Lineage (NCBI taxonomy): Eukaryota > Metazoa > Chordata > Testudines > Emydidae > Chrysemys > Chrysemys picta. The sequence goes on along the minus strand of NC_088800.1, from coordinate 67,685,579 downwards.
AAGAATGGCAATACTGGGTCAGACCAATGATCCATCTAACCCAGTATCCTGTCTTCCGACAGTGACCTATGCCAGGTGCTTCAAAGGGAATGAACAGAACAGGTAATCATCATATGATCTATCCTCTGTCAAAGGAAATATTAGCTGGAATAAATGGTCAAAAGATCCTCTCCTATCAAAACATCTCAGAAAATAGCATCCACTATCATGAGATTGCAGTGGGACTCGCCGCAAGAATAAAAATCAGCAGATGGAACCAAGCTATAAACGACTCTGCAAGATGTGTCAGGTGTAGGCTTTAAAACCTGCCCACATTTTAAGTGTCATATTGTAAGGAAAGGAAAGCCTTTTGGATCGGAAACCTTGGATCAAACCCTTAAAAAAAACCTGAATGAGATGTCAAATTAGTTCTTGAAATTCATGGTCTGATAGGATTATTGCAGAACAAGACAACAAAAAACAATAATTCTACAGTCCATTCTGATGCAGACCTCATATTTACCACAATGGGATAATAACTCCTGGATGGACTGCAGGACCAAGACAATGTATTATACTTAGATTCATTGCAGCCAAAAAAGGTCACTGTTAATAATGACAAATCTGGGGTATGAATTGCGGATCTCAATTTCTCCCCAACAGACTGTATTAGAGGAAGACATCCAAATAATTTAGGATTGCCCAGAATGACAGGCTATGCTGTCTCTGTAAATCAAACTCCATTCTCTTTGTTTGTTTTACTAATAGAATGCCATCAATACACAAGGAGATATTTTAAAGGTCATGTTCTGGCCTCTCTATTATGAGCAGTGCAAAGGGGATGTGTGGAGTGTTGGAAAACATGACGAGGGCCTGTCAGGAATTGGCACAGGGCAAATGCAGAGAGTGATTAAAATTACCCTGGGGAGAAGACACTGCTGAGAGCTCCATACACCTGCTGCTGAAAGGTGAAACATTTGCTTCTCCCAGCATCTGTTTCCTGACCTTCTGTACATCTCAGTATTTGGAGAGCCCTGACCGCATCCCCACCCCACCCGTCCACAGTCTGCAGAACTACTGGATGTAACAGAGCTCTTTAATTGTCAGGGGTTTGGCTAATGTCAGCATTTAAGTGGCCTGCTAGGTCGAAGAAATGTCTCCTCCCCTGCTTTTTTTTGGAGTGCCTGCATTTGACAGAATAGATCTTTATCTATGAAGGGGTTTGGTTCTTTGATTCCCATCAACCATTCCCATTAATGAGAATGCTATATTAGAGTCCCTGTGCAATGCGCCCTTAAATCTTATGTTCCCAGTCTCCCATCAGTGTCGAGATGTGCAAACACAAAAAATTCTGGCTTCTCGGTGACATTTCTAGGATTTAACTTTTGGGGTGGAAGATGGAACAGTAACGACTTTTCCTATAGAATGGGAGTTCTGCACTAGAGATGAGGAGATGTTACTAAAATACAATTCTAAAATATGTCAGGGTCTCATGTCATAATTCAGGGACTAAAATGACCATTAGCCACAGCAGAACTCCTATTGATGTCAATGGAATTTGCAGGCATGGAATTGGGGGAAGTATATGACCCTAAATATTAACAATAATCCTTGGTAAATGAATTGCAAACATGTGCAGTGCATTCTGCTTCTGGTTCCTGGATTGTGGCCACTCGATAATGTGTTACCTTGATAAGAGATGGGGGTGGGGGGGAGGGAGCATAGCTCTTCCATAAAAGTGGTATCTGTCTCAGACGATATTCCTCTGAAGTTTTCATATGTTCCCTAAAGCTAAAACTAATAAACTCAACACATTATGACACAAATTTGGAGTTGCCTGTAATAATTTATCAGTATTCTGTGCTGATCTGGTTATTGTGATGTTTACTGTATGCATATATTGAGTTAATTCAGTAGCAGGATTGTCAGAAAGGGCGGTGATAGATCCTGAAGTACACCGTACAAGCAAACACTAAAGCTAGACATTGCTAGGGCCATTCACTTTGCTGTGTTACCTCCAACACTCTGCTGAGGTCACTGGGCTAGTTTCAAGGGGTGGAGTCTGAGCTTATGGAGACAGAAGAACCAAAATCCCAAGAAACTAGGACAAAGAATTTCTGGGTGGATACAAGTGACTGTCTCTTTAGGGAGGGACAGTTACTGTTGTAGAACAGAAGAGACTGACACTCAAGCAGCTAGGCCTGCCACACCACCTTCACAGGATACTAGAGCTTTAGGAAAGGTAGACATGCAAATAGACCTTTTGTTGTTTTAAAATCCTCTCTTATGTTATACTTTGTTCCTTTTAAATTAACCAGTATTTTGGTTAGAAAAGGCTATCTGATCATTGTATTTACCACTGGACACAAGATCCTGAAGGGGAGACCTGCAGGTACCCAGCATAGCTGGATCTGTTGGGTAAGCATGGTAGCCCAGAACCCAGTGTAAGAGTGGGAAGAACTACAGTATGTGAATCCAACCCAGTAGAGGTAAAGGCATGAGGCCTGATACCTGTGAGGGTGCACTTTGAAAAATCAGAGAGGGTTCAGAGGTGCAGCTATCCTTAGAATTGTGACAGATTGATTAAGCTCATTCAGAATAGAAGCTGGAGCAACTAAACCTAGGTATTTGGACTGTACAGTCATTTACAGGTTAAACTATTGGGATGAACAACAAAGTAACACCCTAAAAATAGAGAACAGCATGATCAACATTTTTGCTGAACACAGTAGGATGGATTCATCAGCCACAACAATTTCTTTGATTAACTTTGTGTTGAAATTTCATAAAGAGAGAAGTACAACAGTCATACATTATAATTATTACAGTGTGAAACGGGCATGAATTAGAACAAGATACTTTTTGTGGGCAAGTAAATTCAGAGTGTCAGGAAATATTCCCACACCAGGTGCTAGGAATTATGTGCCTATACTCTATTGCAGTACAGAGTACAGGCTGACTATTAATAATATATTTATAGCTGAACATAAGGTATGGAGGGAATATTTAAAATGTTTAATTATTCAAATGAAGGAACTAATTGACTGTGCTTCTCTTGCAGTTCTATCAGCGTTTCTAAACTTAAGAAATGCTTAGGGTGGTATAAGTATATAGGAGGAAGTCATGAAAAAGGAAATTTACAGCAAGAGAAAATTCTTAATGACTTACATTATGGTGTACATGATGTCATTAGAAACTACAAGTTCATGAAGCATGATATATCCCTAAGCATTTAAGGCTGTGGAAAAAAGAGCCAGATAAGTCCATGTTTTTCTTAGAGTGTAGGTTGGTAGCATTTGGGCATTAATCTCCCTTATCAGAGCTTTTGTGAAGGTAGCAAAATGAAACCATTTATCTGCTGACCTTAACATCAAGGAAGCATAACAATTTATTATTATTAATTAAGTCTGAGGAAAAGACAGAAGTTGTACGTAAAATGGTTAGTTCTGTAGAGGTCCATTTCCTATCAATCATTTTTTGTATTCATCTCATGGCATTTACAGTTAAAGTGTATTTTTTCCAGATAGCTGATGCCTCAGGGTCAGCCACTGATACTGCATTGCTACACTTAGACCCTAAAAATGTTGAGTTTTTTAGGCCTTGACAAAGAACCACCTCCCTCTTTTTCCTCATTATTTCACCCGGGGCTGAGATAATCACAAGGTTTCCATTTGTAACCCACTGAAGGCCTTAAAGAGGAAGACCTTCTTGAATATGACCTGATACTGAGTGGAGAGGTGGGGTGCACAGAAAATTGGTATGATGCAGGTCAGTTTCAAGGCAACTACACCTGTGTTCCCCTACCAGAGTCCAGCAAGGGCACCCACTTCAGGTTTCTGGCTCCTAGCGGTCACCTCTCTTAGGCAGAGACCCACATCTCATTTCCTCCTAACAGGAAATGTTAAGGCTGCACCACTCCCTGCCTCTCTCTGTGATATCCCCAGAAAGCCAGACTGCTTAAAAAGGCCAGCGCCTCTGCTTTGCTTTCTCTCTGAGGCCTACAGTTATAAGTTACTGCATAGCTCCTTTTAAGCAAGCACATTTATTCTTAAGGTAAAAGCATTACACAGAAAAACATTACAATAAGAGAACCTACATGCATGCTAAAAAGTTTACTAGATGTAACCCCCAACTCCAACCTAAGGGATCTTGTAATTTTTAGTCCTTCCAACCCACAACTGGGTTTTCCCTGTGTTTACAAGTTCATCCATCTTAGATCCTGAACCAGACTGAAAGCCCTGACTCAGTTGAAGATCAGCCTATTTATCCAAAAGTCCTTTCTTTGTATGTTGGTCTCTGGAGAATCCAGTGTCAACCAGAATATGTGAGCCTTCCCAAGAAGTGGTACCTCTCGGGAGATGTTATAATCTTAATCATTCCCTATTGTTTTTACTTCCTGGAGGTGATATTGGTCAGCATGTAAAATAGTTATTTTCTCTGGGATAAATGTGACACAATAGGTAGAGATTTTTCTATACTATTTGTACTTGATTTGTAGTATTGGATTTAACAGTTAATGTTTCTCTTTCAGTAGGAATCAGGATATATGAAATTTAATATATAGCTTTTTATTCCAGTGTGTAACAGACACATATCAGTCATGTTTAGAATGTATTCACTTCATTTCTGAATTTCAAATTGCACAGCACCTTGTTGTCTTCACCAGTACTCAAGCACTTTTAAACCTAATCTAACATGACATCATAGTGCTCGATTATTTCCGGTAAATATGTCAAGGAATTCTCATTTGAATCCATTCTTTGGAATACCTCTGCTGAGCCACTGGCAATATAGCATTAGGGTGACCAGAAGTCCCAATTTTATAGCAACAGTCTCACTATTCAGGGTTTTGTCTTATATAGGCGCTTATAACTCTCTCACCCCCCCCCCCCCAACTCCTGTTCCAAGTTTTCACACTTGTTATCTGGTCACCCTATGTAGCATGCATAATTACACCTAGATTATGTCCAAGATAGGCATCATCATATTCTGTGCAGGAACATAAGGATAGGGAAGCAGGTATTGTGTTAGTCCCCCCAGAAAACTTTGAAGCTAATTTGCTAGCAAGATGGTCAAATGAAATTGGAAGTCAGATTCATTTAGAAATATTTTCAGATAAGCTGGAGTCAAACAGCTTAAATATTAGTACAGTACACAGGTGGTAAATAATGTAGTAAAATTGAATAATCATATAAACTGGATGTTTATATAGCTCAGATAATCTTTAGTGGGCATGGACAATCTTGTCTGTCCCACATATAACTGGGTTTGCAGTTGTCACATTAGTTTGACTTCACATACATGTGTTCAACTACAGCGTTTGCTGAATCATATGTCAACAGCAACATGAGACTCCATAATTTCGAGGGTTTTATGGGCCTTAAATAGTGCATAGGTATAGTGCTGCTTCTGTACATGGGGTGAAATCCGATCCTAGAACAGGGCTTTGCAAGCTGCTTTTGCTGGACATGTACTGAGAGGGACCTTCTACTTTAAACATTAACCACTGAATCCTATACAGCAGGCTAACAGGGTGGCACTCACTTCTCATGAGCACTCCTTCTGGTCAGGAGTGTCTGCAGTTTACAGTTCCTGCCCTGGTATCAGGCCATACCCCCAGGGCTTCCTCCCTAGAGGCAATGGTTTTACCCTCTTGGTCTGTTCTGGCCCCAGCTTGGACACTGCATAGTTCAAATCCCCTTCTGAGTGTTTATCACTGTGATTGTAGGCCACCTCACCCAGGAGCCTATGCGGGGGAGAGAGACCCAGGCCCACCCACTACTCCAAGACCCCACCCAGGGACCCTAAAAATAGCAGACACATGCCACTGTATCCCTTTAGCAAAACTGCTTTCAGTTCCCTGGACTACTTCTCTTCAAGCTCAGCTTTCACTGATCCTGCACCCTTACCCTAGGGCTCTTCTTCATTCAGGCCCATCAGCCAGCCAGGAGCTCATTTTTTCTTCCCTAGTCCCGGCCAGCATTGAGCTGTCCATGGTGCTGCAGCTCCCTTCCAAGAGCACCGACTGTACTCCTCTGACTCCAGCAAGAAACTAACTGGATCTGGCTCTGCAGCTTCTTTTCATATGGCTCTCCTGGGCCCTGATTGGCTGCTCCCTGTAGCCTCTCTGATTGGCTAGCCCTTTGCAACCTCTCTAGGCCACTTGGAGGACTTAGCACCATTGCTTCTTTCCAGGGATGGGTGTGGCAGGACCCTGAGGTCTCCAGCATGGGGCCTCTGGGCCTAGCCCATGACAAGCAGGCTTGATATGTGATATGATATTTGAAATCCACATAAAATTGTAAATAAAGGCAAGACACTTGTGTTGTTAAAGGTTGGGAAGCCTTGACCTGGAGAAGCATCTGTTGGCTAAAAATAACAATATAATAAACAAACTGGTAGCAGAACTTCCAGTATGTGCTTCAAAGGCAAAAATAAGTCTGTGTGGTTCCAGTATTACTGAAGTGCAGCTTCAATTTGGGCAACTGAGTTGTTTTCTCCCTTCCCATTCCTCAATAGGGAAATAAGCACCACCTGATTTAATACAAAGCAAGAAACTGATCATTTTTAATGGCAAGAAAGAGGTGAGAGATAGAAAGAGATTACTCTTCTAACTTCTATTAGGTCTTGGTCATTGGAGTCTTTGGTTTTAAAAAAAAGCTATGGTACCAGTACCAAAGCTTTGATTCCATATTTTAATATTAACTGAACTCTGGATAAAAACCAGTTAATCAGATTTTTGCAATTCATGCAGATACAGGACCAAATTCACTCCTGGTGAAAGGGCGTGCTAATCCCATTTAAATCATTTAAAATTGCACCCATTTTTATTTGCCCCACTGTTTGTCTTTTTCTTATCTTATGAATATAATTGTTTTGAAAGCATCCAGCAATTTGCCCAATACAGTGCCTTAGTAACTAATTACACCATTTGAAAAGTGTTTCTTTAGAAAACAAATATTTTAGTATTAGTTACAGCTGCTGGATAATTGTACAGGAGAGTTGTAAGGCTTTGGACCTAAGAGGTCTTTCTGAAGCAATGGTGCAAGTTGCTCCCACATTGCCCCATTAAAGTGCCCTCAGTCAGACCTGGGAATAACTACTTTTAGAGATGAAGTTTAGCTCCTTTTCTATAGCTATTCAGTCTTTGCCCTCTGCTGACACTACCAATAAGGATACTGATAATTGCCAGTTGTGGTAGTAGTTTTGTTTGGGGAATCAGTTTTTTTTTTAAGTTGTGAAAGTTTGAATTATGCAAAAATAGTAAAGTGCTTAATATTCAAAACTAGGAAAAGTCCGACAGGCAAAGTAAATACTTTCCAACCTTGAAATAGTTTGTGAAACTATAGAAGTTTCCATTACTTTTCAGAATCTTGGTTTCCTTAAGAGATTTGTGTTATCTCTAGGATACTTCTGACACAGACTATGATGCAAAGACTGATATAGTAAATATTTATCTTTGAGATAAGAAAAACTGGTATCTCTCTACAAATCCTATGTAAATAGCAAGAGTGCAAGTTAGGACTCAACTTGGATGAGTCTTTCTAAACCTTTGAATAATAAACATTATCTGGACAAGCAGGGTAATATCATTTTGTGTATATCCTCTTTAAGATGACACAGACAGATAGATCTATGAAGGGCTTTTTCATTGGAAGAACACTGTATATTTATTTATATATTTGTTTTTATATGTTAATCAAGTGTGTAAAGTATTGTTTGTTTGCTATGGGTGTCATTTCTGCAAAATATGTGCCCATACACTTAATAAAAAAAGTGAACTGTTATGCTTGCTTTGGTGAGCACCATGGTGTGTGTGGGAGGAGCTGAGAGGTGCCAGCTGGATCCATCCATCTAGCTAGGCATTTATACCATGCTCATCACCATGGTATCAGAGCACCTTACAAATTCTCAGAGTAAATACAATAAAGGATCTCTAGCTTTCTGTCCAACTCCTAGGGGAGATGGCTTCATTATTTTTGTTAGTATTATTATGGAAAGCACAGATTAGAGTAATGGGTTTTACATTTCAGTCCAAAGGGGGATTTATGATTTTTCTAATATCTTAAGGGAGTGAATTACCCAGCCATGGGCCAGTTGCTGAGAATACTCTCCCTGCCACTGAAATGAAAGTGACTGTCCCATTGTTCCCATGTAATGTAACTGTAGTGGTAGGCCCTGATCTTGGAGAGTGAGAAAGTCTCTCTGCTCTCAGAACCATTTAGTTAGGGTGCAGAAAAATGGCTCAGGATGGCTGAAAGGTTGCAGGGGTGCTAACAAGTGTTGTGGAACACACTACTGATTTTTTATATTGGTTTCACTGCTAGTGCATGCTGCACACCTGAGCATATGAGCTAGTGAGCTGTGTGTGAAATCAAATCACCAGGCTGGTAGACCATGCCTCTTTGGGTATGCTGATGGGCATGGTACCCTGGCCTCTCTGTTAATACGCTGTTGAGCACTAGCTATCTTGCACTGGACTGTAAGGTGTCTGGGTAATAAAAGGCTCCTTCCACCACCTCCTGCCCCAAAGGCACCCATCCAGCACAGGTCAGAAAGTGGCCCTTAGATTTAACTTCAGCCACATTTTGTTTTTGATCATTTATTTAACCTTTTCTGTCTCTAGTCTGTATCCTTTTGTGTTTATAGGCAGGGAGCCATCTTTAGCACCAGCTTCTGATATTCTTGCTCACAATGAATAGCACCTTTCTTCTAAAGTAGCCCCATTGAAACTAATGAAACTCCACGTGGAGTAAAGGACTACTCAGTGTGAAAATGGGTATCACACCGTGACCCTGAAGGTGAAATCTTGGCCCTGTTGAAGTCAATGGCAAAAATCCCATTGATTTTTAAACCTGGGAAATCATATTTAAAGGCTGTACAAGGTGTACATAAATTACAAAATTGCCTCTTTAGTGGCCAGCTTTTTATCAGGTGTGTGGGTGTGAATGACAGACTAACTCCCACATTCACCCAACAAGATTGGGAGTTGCCCTTTAAAAATAATTAAATTACAGCTGCCCCTATAGACTTATGATTTCCATTCTATGCTCAGGTACAGTTAGAACATCTCCATTACATGTAAGCCAGTACCACTATTTTGAGACTATTCAAAATATAAAATATTGTAAAAATTGTAGCTCTTAGTTGCCAGCATGTTGTATTAAGTCTAACCTTAGTGTAGTCTGCAGGGATGTCCTATACATGTATTAGCTGCTACTACCCTAAACGTGTTATTAAAATTAGATGATATTTAGCAATATGCTGATTTAAGAAAACATGGCAACAAACGACATCTCAGGATCTGCTTTCAGCACCTTGTCGCATTACTTCTCCTAACTCTCTGGTGTGCATTTTACATTACTGTTAAAACCTTTTTATCTATCCTATTATTTATCAGCTGTGGGAATCACTGCCCTTTCAAAATAAAAATACCTCAAGCAAACCCAGTTTGCAAAACCACAAGAAAAAAAGACTACAAAGTATTAATAACAAACATGCTTTTCCACAGAGCACTTTATTTACTTAAGACATTTATTCTTCAATGTACTACTATCATGATGCAAAGAGTAGAGAGATTGGAAGGATTTATTTTTGTTCAAGCTACAGAGGATTGTACAGTGTTGAAAAATACTAAATGATAAATCATATTAACCATATCACAATGCCTTTTTAGAAAGAAAATATATGAAGCTGCATTTGCATCTTGATCTCTTCATACTTTTTTGGCCAAGCTATTAGTATGCATGGATCATAGATTTTGGGAGGCAAAAAAGAAAATCCCTCTGGGGTCAATTCCAATACTACTCTATGGATTGACTGTTGAGTAAAGTTAAGAAGAGGCTCTTTTTACGGTCTGCCTGGAAACCTAGTGACATACATGCATGTGCATTTGTGCACACACCCCTCTCATTTTCAAACTTGAGTGTCTAAATTTAGATCTCTAAATCCATTATTAGGCTCTTAGGTGACATGACCTTCAGAAGCATGGAGCACTCAGAATTTCTGTTGACTTCAGTGTTTGTGAGTCTCAGCCCTCTGAATGAGAGAGGTCCAAACCAAGTCCCATTTAAGCCAATGGAAAGACAATTGTTGACTTCAGTGGACATTGAATCGGACCTTGAGTGTGTAAATTTTGGCAAACAAATTTGAAATTGTTGGCCACATAAATGTACCACGTATTTGCAGCTGATTTCCATGTGAAAAATTGCAGATCCATGGACTAAATTAGTTTATCATAGCTCCGACAGCTTAGTTGCTGTATGCCTACTATTCCATCTCTCCTGTGACTTAATTTACCATTCTAAACCCCTGAGTAACTTCAGACTGCTGACATGTTTAAAAATATCAAGCTGACAGCAAAATGTTGCCTTTTCTTTTTTCAAACGCGAAATTTTCTCCCCTCAAAAAAACCAAAACAAAAAAACCCATGACCAGGATGGGCAAGTACTTTTCTATATATGAAAATATCATGGCTTCAAAGTTCACTATCTTGTGGGCATGCACCACTAAAAATGGTGGTCTAATTTTTCAAAACAGTGACTCATCATTTTGGGTGCCTGACTTGAGACAGCATTTCAGAAGTGCTGAGCACCTACGCTCTGAAAATTAGGCTCCTGAAATGTGTCTAAAATTGGTACATCCAATATCATTGGGCACTTTTGAAAATGTAGACCAGCAGCTTTATAACACTGGAAAAAAAAAAGATACCCAGCTTTCCTCAAGACCCACTACTCACTTCTAGCTCTAGAAAAATCACTGGCATAAAGCTGGCAGAGGTAAGATAGCTGCATACTGCACCAGCTGCCCCCTCCTCTGGCAAATGGGGAGCGAAGTAATGTGTCCAGGGTATTCTAGTGGTGGAGAAAAGGCATGCTAGAGTAAAGCTTGGCTACATGTGATCCTCCACTAGCACAGGGTCACGTATAGACCTTAAGCAGTAGTGTGGGTCTGCTACTCTCAGGGCCAGGCAGCACAGGATCATGGATTTCTCCCTGCAGTGCACCTTCCACTGTGCCTGAGCTGAGCTCACACATGGTACAGAATTTCTCCCATTGCCTTTAAATGTGTGACATATTAATGGTATTTTAGTCAAGGGTTTTATGGCTCCCTCTGAGCACTTCACAGTTGAACTCATGAGAACAAAGGCATCTGGCTTTACAGGTAGAGGGAGACAAAATCCAGTCCTAATTTCTTTTTGATGAGTTTCTAAAACATTCCTAAAACATTTTTTTCAGTAACAAGTGGCATGTCCAGAATACATGATAGTGTGGTGTGCTATAAAGGTTCTATTGTCATGAGTTTGGAATGATCTGCAGTGGCCACTCGTTTAATTGCAGTAGTCCACAAACCCCAGGGCAAGTTACCCATAGTTCTGAATTGTGCAGACAGCCCTGATTTTTAATGAGAAGAAACATAAGTTATTTTCATGTACTTGCAAATACTATTATAATTCACAAGCCATATCAATGCTGCAGAAGATAGAAATTAACTGACAATTTGCTGTGTTCCAGAGACAAAGTAATAGCCATGCAACAGACAAATTTGGGCACACCTAGTTTATCAACTATTCTGCTTAAAGTTTTGTGGACTTCTTGGCATGTTTCCTTTTTCTGTATATACGGATAACCTGTGCATTGTAAATGGATTCCCTCATATATTTACAAGTACTCAGATTACATTTTAAATTAAACTGAATTTGTAGAATTGAATAATCTAACCTTAAACAACTAGAACTGTCAAGGGATCTTTATCTCCATTCAAAGAGAGAAAAAACCCAAACTTAAGCAACTACTAAACTTACAGTTTTACACTAGGATTGAAAAGGACAATATCAGGTGTTAAACGTAGTTTCAATATTGTAGAACTGCAGTGAACTATTTTCCCCGGGTGAGTCAGGAAAACATGCCTTGCATGCTAATTAGCTTTAGCTCATGAAGTGCTTGCCATTGGCCTGGCAATATCATTGGTGAGCCCACTGTTACATGCTTATCATATGAAGCTAATTTAAATAAAATATTAAAAATTGCACTTCTACATCAGCATTTTCTCAGACCTAGCTCATTCTGTTACAATCTCATTATGTGTGAGTGAATGTTTTTTAATTGAAACATCCAAAGGAGTTCAAGAGTGGACTGAAACACATGCCAAAGTAAAAATGAAACAGGAAAGGTAGATTTAGTATCAAACCACAATAGCCAGATTTTCAGACACTGATGCACTGGTATGATGGTAATCGGGCCATTGCACTTGTTCAGCCTTTTCTTAATGGAGGAACTTGACCTCAGTCAGGGCTCAGGGTGGCATGCTGCATCACCATCAAGGAGAACATTTAGGTATTACAAAGAAACAAACCAGGTTCAAAAAAAATATAGTAAATCATGGGACCCACCTTGAGAATTTGTAAACCACAGATCTCCTGCAGCCTCCTTGCTGAACATATTTAGTTCTTGAACCCTTTCCCCCATGTCTCAAGCTACCCTCTGGACTCTTCCTAACACTTAAATGTCCTCTTTAAAGATCAGTGACCAAAACTGTACTCCGTACTCCAAAAACAGCATGAAAAAGGACTTGTATGGAGGAATCATCTCCTTTGTTTGCCACGACACTTCTTCTCAGAAGAGAGAATGCCCCTCACATCAGTACTGTCTAGGGATCAAGTACTATCTGCCTACTATTGTAGTAATTTTCATGACTCTGGAATGTCTGTTTAATAATAATGATTGAGGTGCCGGGCATTAATGACTGGTTAGAAGGAATTGATGGCTTATTGCCCTCTACTGAGCCTTTCACCCTAGTCAGTCATTAATCCCAGGGAAATGCCCTGAAGTCAATATTGTTATTATAAAATGAAAAATATGAAACATGGATTTATTAAACATGGCAATTGCAATTGGTTTGTACACAGCATCGCTAGATAGACTTGCCTATCAAAATGCTCTCAACATTCAGTTTAATTCATAATTATTATTTCTTGCTTGATTTTCAACCTTGCTTGAAGGTTGTTAACCTTACTTCCTCGTTGTCAATAAAGAGATGCTGTAGTGATTAGCTCTAATACCTTATGTCAAGGTTTCTTCCCCACTCTGAACTTTAGGGTACAGATGTGCGGGACCTGCATGAGAAGCTCTAAGCTCAATTAATAGCTTAGATCTGGTCTGGCTGCCACCACTCCCTAGTACTACTTCCCTTCCCGCGGTAGCTTTGAGAGACTTCACCAATTTCCTGGTGAATACAGATCCAAACCCCTTGGATCTTAAAACAAGGAGAAATTAACCATCCCCCCTCCTTTCTCCCACCAACTCCTGGTGGATCCAGCTCCAACCCCTTTGGATCTAAAAACAAGGAAAAAATCAATCTGGTATAAAAAAAGGCTTTTAATTAAAGAAAAGAAAGGTAAAAGAAAACCCTCTAGGAGAGATTAGCATACCAGCTACTCTCACAGACAACAGATTCCAAACCCAGAGGATGTTCCCCTGGGCAAAAACTTAGTTACACAAAAAATACCCAAATACCCAATTTGATTATTCCTCTAATTGCACAAGACAGGTTACAAAGAAATATACATAAACCTATTTATTTCCTTCACTAATACTCACTACTTGATAAGAGGCTGAATTCTGGAGCTTTTCCCTCTGGTCAAAAGTGAAACTGACCCAGACAAAGGGAACTTCCCTCCTTCATTTTGAACCATCTTGTCCTCCCATTGGTTCCTCTGGTCAGGTGTCAGCTAGGCTAGGTGAACTTCTTAACCCTTTACAGGTAAAAGAGGCATTAACTCTTAACTATCTGTTTATGACACCTTAGATAGCTAAATACAATACTAAAACAACATATTATACACATAGTGTTACGAACTAAATTATTTTACATGTTTAATGAATGGTGCTGCCTGATGCACTTAGAGACCAAAGTCTGTTTAGCCATAAAACAAGCACAGCATGGGCAGTGGTATGGCAAACTTCCTCAATGCCTCACCAACTTGGCTCAACCTTGATGCAGACAGACCACGTTTAATGGTGAGAAAGTCATCCTGTTTCCATGCCCATGTAATCCTTAGTTTGACTGCTGGGACTGATAAGGATGCCTGCCAGGAACAATTCTAGTAATATTTTTATTAGATAAATATATGAAGTGTCCATCACTATAGTGTCTGGTGGTAACTTGGTGGAAACTATGTGTTGCTGATGTAAAGAACATGACTCTACTAACAAACTTCATAACATTTTTATAGATTGTGATCATGGTTTTAACATCTACACCATTTATTAATTGTTTGTACAGTGCCTAGAACAACAGGACTCTGATTGGAGCTAGGTGATACTGAAATGCTACTGCTACTAATGATGTTTGAATTGTTTAGCTAACTCTCATTGAGAGCTGGCTTTTTACTGATACAGGACTTCCCAGCAAGAAGCCTGTTATTTTAACAAATTTGGGCTACATCCTATCATTGATTCACATCTGAAAATCTCAGTGAAATCAATGGGAGTACTGGGGAAGGAGGGGGGGAGAAGAGGAGAGGAAGTCATAGTAGGATTTGACCCTATGTAAAGCCTGATCCTGCAATGGACTACTCATATGGCTAAGGACTATTTGCCTGAGTAAGGGCAGCAGAGTGACCCCATAGGTATGAGTTGGGAAAATAATTATCGTGAAAGGCTGCAAGTTTTCAACTGTTTTGGAAGCAAGTAAAATGATAGACCATAGCTTAAAACTGTAAAAGTCTAACAATCTGATCCAAAATCCATTGAAGTAAATGGAAATCTATTCCCTGACTTCAGTGGGTTTTGGACTAAGCCCTAAATGTTGAGCAATACTTCCTTTGTCACATAATGGGCCATATTTTACCCCATCATTGTGCAAACTTCCATCGCTTTCAATGAGAAATCTGTGTCTGAAATAAGGGTAAACTACAGTAATTTCTTGTTTCTTTTGTAATATTTATTATACTTAATGATTTCACATTTTGATGATTTACAATTCTTTTAAATAACTATATTTTGTAATTGAAGTCATTTAAAAATAAATTGTAGAGGGCCTAGTACCATAGGGTCCTGGTCCATGACTAGGGCTCCTAAGTGCTATGGCAATACAAAAATAAAATAAAATAAAATAAAATAAAATAAGGCAGAGAGTGTAATTGGAGTAGGGACTTCAAATTAAAGAGTTATAGGTCTGGTCCAAACCCCTGCTTAAGTCAGTGAGAGTGTTTCTGTTGGTTTCAATGAGCTTTGAATTATGCCTTGTGTTTCCCAGTGCTACTCCGTGGGGGCAAATCACTTAGGGACCGATTCTGATCTCATTTCAGTGAAGTAAGTGGAGTTCCTGGTGTAACTGAGATTAGAATCTAGCTTTAATCCTTCAGGTTTTGCCTTTATTAGAATTTAAGAAATCTTTCCATTGTTATCTCTGGTTCAACTAAATTAGTGTTAACAGCCCAGATTTGTATTTAATTTATAATTTTATTATATCTATATATTTATGGCCCCAATCCTGCAGCGCACTTTAGCACCTGCCTAACAAGTAAAATCCATGGGACCACTCAGGTTTGCAAAGTGACACACCTTCTCAAGTGCTTGGCAGGCCTGGGACCTATATCTCTGTATGTGATTATAAATATGGTACAGTTTCATTTTGTTCAGCATCCTCAGTACAAACTGTACCACAAAGTGCTTTACAGAGTTAAATAATAAATAACAGAGAGAAATATAGGCAAGGAAGGAGAGAGATGATTGCTGATGAGATTTGAAAAGAGAGGGAGATGAAGATGGAGGTTTTAGGAATTAAATATTAACACCAAGGAAAGCTGGATTTGAATGGAACTGATTGTTTTCCTCTGCTGTGGAATTTCACGGCTTTATTTCCTACCCATTGGCCAGGGATGCCAGGCTTCCTGTCAAAACGCTCAGTAGACTCACTGTACTTAGAGTCTATTTTTAAGGGATGGCAAAGGATCGCAATTAGCTAACTACAGCCCTCTCCGATTCCAAACGTCTGCTTTGTCCTCTGATTCACCTTTCTGCTTATTTACTGACTCTTAACAATTCCCATAGGAAGTTGGCTGAAGCGCTGGAAATACATCGGCAATCCAGCCCTCTCGCAAAGATGGGGAAGAACCACCACCAAATTGTAACCTGCCACCCTGCACATGCGGCTTCAGAGCCCCATCAGCAAGCCTCTCTTCCTTAGAGATAACAGCAAAGAGGCCCTGGTGAGGCAATCTGAGATATAGGAAGAGGAGATGGGAAGCTGCTTTAAAACACAGCCCACAGTCTGCTAAGCCACACTTTAATGGACTTCTCCTAGCATTTGGTGGCAACATGGTATTCAGGAAAATGTTCTCACTATTTCTGCGGGTGATTTCTAACCAAGTGGTGGAGATGAGAAAGTAGAGTAACCAGGATGGAGTGAATCATTGAGAAGTCTTTCCTAGGATCAAAGGCGCGTTGGGAGGGAAGTTATTTTAATTGTACATCTGATAGCCGGCGGTATAAGGATGTCCTCTGGAGCCAGCCTTACTGGCTGATAAAGTGCTTTCTTAAATAGCTGATACACGGGAGTTCAGGTATGAAAGACAAGAATGTAGGATCATTCCATAGCATTGGCTAGAACTAGTGCACCATCTTTACACTCCCTGCCATGTAATAGCCATAGTCTCATACACACACGTTTAGAATTGTTCTGGCCTCTATTGCATTCGTTATATAGGTAAGTGAATCTTAAGAGACTGATAAAAGAGGATTAGGGTGTAAGAAGGGTTTTACATAGTAAACTGTTCTCTTCAAGTATCAGGAAAGTGGCAGCCTCTCTCCCCGCCCTCCAAGTACCATATAATTCCCGTATATGTTCAAATCCTGCCCCCATTTTGAGGGACGTGAGGTCAGAATCCAAAGGTGCGGAGTAAAAGCAAAGTCATTGCAAACTGGTGCAAAGGTCGTTGTTCGTCTCCCACGTGACTCTCTGGGCTCTCCTGAAGGAATGCATCGGGGGTATCACCTCAGCGAGGTTTCCAGCCTCGTCCCAGACATCTGCCTCTAGCATTTCTCAGTCCCTCTTATCTCTTATTTCCAGAAGGGCTGAGCCATGTGTCTGATTGTCCCTTTCATCCCCACTGGCACGCTCTCTCCCCAGGCGGCGGGCAGCTCCTCTCTCACAACGGGCCAGTTGGGGGCTGGGAGTGGGCCGGGGAGAAATTGGCCGCAATGTACAGGTCAGGGCTTCGGAAGGGAGGGGGGGGGAGGAGCAGCTATTGCACCTTGGCTCGTGTGTGAAACACCCTCCTCGCGGAGGCCCATGTTATATAACCGAATGACTGGGAGCAGTGGGCAGCTACAGCTGAAGGGGGCTGCTCTGGCTGTGCTTGTTGGTACTGTCAGCCGAGGAGGCGTCGCCGGGGCTCATGCAGGCGCCTCGCTAGACGGCTTTAGCTTTCCAAATCCGCATCTCCCTCGCTCATACCCACACTGCCCACCAAATCGGATTTTCCCCTTGGTGACAGCGCTTGCCCGTCAGCTGGCTGCTGCAGGGAGCCCGTGCACCCCGCGCTCTCTCGCGGACGCTGTCAGGATGCACCAGCCCCTCGTCTCAGGTGGGGCTCCATGGGCTCCTCTTCTGAGGGAGAGAGTTTTCTCGTAGGACGGGCCGGGCTTTCTCACAGGGCGCGGGAAGGGGGGTTTCCCCGGTGCCTGCAGATTTCACAAGGCTACGCGAGGAGCTTCTCCCGGCGCCCGCTTCTCCCCTGCTCTGCGGAGCCCGCACCTCACCCCGCCCGCTCTCCCCAGCCCCACCGCTCCTTCCCCCCAGCCCTCCTCTCATCTCTGCCCCCTCACTCCCCCTGCCCCCTCCACCCCGCTCCACTCCTCCTCCTCCTCGCTCCCCTTCTCCCGCACGCTCCACTCTCGATTCCACAAGTGCCGCTCACTTCGCTCCGCTCGCTGGGAGCTGCCGGGGCTGGGGAGCCCGCCAGGCAGGGGGCGGCTCGGCGCCCAGCTCCTGCCCCTGCCCCTGCCCGCGCGGACCAGGCTGCTGCAGGCGCGAGCGGGCTGAGCGAGCGCGTGGCCCCCCGCCCGAGCCCCTGTATGTTCGGCTCCTGGCGCAGCGCAGCAGCCAGCAGCTCGAGAGGCGGCGGCGGCGGCATCGCAGCGGCCGGGCTGGGAGGCAGGATGAAGGGCTTCCTCCGGCTGGCCCTCGGATGCTTGGTGGCGGACCTGCTCACGCTGGTGTGCCGGGCGCAGGAGAAAGCCGGGCAGCACCTGGGCAGCATCGTGGTGCTCTCCGGGGGGAACCACTCCAGCCTTGGGGAGCACGGAGACGCCTCGGAGCCGCCCCCGACCCCGGACTTCTGCCGGGGCTACTTCGACGTGATGGGCCAGTGGGACCCGCCGTTCAACTGCAGCTCGGGGGAGTTCGTCTTCTGCTGCGGCACTTGTGGCTTCAGGTTCTGCTGCAAGTTCAAGAGGACCCGGCTGGATCAAAGCACCTGCACGAACTACGAGACGCCGGTGTGGATGAACACGGGGAAGCCTCCTGCCCGCATCGACGACCCCCTGCACGACCCCACCAGGGATAAAACCAACCTCATCGTCTACATCATCTGCGGGGTGGTGGCGGTCATGGTGCTGGTGGGGATCTTCACCAAGCTGGGGCTGGAGAAGGCGCACAGACCGCAGCGGGAGCACATGTCCAGGTAAGGCGCCGCGCCAGGCAGCGGGGACCCCTCCCCCCACCCGGAGACTATACCGGAGCCCATGTGTTCCTGCTAAGCAAACAACTCCCGCCAGCCAGGCTCCGCCGCAGGGACAGACTAGACAGACCAACTTTGGAGAGCAGGGCTCCAGGGCTGCCCCCCAGACCCGGCTTCTGACTCACACGGCCAGGCGCACCAGCCAGCATTGCCGAAACTGCCCAGCCACTAACCCGTTTTTAACCTGCAGTGTTCGCCCCTCTCCCCGACAAGAGCCAATAACTGTTCTTGGAAATATTGTCTCAAACCAAAAAAGCCCAAGTCCAGCCACAAATGCGGGGTTTGAATCAGCCTCAAGGGGGGCTGCTGGGTTCCCCCGACAAGCCCCGACAAGGTTTTTATCTCTCAACAGAAGGATGTAAACAAATCCCATCCATCCCTCCCTCCCTCTCCCACTGCAAAATGGTGTTGACAGGACTTTCCCTCCCCCTCCCCCACCCCCTGAAAGTGTGAGAGCTCTTTGTCCTGAAAATGAGGTTGGGGGGTAGCGAGGGAGAGACCAAAAGGGACCTATTGTAGAAGGATTCTAACGTTTAATGTAACCAAGCTGCCTGCATATCAAGCCTGTCCCCCCCAGTTGCTACAGAGGCAAAATGTAACCAAATATGGAACATAAAAGTCTTTGTTGTGTGTGTGTTACACTCTGTGTGTCCACAATGCAATGGCTGGGTTACATCAAAGAGAACCTCCCCTACCTAGAGTGAGGCATGCTGTGTACTTGCCTGCTCCAGGGACTGGCTGCCTGCTGGTGGGTAGGCAGGTGGGCAGCTCAGGACACAGCCCAATTGCTTTAACATCATACTCCAGCACCCAGATTGTCACAGCACTTCAGAATCAAGGGATAACATATTTGTCCAGTTTTCAGTCTGTCTGATTCATTATGCTAATCCCAGACACAGGAAAGTAAAACAGATGGGGAAAGACATTTGCAGATTTTTTTTTAAAAAGGCATATAGCGCCATTAAAGAGTCTAAATTGATTCCAGCATCTTGGTCAACTTTGGAAATGAAATACAATTGCAAGGACACCTTCTAGCGGACATGCAGCATGGCAGAAGGTTTTCTATCTCCCTGACTGGTGGTCAATAGAAATGGAGTAATTCACAGTCAGAGCTTTAAAGCTTGGCTCAGGAGTCACCCTCGGAAAGATAGTTCAAGAGATCGACAACACCTGGAGCCTTATTTCTTGTCCAAGTTTCTGTATTGCTTTGTGATTAACAGCCTCCCCTGAAATGAACAGAGAAGCCACCAAAAATAGTGCTGCGAATGCATCACCAGTTCACTAGCAATTATTTGCTATTTATATACTGGCTGATATGGATTCATCTTTACTACTGAGGAACAAAACAGACCATAGAATTTTTAGTCAACTCAACACTATGAGTCTGTGGTAATTCTGGGGAGACTGTCTTTGTTAAGCAGGGTATAAATAGTAAGACATTTTGAGAATCCTGACCCACTAAATTGATAAAAAGAATACATGAATCCTGAAAAAAATTATAAACCCTACCCTGTATCTGTTAGCCAAAGCTTTGGTAAAATAGCTTTATTCCCATCTGCCTCATTCCATTTCTGTAGTGTTTACATGCAGGTAAAACAGCAGGTGAGTTTAGACACTTCATTTGCAAAAAAAACCAAACAACCAAACACATGACAGAGAGAAGGTGAAAACAGTGCATCCATCTCTGTTCAGCTCTGGTTAGATCAGTCAGTCACATTTCCAGTAGTAGAAATATTTGGTTTAAAAAACCTCTAAAAGGATATATCTATTTTCTCTCTATCAGATAAAGGTATGAAGGGTTCTGAAATGATATTTCTATCCCTAAGCCTATGGATACAGAATTATAGGGGATGGAATATCATTCTAAGCCCCTTCAGACCTGTATATAGATTAGATTGCTGAAGTGGGGCTCAGAAAGGACAGCTGTTGTCCTGATTAGTTAATATTGTTCAAACTCATGTACTTTTTTATTCATAGATCTCTTAAGGTAGGATTATTTCAGAGGTTGTAGGAACCTACAAGAGTCAGGATGATAAACAGACGCCCACTCAGTACACACAATGGATATTCCACAGCTGTTAGGAAATTGCTACAACTTTTTCAAAAGTTCTCATCACAAACATACATGGTGGGATTTTTATAACCATCTAGGGAATTTGGATGCTTAATTTAATTTTTCACACAGTAGCTGAGATTTTCAGAGGCTGCCTAAGGGTTCCCTTTAAAATGAACGGCAATCTCCTTGTCCTCAACCTGTTTAACCAAAGCACCATATCCTGGCTTGTTTCAGGGTTCTGGGGGAGAAAGAAGGGGGGCAGAGCTCTGCACTAAGTTTTACGATGTAAACATAAGTACTTGCTAAAAAACATTTCATAGTACTAGTAAGTAAGACACTATATATCCTATCTAGATAACTACCTTCTTATATGGCACCAATCCCCACGAGGTCTATAAGAAATGAACATGGCTTCCTATGCTCTGCCTACATGCAATCTCATTTTTTAAATCATATAAATTATAAAGCCCTAGTCATGAGTGAGTCAGTTAGGCCATGTTGAAATGATGGACTTGATATTAGAAATCCTGGTTAAAGATTTTACTATTTTTCATTAAAGTAGTTTGCTTGGTTTCCAGTGCTATCTATTTTGGCTGGTAGTGAGAAGAACACAGAAGCTGATTTGCCTTTTTATTCCCTCATTTGACAATGTCTCATCTCCCAGGCCAGGCTGAGAATATCGCTAACAAGGAGGGACACTATTGCTTTAGCTTCCTTAACTAGCTAATGGATGCCTGAAACACTTGAATCCTTTTAACTTTACAAACAAATTCACTTAAAGAAAGAGTGATATTACTTATCGGAAATATAATACACAATATACTGGTGTGCCTATTTTATTACTAATGACCAAAACATGCAAAGCTTTATTTTTAATCACATTACATTGCTGAAAGCTACTTTTAATCTGAAATTTTGTATATGCATGTAGGGAATAAGAATGTTGTCTAATTTAGGGCTAGACTGTGTCATTCTTACTCATCTTGTGGAGTACTTCTTTATGCAGACAGTCCATAGATCTGCTAGCCAAGTAAGGTACTTATGTGAACAAGGGTGTCACAACCTGGCTATTAGAATGATCAGATATGGTTTCTTTTACCATACACTGCACTCTGCTTGCTGCTATATGAAGACATTTGTTTTGACATTAAATGGCCATTTTGAAGTTTTATAGATTATTTGTCAGTTAAAATGCAGAAAAAACATTAACATGGTAAGCAGATTTATTCAGTGAAAACCATCAAACTAATTCATACCTTTTTAGGGATGCTGGGTAGTTCCTGTAGTTTAGACAAACAAGGCAAAGTGTGACCCTTGTTACATTTTAATATATTAGTCTCTTTAGATTGTGGTGTTGGGTGAAAGTGGAAGAAGATAAGGGGAGGGGGAGAAGGATCACTCATGATATGCTTCCCATGGGATTCTAAAGTATTGTGTATTCCTAATTCCTAATGCTACCTCTTGGTCTTCTTTAGGTAAATTTGTTCAAAGTTAAGAGAATTAAAGTGTTTTCTTTATCCATAGGCAAAGAAAGAGAACTAGTGTCTAAGAAAGGAATAAAGTGTCCAAGAGAGCATTAATTCTCCCTCTGAATCTTCGATCTCCTATGAAAGGAAGTAAGGTGCAGGTAGATGTGGTGGTGGTGGGAAGACTTATGGTAGGGTATCCTCCCTTCTGAGGGAGCTATGTTGCCAGGTGAGATGGGGAAGCTGGGTAGCAGTGGAGAGGTTTCTGTCTCCCCAAGTTGTTGCCCTAGGATGCAGTTGGTGTTCATCAGAGCACTAGGCTCAACAGGATTTCTGGGCTGCAAAGTCGCATCCTTTTACTGCCAGTTCAAGTAGAGAAACATCTCCCTTGAGGGGTGAATAGGAAAGGAACCCCCAAAAGTGATCCTTGCAGAGTTTCCAATAGACTTTACCTCTCCTCCACAGAAGGAATTTTTTTGTAAATAAAAATGCAGCATCATATACTGCCCCACTTCACATGGGAGATGTGCACATAAATCAAGAGCAGTAAAGGGCCTAAAGGCCAAAGT
Source organism: Chrysemys picta bellii (assembly GCF_011386835.1). NCBI lineage: Eukaryota > Metazoa > Chordata > Testudines > Emydidae > Chrysemys > Chrysemys picta. The sequence goes on along the minus strand of NC_088800.1, from coordinate 67,662,764 downwards.
CTGCAATCAGATCTGCACTGTTATAGCTCCTGTTTTTGTTATAACTTAAATGTTTGTGATAGTTTGAAAGCAGCCTCCCAAATATCTTATGAACCCACCTGAAAGCTGCCTCCTGTATATCTTATGAACCACCTGAATTTTCCCACCCTCCAGAATGTGCTGATTTTCCAAAAGGAGTGTGCTTGGGGACAAAAATAGTCTGGATTGCCAAAATGCTGAAATCCTTTGTGTGAAATTATTTCCCAGATTGGCTTTGACCCACTTTTGGAACCAAAAAAACTGACAACTAACCTTTCATGAAATTACATCTGTATGAACCTCTTCAAGCTTGTAGCCATAAGGGAATTGCCTGGCTAGATATGCTTTATAACTTCTTAAAACAGCATTATAGATCCAGAGAGCAAAATATTACAATAAGAGATATCCTGAAGATTTGTGACACTTTTTAATAGCTTTGGGCTGATCTCATAGGTCGAAGACATTGCTCCATATATGTATGATTTCCATCATTATCAGTGTAGGGAACAGACAACATCTCTGATTTGAAGATTATCTCATCCTGTAGTATGCATTTTCTTAAATTCATTAAGAATGTATATGTATATGTATAGTGCCAATATAAGTCTCTTATTTATTTAATTTCCCAATGAGAACTTTAATGACACCTTCTTCAGATATTTATAAGATAGTACCATTCTACCATTCTGTATTGTACCTCGACAGAGGTACAATACAGAAGCAAAGTCAGCAAGTGAAAAACTATATATGGGTAAAGAGTAAAGACATGGTCGTATTTACTCAGGTTAGCCAAATGCATGGAGGGAGAAGCCCTACCCAACAACCTGTTGTATCTACATACAGTTTCAGAAAAACAAGTACCCTATACCAAGTACTTTATGTTCTCATTGTGGTACATAAACATCCACTAACATTTAAAATTACATGAGCAAATCCTCAAAAGGGTAGAATGTGACTCTTAATCTGTAATATTAATTAAGACAATAATATGTCATCTATGTTTGGTCTCCTATATATATAGGGTGACAAGACAGCAAGTGTGAAAAATCGGGATGGGGGTAGGGGGTAATAGGAGTCTATATAAGAAAAAGACCCCAAAATTGGGACTGTCCCTATAAAATCAGGACATCTGGTCACCCTATATACATTATATATATCTTTTTTGGGGGGGTTCTATGAAGTGCTGAGCATTCTTAATTTTCATTGATGTAAATGACAGATAAGAGTGTGCAGCATCTTGCATGAGATGTTCAGCTCCTTGAAAGATCAGGCCCTTTACTCGTTTACTACAATATAAATTGAGGTAATGTTTTGTTAAAAAAACAACAAAAGACACCCTGCAGATAAAGAGGTTTCTTTCTTTTATCCTGGCTTTTGGCATTCTTAATGCCTGGTTGAATATTCAGTAATTAGCAAACAAGCACATACTTTTGAATTAGTATTAGACAATCAAAATGTGCCCAGGTTTTCTAAGGTTTGGATTTTAAAAGCAATTTAAAATAATAGGAGTTGGATACCTAACACCCTGAACCCCTTTTGAAATGGTGAAGACTTCATTGGTATTTTCAAACACAGGGAACAGTTAATCTGGTAGTATGTGGGATGTTATTTAGAGTATATAATGAATAATATTTACAGTAACATTAAAGGCAACGAAAAGGCCATCTCTAAAAGTCTGGTCTCCTAGACTTGGGAAATACTAATCTCTGCATTATGAGATTACACCATTTTAACTCCCAGAATGAAGGTGGGATCTGTCATTTGCTTTTCTTCTTTTTCCAAAAATGTGTCCAGCTGCCTCTTGAATTAAATCTATAATGCTGACATAAACAATTTGTTTTGTATAAACAAGTTCTGCATACATTCATTAGATAGGAGTGCTCTCCCAGCTTCCGGGCATAACTTGTTTTCAAACTGTGGTTTGTGATATAATCCTTTCCTTTCAGGATCATATTGTACATACCCCTATGAGATCTCTGCTAGTGGCCTTTTTCTCAGCTATGTAAGCCAGCTCTGCTACTCTTGCTGTATAAATATTGCTTCATATTGAAATGTTGCTTCGGTACTTTAAATAATTTTGGTTACCTTCTTCTAACTTTTTACAGTATCATCAGGTGTAACACAATCAGAATTGTACCTCACATTCTAATAGCATAAACATTTCCACAAACATGAGGGAACATATCATTGTTTATCTTATGTGCACCAAAGTTTCTATCTGCATTTTGAGAGCAAGATCTAGCTCAAGATTTATCTATCTGTAACCCACACATTTATATGGAGTTACTGTTCAATATTTCAATATAGCACATAACTAGGAAAATAACTCCTGTCACACTGGTTCAGTGGAAGAGCTGTACTGTATTTGCCTCGACTTTCATAGTGAATGTATTTATTTATTAATTTATAAACCAGATGCAGTATCTAGGATACTGTATGTAATTTTACACAAAATTATACTAAACTGGGCATAGTGCCTAGTAAAAACATCCATTCTCTTTAAAAATTGATTAAATGGTCCAAATCTGGTGACAAAGGAGACAAACAATGGTCAGTGAGGTACAGAACTGAAAACACTTGCACTGAACCCTGAAGACATTAATAACACATGCCATATCATTCCTTTGCCTAAGGCCAGGGCTTTTGCAGGGGGCCAATTATTTTCTATGGCACAGTAATGGATCAGGTACTTATAGAGTATACACCTAGTGCCAGTCCTGCTCCTACTGAAGTCAGTGTCAAAACTCTCTTTGATGTCAATGGGAGCAGGCTCAGGCCCCTATTAAACTGTGACTCTGCAGTACATATGTTGTAATGTACAATATCGAGAACTAAAAAGACCAGAGTACATTGCAACTGCATTATAGATTTTGCAGCAGATTTATTCTAATTAAGTTAATTTTTGTTCTTTAGGGCTCTTGCTGATGTTATGCGACCTCAGGGTCCTTGCACAACAGATCACATGGAAAGAGACCTAAACATTGTAGTTCATGTGCAACATTATGAAAACATGGAGGCAAGGCCACCTGCAAATAATTTGCGTAAGTTGTATTATATTTTATCACTGTTTTGCCATGCGAGTGAATGAGATGATTATGATCAAAGGAGATAGGACATGGGTTCTTGTAAATCAGAAATTATTCCTTATAATGCCTTATTATTGAATTAGATTACATCAAGTACTTTACACTGTCAAAATGGCATTTTCAACTGAACTAAAGTTAAATTATTGAATTTATTTGGGATTAGTTTTGGTGGTTGGCTGCCATTTATTTCATACCTCTGTCTCTTATTTAAAAAGGCATTTTCATTCAGTTCTCAGATTATGACCTATTCACTGTTTTAGTATACTTGACAGAGAATATAAAAGTAGCCAAGTTTACAGTAAGACTTACAGGATGTTTAATAAGGCTGTAAAGTCCAAAAAGAAAATGTTCTGTGTAGGTATTTATACCACTCATACAACCGTAACATCTGAACACCTTCCAGAAATGCAGTAAACAGTAAGTGATAGGCATTTGTCACATGTGTCTCTTTCCCTCCCTTCCTCCCTTTTTCTCTCTCCAAAGAGATAATTAGGGGAGGATTGTTTTATTCTATTCTATTTTATTTTTAATATATATTATGTATTCATTTATTTTATACCAGTTGTGCTATGTGCTTGTATTATTGAAAGCAATGTCCAGAAAGTGCACCTCACACTTGGTATGGAATGTGGCAATGCTTCAGGTGGCTCTTAGATCCTGTGCAAGCTTGTTCCATAGTCCTGGACAAACCCCTAAGAAAGCTCTTTTTCCTGCACAGATTAACTTTCCCTTTCTGCTGGGCAAGTTTCTGTGTGTGTATGTATTCAAATTCAAGGTGTTTGTGAAAGAAAATGGCATAATTCAGAATAGCAGGCTACAATGGAAAATTTCTTTCTGTGTTGTCTATCTGCAATGTGCAAAAGTATTATGGATTTACTTCTTGATGTGTTTTAAGTATATTTAAATCGCCAGCTAATTTTTCTTTCATACGTCATATGTCTATCTACAACTATATAGAGCTGACAGTTTGAACATCTTTGACCAAGAAAATAGGTTTTGCTAGGATCATATTGTACAATTGTGTTGAAGCTATATCATACCATCTGCTGATAAAACCAGTGGGGGATGGAGGGTCAGAGAACGCAGATAAATAATGGCATTTCTCATAAATACCACTCTTTGGGGTGGTGGTAAAGGCTTGGTGTGATTTCTCCCTTCTGTGAATACCAGGTATCAAGAGAGAACAAAAGCTTCAACTTATGATGAAGCTATTATGTACGGTGAAGCCTGACCTCCTATTATAATCTGGATGCATAGCTTCCTAAGGAATCACTTGCCCTACACCATTGAGAGGGCAAAGTACAGAGCTTCACAGAAGTACCTAATTCCCCCCTTCTCCCCATCGACATCCACTCAAAAATACACCAGCTCCCAAAGGGAATTTACACTCCTGTCCCAATCAAAGAAGCCTTAACTGCAGGGAGCACATATGAACTTTCAAAGGTTTGATGTAAAGATGGGAGTGTGTGGTGTAGCCACTGCATCTATCCCTGCACTCCCATATACCAATTCTATGCTTATGCCTGGGGGAATTCTGTGCCAAAAAATAAAAAAATCTGCGCACAAGATTTTAAAATTCTGCAAATGTTATTTGTCAAAATACCACTATATAATCACACCAGTTTCAATTATTTTGGTAATTTATTTAAAATTTCCTGAGGGGTAGAGAGTTAAAGAAACCCCTGTGACAACCCAGTTCCTGTTTCTCTTCCCCCTCCCCACCTTGAGACCAGCTGGGGGTCCAGACACCACACGCCTCCCAGCCAGGAGGCCAGACACTCACACCCCCAACTCCCCAGAGCTCATCCATGGCCCCCCCAGCCCAGATACTCACACCCCCTATCCCCTGAGAGCCCAGTCACAGCCAAACACTCACACCCCTACCCCCCGCAGAGCCCAGCCGCAGCCCCCCTCAGCCCAGACACTCACACCCTCTTCTCCCTAGAGGCCAGGGATCCAGAGGGATGCTGGGTCCTGGGCTTGCATGGAGTTTCCTGCATGCCACCACCTCATTCTTTCAGGACATGCTGGGAACTGCAGTTGCTGGGAACCCTCTAATTCTCTCCCCGAGCCTTGTCTTCTATTTGCGAGCTGGGCTCTGCTGGGTCCAGTGTCCCTAGTGGCAGCGAACATCTCTGCAGCCCATTTCTGTGGGACGAAAAGGAAATTCTGTATGCACAACATTAATTTCTGCAAAATTCTGCATTGCACAGTGGTGCAAAACTCCCCCAGGAGTATATGCTGTTTGGTCTTCTCTGAATAAAAGGAGAGACATATCCTTCCTATGATCAGGTTTTCAAGTAGGGAGGGTGCATAGTGGTAAAGCAATTAGGTGCGACCCCATTCATCCCCATATGTTAAAATAATGTTAAGAATCTAGGTTACAGACAAAAGCCAGGAAATGCACAACTTCTTATTTCATTGCTCATTTCTGGGTATTTCAGAAATCTTCACACTGGGCATTTAACAGACAGTACCTTATATACTGCGCTATATAAGCACAACACAGCAGATCTTTATTAACCTCATTGTATTTCTTAGATTTATCAATTTTAGGTACCATGTTTAATTCAATGAGAGTATGTTTACAGAACCAGGGTCTGAGTTAGTTTTTTAAAGGTACCTTAGACTTTTTGGTGCCAATCCTCAACTGATGTAAAATACCATAGGCCCATCTGACAATTTACACAAGCTGAGGATCTGCCCCTTTGTAGTTCATTTTCTTTGCTTTTCATGTTAATAAGTAAATGGAAATGAAATCTGGAATGTGTGCAGACATTGGCATGATATTCCTGTCAGGTTTATCATAGAGTTACATAAACAATTTTAAACATGTTTATTATATAACTGATAAATCATCATTGCTTTTGTGCCATTATAATCAGTCATGAAAATACATACTTAGACAAAATGGGATTAAGCCACTCAACAGCATTAACTGGTGCTTTAGAAGCTATTACATTCTGTCAAGTGCATATGTAGGGTACAGAGTGAAATCCTTTATGAAAAATATTTATGTGAAATTGGCAGAAGTCAGTTTTCTACGTCAAATATTTTAGCAATTTGAAATGTTTATGGTGGAGTTATGAAAAACTAGAAAATTTGGCAGCACAATCACCAACCTGTGACAGTATGGCATTACCCAGTGCTAATGTTAAAGAAATGAGCAACCTTTTAAAATATGTTTTTGCAAGCAAATAAATCTGAAACTTGAGTATGGTTCATAGGTCTATCACAAGTTACTACATATGCAGAGCAGATGAAGTGGTACAAAATTACTGCATCAGCTGATGGCTACTATAGTAGTAGTTCTTTTAAGTTACAACCTTCCGTAACACCTCATAGTGAGACTGAAAATTGCTGTCACCAGTTCCTTGAAGTCATCCCTCTTGTATTGTTCCATGATGCAAGAAAGCAGGGAGTAGTTTCATAGCCACTATGTACTTTTCATTGAATTTTTTTTCAAATGTATTAAAGGTTAATTTTTCAAAGCAAAGTATTATTCAAGAGTGTTCTAATTTGAGTGATTATTCATTTGCTCTTTCTGATCTCTTCAAATGCCACTTTGCTGATGCTGCCAAACCATACTGAAGCTGTTTCAGAAAGAAGAACTCTATCAAAATGAAATACCTTACATGAACTCTGACATTGAAAAAGACTGTGCTTAAGTCTCTAGACTACTTTTTACTAAAGAAAAAGGATTTTCTAAGCACCATTCAATTAGCTTTGCTACTTGCCAAGATTAGGAATCCAACAAAAAGCTAAAGTCCTTCAGAATAAGTGCAAAATATTTCCATGTGTCTCCAGCCCAATGGATTGTAACTTACTTGGTTTGCCATTCTTCCTTTTCTGAATATCAATCTTGGTGGATCTGGAGAAGGACAGACTTTTGTCCTGTGCATATCTGAATCCAGAGAGGCTAAATACTCACCGCTTAAGTCTTCTTTGACCATTACTGGTTGTTACTATCCATATTTCTCTTCTAGTAATTTGGCTTTAATCCAAAATAAGGCACAACAGCTCCCCACATTTTCCTTCATCAACTTGCATTACCATTGAATAGTCCATTGACAGTAGTGTGACCAGATGTCCCATTTTTAAAGGGACAGTCCAGTTTTTGGGGACTTTTTCTTATATAGGCGCCTACTACCCCATACCCCCTGTCCCGTTTTTTCACAGTTGCTATCTGGTAACCCTAATTGACAGTGAACAGCAAATATTCACCAAATAATATAACATTCAAGGAAATATTAAAGAAAATTAATTGGTGGACAATTCTAAATATTTTTAAAATGTAGATATTTGGAAGTCAGGAAAATATTAAACCTTGTTGCAAAATCTTGTGTTATATGTTTTTGTTAATTTCTTTTAAACTTTCATAATTCTTAAGAGAGCAGCATAGTGGATCAATCTTCTTTTGCCATATTTTTCCCATTGATTACTATGTTAGGAGTTGGTCATTTATTTAACTTGTCAAGATCATAACGATGATGCAAAGTCTTTGAAGCTATGGTCCTCATCTCTGGAATATGCTTCCCACTATTATTCTTAAGTCTCATTCTGACAGCATAGTGAAACAAGTGGTTATGTTAGTGTTACCCACTGTCCTATAACTGGCAAAATCTCAGTTCCTATGTCCACAGTAATAACTCACCCTAAAGTAGTCAATCACCTTCCTAGTGCATTGACGGGAACCTGCAGATTCCCCCAGCTGTAGGTGACTAAAAAGGGAAGCCACTTCTACATTATGGATTTTTTTCTAAGGTGAAAATTGTTTGTATAAATTGTCTAAATTTTAATTGAGTTGGGAGAGTTATGGGTTATTTTCCAATTTTAATTTTTTATTATAATTTTTATTATAAGTTTTTATTATAAAACTACAGAAATGTGTAAGTGCAAGTGAATTGGCAGCGTTTATGTGAAGGATACATTTTGTTATACTGTAGTAAGTAGCCAATGTTATAAAGGCCAAAGTTTTGGACTCCATAGAGTGGTGTTTCAATGTATTGAAAGAACTATGTGTTTAGCCACTGTTTCCATTTGGGACAATGGATATTTAGAAAGAGGATGATTCTTTTGAAAGCTATTGTGTGCTAAAATAACATGTTCCACACTGTTGTGTATGGTTAGTTTGTCAAAACAGTAGGCTTAAAATGCGAACCTGTGTACTGTATTTTATCTGCGTTTATTCTGCTTTATCCTACTCCTGGGGGACGCCACGAGAAGGCAGAAGAAATGTCCCCTAAAGATCACCTGCCACACTGCCTTGATCTAGAAGTTAGCAGGAGAGAAGCTGGGGAGTAGAGGCAAATGTTTGACAAACCTCAGTCCTGTTGCTGGTATGTGCTAGATTGGAATATTGTGGAGCAGTGGGGGGGGAGGGGAGGAGAGGGAATGGGGAAAGCCAGCATACGCATCTCATTGATTTGGAGCTGAATACAGCTACCCATATTGTTAGTGGCTGCATTAGCCACACATTAACATCTAATTTATATGTGTTGGCTCATATAGCTCCCTCAAAATTTGGCCATTACCCTTAAACTGCATGGAGGGCTATGATGGATGAACACAACCTGCTGCATACCAGGCTGACAATGATTCCAATAGTGTAAATATACAATTCACACTTACTACAAGAAGATCTGCCTGGAAGAAGACACCCACACCTGCAGTTCCTCCTGACTTGCTATGATTGACTTTGCAACATCCTTTCATGGCAGCTATTCACACACTCATGTCCAGTACCGCCAGTCTAGTGCCAATCTAGGATGAACAATGGCATATCAGGGTCATGGGCTAGGGCCTTGGAGAGTGGCAGCAACTCTGGCATAGAGAGACAGGCATGCAGATGAATTTCAGAAGCCCTAACTTACATCCACCTGTTAACAGCCTGTTAAGCGTAGTCCAGGATCTGCATCCCATGTTGCATTGCCAGAGTGAATGCCCAGTGCAGAAATTTGGCTTAGCCCACTTTTCAGTGGGACTGTGAGGCAGCAATGCAGATGATGAAACATGTGGTGCAGGAGTGCACAATCGCAAGATTGGAGGGTGGACTGCAATACCTTGCTAGCTTTGATGATGCAGCAGTTAGATGACTGAAAAAATGTACATATTGACTTGGGATATATACAAAAGAAGAAGTCAAACAGTAATCAAAGGATGTTGACATTCTGGATAATCATTGTGTTAAGGCCTCCTAATATAGGGCTGGTCAAAAATTCTCTTTCAAAAACTGATTTTTTGGATGAAAATTGTTTTTTCAACTAAATGAAAAATTTTGCGGAAAGCCTTTTTCTGTGGAAAAATGTGATTAAAAAAAAACCAACAACCCAAGAACATGAAAACTGAGAATTTTTTTTTCCAACGAAAAGTGAAATTTTTGTGAAGACAGAAACCCCCAGCTCTAGTAGCAAACTAGCAGAATATAACAAAGCTGGCAATATTTCAGGACCTCTTTTCAAAAAAGCAAAATCTGAGGTCCTGTGAAAAACTGTGTGGCTCATGCAGAAGTGCAATTACTGTGACTGCATACACAAAGCAGATATTTGTGCACACAAATGACAAGTTAGTAGACAACTGTCCATCCTGAGATTATGCCATTTTGAAAATTAAGTTTTCAGTGTCATCACATGACAAAATCCCATCTACAAATATAAAATAGTGACACACTGACATTTTAAAAACAACCAAGTAGCCTCAAATGCAACTTGCTTTTGAACAAGTAAAAGGTGTATCAGAAATTGACAGTGGAGCGGAAACATGGCCTAGTAGTTAAAGATAGGGCCGCCCGGGGGAGAGGGGGGGCCAAGTGGGGCAATTTGCCCCAGGCCCCCACGAGAATATAGTATTCTATAGTATTGCAACTTTTTTTTATGGAAGGGGCCCCCGAAATTGCTTTGCCCAGGGCCCCCTGAATCCTCTGGGCAGCCCTGGTTAAAGAGCATTGTATGGTGTCAGGAGATTTGGGGTCTCCCACAGTTCTGCCACAGATGGTACTATAATATTACTATTTCATTTAGTGTGAAAATATTTTCAAAGGACTGGTCTGCCAGCTGATGGCATATGTTTTTTCTTTTTTCTTTAACATTTTTGATGCAAACAAGCAAAAAAATGAAGAAACTTTGTTTTGTTTTAAGGCTAGTAGTTAAAGTTAAGTATCTACTTTGTATTATGTTATACTGAATTGGGTCTGATAAGAAGAAGTAGGAAGTTGACTGCAAAATACGTTTATGCAATATCCAGGCATATAAATAGAGTGAACTATATTATATACAAATACAATTTATTCTAGAGTATATTGAGGCAACATTTATAATGGCCCTGATCTTGCTCCCAGAGAAAGTATTACTGTGGCCACCAGTGACAGCAAGATCGGCACTTATATCCATTGCTTGATACTGGCAGAAAGAAAGTTAGGATTTGCAAGAATTTCCACAGTTGCCTATATTTATTTAGAATGCATGAGCAATAAATAAAACACTCCTTGGACAAATGAGTTATTTTTATGTTTAAAAAATACATTTGCAACAAAAATGTTTACCTCAGATGATTCATTAAATCCTGACATGTTTCTAGAATATTTTTGCTTATGCATAAATCTTATTGTTGCTAATAGGAAATAAGTATGGAGGCATCATGAAGAGATTACATTTTAGAGCAGGGCTAAAGGTTGCTACTCCTGTAAATGGAAGGTCCTTGGAGCCCCAATACTATATAGTAAGTTTACTGACATGATATCTGTTGACCATGTAATTTCACAGTTAATTAACTAGCCATTATTGAGAATTTGCAAAGTTATTATTCTGGGTAAAATACTGTCCTTGATCTGGGCCTTAAACTTCCACTGTCATCAATATGCAGATATATGGAAATATACAAAGGACGGAGTACATGATTATTTGCATCCTCAGCATTCAGGCTATATAGTTACAGTAAAATGCTCTTCTGGGCCTGGTTATGTACGGGCTGTTGCCCAGAGGAATTGGAGTGTATTCTCCATATGTTCTTCTTTGGTTGCTCAACTTCTTCCAGACAGAAGATGCAAGTGGAGTCCAAGAACCCAGCCTTTACTGGAAAGATTCCACCCACATCTGCTGAGCAAGAAGATGGAGAATAACAGGAGGTGTTGAGCCACCAAAGGGGTATCCGAGGTTAGCCAGGCGATGGGCATTCCTGTGAAAGTGCACTCGAACTGTTGATGAGGGGGCCAGAGTTAGGGAAGAATGAGGGCAAGTGAAAATGCTAGCATAGGTTCAAGGCGCAGGACTGGCATGCTTGTGAGAAGCAAGAGTGCTGTGGATGGGAGAGGGGACTGTGTAGTTAGTATGGGGGAATGGGTTGTGGACTGCTGACTTGGAAGAGGTTCTACAACATGGTTGGGAGTGGGGAAGTGATGACTTAGGAAGGAACAAGAACAGGGCAGACACTGCTGTTGTAATGGATAGGACAGACACGGAGCTGGGGATGTATTAGTTTTTTATTTTTCTATTTCATATATCACCACAAATTAAAAGTTTTCACTAACTCCTGATAAATAGGAAAACCAAATAAGACTTCAGATAATGCCAAATGTATGAACTAAAAGGGAAGACAGGTGAGTATAAAGAGAGGACACACTTATCTATCCATTTAAATAATCAAGTAAATGAAAATTGATCAAAGAATGAAATACTCTACCAAGCAGATTTTATGCTGCATTGCTGTATATAGCTGATAATCTGCTGATTTGGAGCTAAACACAGATGAAGGGTTTCATTGGCCCTCAAAGGTCTCCATAGATTTGGGTGATTTCTCATTTGTCATCATTCTTCTAGTCCATTTTTTATAATCTGCTTTCTTTTCCCCCTTTAGCTTGCACAGAAGCCATTGATAGTACTAAAGCCATTGATAGTACCAGCTGTTTCTGACACTCAGCTGTAAGACCCTACTGTTGTAAAACTTAAGTCCATACAAAAAAGCAGGTAATTTTAAACAAACAAAGAAAAATCCCAAATGCTTCAGCTAAGAGGAACAATGAACTGGAAGGGAAAATGTTGCAACAATAATGATCTGCAGGGCTTTCCATGCTGCAACCAGTTATGCCTGTGCTTAACTCTTAATCACGTGAGTAGTCTCCTTGACTTCAGTGGGATTGCTCATGTGCTTAAAGTTAAGCATGTGAATATGTGTTTGCAATACTGGCACTCCATTTAGAAATTTAAATTTAGGCCTTAGTCATTAGTGTCATTATGTAAAAAAATGTTTTACTAGGGCTTATACAACCTAGATGAAAGCAGTTTATGTTATTTGAAGTATCTGATCTTTAGAAATAGTTTTAGACTAATTGATGCATCAAGACTCCTATGCAAAAAAACTTCTACAGTTAAGGTAGCCCTGGTATACGGGACACGGCTATTTACTGCATTTTGCCTGTTACCTACAATGAGTGGATAAACTCTCGTTTTATATCATTCACCCACCAAAACAAATTCATCTTCTTCCAAGAGAAATCTACAACTACTACCACCACCACCACCAAAGGAGCACAGTATTTTTTTTTTATGTCTTGTAGTTTCTGACTGAGGTTAAAACCACAATCTGCATTGTCACAACTACATCATTTCCAGCTCCTGACTTCAGTTAATATTATGCACATCCAGTGGGATTCATAGCATTTGCAGGTTGATGAAGGGATTTTTGTTAATATAATTATGGTTACAGAGATGAATATGAGAACTCCAAGCCTCCCATGTTGGAAGCAAAACTTTCCAATCTAAAATTACAGTAAGTGAATGCGCACTTCATTGATCTCCTACATGGATTCAATCAGTCATTATAACTCACTGTTTAATTATTTCTGAATTTGTGTTAACCATTTTCTGTTAATCATTAATATAAAATGTAACTAGTTTACATTTCATATTTTAATACAGATACATGATACTGATTTATAATAAGATGTTATGAACCTTCCTGAAAAGACAGTAAGTATTCTCAAGGAAGTTAATTATTGTCACAGTTCAGGGCAACTGCACTTGTATTCCCCCTCTGTGATGCAGCAAGGGCACCCATTCTCAGGTTTCCAGCACCCTAGTTGTCACCTTTCTTGGTCAGAGACCTCTCCCCCCTGCTTACCAGGGTTTTTCCAAGCTGTACAGTACCTTGCCTACTTTATTCTTCCCCAGCAAGGCAGACCGCATGAACAGGACTGCATCTGCGCTTTGCTTATTCTTCGAAGGGTATCCACAGTGTAATTAACCACAGTTAAGTTACCACATAGCTATTTCTAAGCAACCACACTTATTCTTAAGGTAAAAGCATTACAGAGAAAACACATTAAAAACAATAAAAGAACCTACACACGTGCTATTACGCTTACCAGAGATCCCCCCACAACTCCAGTAGGAACTCTGGCACATGTCAATCCTTCCTACTCTTCCCTAAGGATTAATGCCCTTTCCTTGGATGGAAAGTTTTCCCTGTTTGCTGGATCAGAATGAAGGGCCTGAGTCAGTTTTAACTCAGGCTATTTATCAAAAAATCCTTTGTTTTTCCCTGGAAAATTGAGTTTGAATCAGTATATCCAGCCTCTCTTGGAAATTCTATAACCTGAGTGAACTTGTCTAACTACCCCACACCATTCTTAGTTCCTGGAGGACTGTGGTCCCCTTCCCAACATAGAATTACATACAGTCCCCTCAATACTACATAAACATTTGCATTTTTAATACAGTGAATTCCTAAAACGCTTCATTCAGTAAGGAATAACAATTCAGTAGTTTGCCTGGTATAGTGTAAGATATTGTCACTTAGAATCTAAAAAGAATATCTTATCAGTTTACTGGGGGAGTGGGGGAAGTAGGATAAATATGTCATTAAGCAGTGACTACATTCATTAACTTAAATTATGTTAAAAGCAGAAGTACGGTCTCTATTGGTGGTTTATAAAATATCAGTGCTCAATGCACTATAGTGACACTGCGGGGGGGGGGGGGGGGGGAAGGGGAAGAGCCTCAGCTTGTGTAAGTTATCACCATTCCATTGATTTTAATAGAGCTATGACAATTTATACCAGCCGAGGCTCTGCCCCCAATCCGACGGTAAGGCCACCAATATTGCAGAGACTTACCCATGTGATTAACTCTATACACAGTGAATCCTGTTGACTTTAATGGAATGAATCACAGTACATACAGTTAAACACACATGTAAATCTTTGCAGGAGTGGGACCTAATTTTGTTGGAGTGAGGACTACAGGAGTGTGTCCTTGGTATAAAGTCAGCACTGTGCACCAAAAGTTGCTCCGGTAGGCTTCATAGAGCTCTTCTTGATTTTAAAGTGTTTCTTGTCAGCTATGATTTCCATGGGAAATCAGTGAGAACGATATTATGGATGCTGTTTTGTGCAGAGGCTATCACATTCATTTAGGGCTGGCTTCAAATCTCATTGAAGTCAGTGGAATTTGGATTGAAACCATTGGGTTTCCATTGACTTAAATGGAGCTGAGACAATTTATACCAGCTGTGGGTCTGCCTGTGACAGGGTTTGCTATTCACTGCTAGATCACCTCCTTCTGGCTTGTCTGGAGATTAGCTCTCAGCCAGTCTGTTCACCCTCCTTTGGTTGCTCACCCTGTGGTGTCTCTCTGGAGTCAGGTTACTAATTCTTCATGACTTGGGGTGCTCCCTTGTCATGGTTTGGCCCTCTGGCCAGGTCACTATCACTTTCTCCTTCTGGGGTATCAAAGTCCCTCTGGACAAACTGTCTCAGGCAGTCTTCAGTTCCACTGCTGATCTGTGCCACTTCCCCAGTGGCTGGTAGGGGAACCCAGGCCTGTCCAATGGTCTGGGTTCCAGCCCAGGGACCCTTAGACTAGCAACCACAGTTTACATAATCCCAGATCCTGTGGCTGCTTCCTTAGTCTCCTTCCTACTTTACCTTATCTTCTAACCCATCCCGTGTTACCACTTGAGCTTCCCCTGCTCCCTGCATCTACTTCACCCACTCTTAGGTTCTGACCAGACTATAGTCCAAGTCAGAATCCCAGGGCTTACTCTCCTGTTAGACCTGCTTGTCTCTTGCCAACTCCCATCCTCTCTGGGGAGTGAGGACAGTGGCTTCTTCTCTTTATGCCTATCCCAGCTCCTCTCACAACTGGGCTTCATCAGCCATTGAGCATTATTAAAGCTACGTTTTAGTCTGGGGTATTTTTAGTAAAAGTCACGGACAGGTCACAGGCAGTAAACAAAAATTAATGGCCCGTGACCTGTCCATGACTTTTACTATATACCCCTAACTAAAACTGGGGGGGGGGGGTGCGCTCAGGAGGGTGGCTCTGAGGGCACCATGGGTGCTGGGTGGGGGTGGGGCAGGCTGCGGCCCCAGGGGGTGCTGCGGGTTGGGAGAGGTGCTTGGTGGGACTCTGGCAGGCTCCCTAGCTGGCTCCTGGGAAGCGGTGACCCCAGCTCCATGTGCTGGCTCTGCTCCACCCCAAAGCCTGGTTCTGCAGCTCCAATTGGCTGGGAACTGTGGCCAATGGGAGCTGAAGGGGTGGTGGAGGCAGCATGTAGAGCTAGGAGCTGAGGGAGGGGAGTTGCTGCCATTCTGGGGAGCCCACCCCGGTAAGCACCACCCTGCACTCCAACCCCCAGCACTGAGCTCCCCCCCCCCCCCAACTCCTGCTGCTGGAGGGCGAGGAGGGCCCAAGACTGCCTGAGCAGCGGCCGGTGCACCTGGCCCAGGGGCTGCCTGAGCTGCTCAGATAGCCCCTGGGCTGGGCACACCAGCCACTGCAGAAGTCACCGAGGTCATGGAAAGTCACAGAATCCGTGACAAAGACGGAGCCCTAAGCATTATCAGTCCTGATGCTCCTCCAGGCAGAGCCTGTCACAGGCTTATTTGGTCCTTTTTACCCAGTCAGGCTTTGTGTGGTAGAGACCCCATCACAATGCCCCTATGTGATCACTACCATTAAAAACTTCAGAATGTGCAAGAAAGGTCCTTTTTTTGGTTATTGCCTTCTTTATTATGCAATATGAACACACTTTTCTCCATTTGATATATAATCATTTTAGCATGCTTTTAATTTGGCATATTTTAATAAAATATTTAATGTAAAAAGGTATTTGAGAGACATACAGCCATAGTTAATTATCACAGATTTATTTAATTTTGTGGTAATTAAAATTATAGTATTAAAATTCTGTTCTTAAACATCTATTTAGCATAATTTTTACAGTTTATAATACAGTTTAATTAAATGAATGTCTCATTAATAAAACAAAAATTGTTCTCACAATTGAAAAGATTGCAATAATATTGTATTATATGGGTAGTTTCAGTCTACAACAACAAAATTGGAAAGTATAGAGTAAAAACAAAAAACTCATTTTGCTGTGGTTCATGGCACTTCTGATATATTGTCATATTATACATGGGAAGCATTTATTCACTAGTAGATGCGGTCTAATATTGAAGTCTGATTTGACTCCGAGAAGAACTTCTTCACTTCCTGGGTGATTCAGTTTCTTCTTTTGCATCATCAAGAGAATTGTTTACTAAGGGTCCATTTCTGCAGACACTTGCTACTAAATGTTAATGCTTTCTGCTGTCCACTGTTCCTCTGAGAGAGAAAAAAAAAAGGAGTGCTCACAATAATAAGCACTTGGGACTAGCTTGGCACTTTACAAGCTATATTTTTATCTGTTACATCTTCTTAATGTGGCAAGTTCTCACAATTTACCCCTTTTCATGATCTTAAAATCGTGTACAGCTCTTTGACAGATAATCATTATAATTTGCTTGGGGTTGACCAACATTTAGTAAAATATACTTCTATTAATAATAATTGTCAGCAGCATCAGGCATCACTGTTTCATTGATATTAAAATCTAACATCTTGATGGAAAAGTCCGAGTCCACTCATGGTGTAACTCTGCTTGGAAAAAAGTTTGGACTCCTGTTTTCTTAAAATGAAATGTACAGCTTTATAAAGCCCAAGGTATTGTGGCATGAGTCACCTGGTTAAAAGGCAGGCAAAAGGTACCTTTCGTTTCTAGTGTTGGTTTGCCAACAATGTCATATGTAGAAATTGCATTTGTATGCCAAAATATAATTCTTAATTGCTAGCTTAAAGCTTAATCATCTTTCTAAGTCTGTTCCCATCTCCACCCCCATGTTAGTTGTCTCAAAAAAAATCACAGCAATGGTAAAGAACATGGATACATTCATATGCTGGTTTCAGATAAGGATACAAGACCAGATATAAACTGTTGCAAGCTGCAGATGCACTTATATCTTTTCCATTCCGGCTGAGTGAAACTTTGATGCTAAATTTATGGTTTAAAATATTGTTACATCCTGTAAGATCACCTCTCTTTTATTACTTCATCTTTTAATCCATAGATACTAACTTTACCAGCCTGCATCAGAAATCAGTGGTTACAAGATAAAAGTGGTGAGGTTGGCTGCATACATTAAAAAGCTTATAAATACACTTTGCAGCATTACTTGGCAATTATGAAATGCTATTCAGTGTAAGGTAATATTTTCAAAAAATTCAATCCACCAAATTCAATCACAAATGTTTTTTCAGTAGCTTTGTTCCATTTAATTTATATTTACTGCTTTATATCATAACTTGCTTTGAAATGTACATGTCAGTGCCGACTCCAGTTTCATTATTATAAAATAAAGCTAAGAAGGGAATTGAGTATGTTTAATATTTATGAAATGGCTATATTGATATGGATAATAAAATATAATGAGCGCAAATCTCCACAGCTGATGCAAAGCTACATTAATAATCATTCACAGATAATTACAATATCAATTCAAATGTATTATTAAGTATCATTAAACCTTAAAACTTTAAATTTTATTTTTTGCTACTATATCAAAACAGTATTCTTAATACTTTGTAAAAAAGGGAACATTATTCATACTTCACATATAGTTCATAACTGAGCAAGCATCCAACTCTAAGAAATGTATTTGCCTTGCTCTTTTATTATTGGCAACAAGGAAAAATTGAAGCCCATATATGAGCTTCTGACATTGACTTTGTAATTTCTAAAATATGTTCCAAGATAATGTCATTTTGTTTCAGGATCAAATCCTTGACACTTGAAAAAGTACACAGATGACAAATCTAGTGGATCAGAAATTTGGGTGTATTGTTATTAGTAATTATATTTTATTTAGTTTAGGATAGTGCCCAAGATCTGCTAAGTGATTACCAAACACAAAAGACGACATGGCTCTTGCTCTGAAGAGTTTCCTGGCTGCATTAGTTCATATTTTGGTTTCTACAACTGTAGCTATGAGAGGGCTTTTTCCTTACATGCAGCTGCTCTTCCAGGTCTAATCTGATCAGTGATTTTTTATTTTTATTCCTCAATTGTTTTCTTAATGTGTTTCCAATGCATAATAAACCTTGTGTTTCCCATTATTTATTAACCCTGAAATGCTGTCATTTCTGCTGCCTGTAACAACCTTGCTGAAACACATTTGTCTTTTTCTAGAAAGTTCAGGATCTCAAAAGATAATCTGAAATATTCTATGATGGTCCACCCTGGACAGCATGCAAAGCAATATATCAGAAAGCTCCTTTGCTGGCTCCAGCATCATGTCATGTTACTGGCTTCAGGGCATTCAGAATTAATTTCCTGATCCCCACCTTCCTCCCCAAATGCTTAAATTACAGAGAGCTGATAACAGGTACTGTTGAAGGAATAACCATAGAGGGGATAGATATGTTGTTTGACATTTGCTTCAATTGAAGAGTTTTGCCAATGACTTCAGTGGTAGCTAGGTTAAGCTAACAGGGTAAAATCCTGGCCTTGTTGGAAGTTAATTGCAAAAATCTCATTGATTTTGATGAGGAAAGGATTTCACCCATAAAGTCTAATGACTTATAAAGGATTGCATTAAAATACAACTCATATAGGCCTGATCCATCTCTCATAGAAGCCAATGGGTCTTCAATGGGACAAAGATAAGGAGCTATGCAGAACACTCACTCCCCTGCCCCCCGCCCTTCTCAAGAAGAGCCTTATATTATGTTCATGGCATATACAGAGAGAGTTGGAAACAAAACAGAGTACCCTTATTGGAAGGTGGCACAATAACGCTGCTTTATGTCTTACAATCCAGAACCCTAATACAAGATCCAAAGACACAGAGAGATAAAGCAGGTCGCTTCCTAAGTCAGAGAGGCACAGTTCAGCCCACATTGCTTTAGGTAGGCTCTTTGCAAACTGCCTGCACAAGCTCCAGGTCTCATGCTTCCATAGAGAGCCTTCTAGCCTGCAAGTGATAGCTTGTAATTTAGTTTTAATACACCACACATAAGAGTGGCCATACTAGGTCAGATCAGTGATCCAATTAGCCCAGTATCCTGTCTTCCGACAGTGGCCAATGTCAGATGCTTCAGAGGGAATTAAAAGAACAGGACAATTTCGAGTTATCCATCACAGTTTATGTGAGGAATTCAAAGTAGAGATGTAAATAACATTTAAAAAAAAGTAAACATTTAAACTATTAACATTTTACCAGTTAAACCTTTAAACTGTAGGATCCATTTCCTCCCCATGAGCCCGGGATCCTGGCTGCCGCCTTGCATGGCCAGGGCTCTGCTGCCACCCCGCGCCCAGGATCCCGGCTGCCACCCTGTGTGCCTGGGGCTCTGCTGCTGTCCTGCGCCATGGAGTCCTGGGCACGGGGCTGACAGCTGGGATCCTGGGGGTGTGGCAGCAGCCAGGACCCCGGGGGGACCCAGGGTGCAGGCATGGCAGCAGAGCCCCAGGCACACGGGGCAGCAGCTGGGATTGTGGGGGCGGGGTAGCAGTGGAGTTTAAATGTTAACCGGAATACCTTACTGATCAGACTAATGCTTATCGGTTAATTGGTTAACAGTTTACATCTCTAATTCAAAGCAGAAAAAGGAACAAAGAATGTTTATTCCAAAGAACAATATAAAATAGTCAGTGAAAGTAGAGTGCAAATTACCAAATAAAGAGTGAATTATACCTTCCTGAGAAGGATATTATAAAATCCAGGAAACTTCATTAAGTTCAGAGTTTTATTCCAATTGTCCAATGATTGGTGATAGACTTGGAAATCTACAAAGGAGGCAAAGGGTGCAACTTCCAGATCTTGTCCAGATCTTTGCCACCCATGGGAAAAGGAAACCCCAGTCCTGTATGGGTTGCCCCCTCCATGCTACTACTCTAGGCCCCTCCTCTTTGGCAGCGTGGCTGCTGTAGGAGCAGTAGTTCCATTAGTCAGAAAACATGCCTGCAAACCTCTCAGAGGGGAACATTTTGCATCAGGCTTGATTCTTTACTACTTCCAAGCTCTCAGGGAAGCTATCACAAGCTGGCTACATTTCCACAGTTCTCAGCCACCCCTCTCTGGCTCAAGTTAAAGCTTCAGGCTGAAGCTTTAACTTATGCCATTGTCATAAAGTCTCTTTGGGACCTTATACTAGTGGAGAAGTGGATATCCTGGAATTTGCTCTGCCATGCCCCTGTCTCATGTCCCTTCCCTCCTCTTACCACCGGGGATGGAGGGTTCCAGTGTAAGAGGTGTTAGAGCCAGCAGGAGAGCTAGCAGAGAAGCTGGCTTCCACCAGCTTTAGGCCATAAATGGCACACACTTGGTGTACTAGGGAATCTGGCCAATGGAGTATAAATTAATGCAAGCAGAATTCATGTAGGCACTGACATCTAAATAGATATGTTTCTTCTTGGGCGAATGCAGAAAAAGCAGCTCTTTCTCCTGACCCCCCCCCCAGTTTCATGGAGCACACGTGTAAGCATATTTACAAGGGAAGGAGGAGGGAGGGAGGGAGGATGCTACAAGGAAGCAATCCCCTTTTCACCTATTCTGACATCACAAGGTTTGAGTTCAGTGCTTTAATTGCTCACAATGACTGCAGTGGGACTATTTGTATAAGGCCAGCAGGATTTGACCCATGTCAAAATGCATCTAGATCAATTTCAAGATAAATATTGAGTTGTGCTCTACGGTACGAATGAATTCTTTTTAAATCAGTCCCTGTGACTACAACTTCATAAAGCATTTCTAAATATTATGGGCCATATTCTCAGCTTCACCCCAATCCCTTAGTGCCACTAGGTAGTGTTGAGGGAGATGAGGATACTGGTAATTTTCTTTTTGGGGAGTTGGATTCTATCCTCTGTTGTCCTTGGTGCAGAGGGCGTGTCACAGGTTTAGAAGGGGATGGCATGTTGGGGACAAGTGAGCAGGAGGTTTGGCCAATGTGCAAAGTGCTCTGGCAATTCCCAGCTGCTGGATGCTGGTGTTCCCTAGGCTGGGGCCGGGCAGAGAATCAGGGAACTGTAACTCTCTTCCTAACAGCCCCAGTCTGCTGCACCTCAGCAAATGATTAATTTCTAAGGATAATTTCTGCATTTATATAATGAATTGAAATGTTCTTCCAAGCTGCAATGACAGAAAACTAAGTTTTTGCAGGAATAATCCAGTTTCCTTTTAAAGTTTCAAATTAATTTCCGAATAGCAAGTGGGACTATGAGGAAGTATTCATTCTCTATTGTCAATAACAAGACCTGACCACCATTTCAATTAGAAGGCTTTTAAGATTCCAGCCGTCACACCCTAACTAAATTAACGTTAAAAGCTTTGCTTAATTAAATAAGCTGTAAGAAAGATTTTTTTTAGCAAAATCATTTAAATACACAACTGATTATTTCTTCTTTGGCATCATTTTAACACTTTATTTTTCAAGTTTCTTGTTTTCTTTCTTGCTGTTCCAAAGCATTCTACAAAAGATCTCTGCAAAAAGGAACAGATTTTCTTGGAACTGAATCAATTGGCCCCAAGCAAAGGTTTTCTAGCCACCACAGAAAAGCAGGAATATCAGAACACATTTAATGGCATAAGAGATTCTCAGGAGGTTTTCTGTAGAAGTGTAACTTAGAACAATGATCTCTTTAAGCAACATATATAACTATCAAAGTTAATTTAAAATGAACATTTCCTTAATTGCAGTGGGTGTCTGTCATGTTCCCTGTGTCTACAGAGTCTTGCAGGAAAGCCAACAAACTCCTGGCTAAAGATGTCCCCTTGGAGCCCAGCATGCTACTCCTTAATTATCCAGAGGTGTCATTGTGAGTGATCGCGTTCTTCAGGGACTAAGCATGGGTAAAAATGTTTATAACAAAACCAGTGGCAATTACTAGCAACTTCTGACCTTTGAGGACATTTCTGATAAAAATTCTTTAACATTTATTTGAAAACATGGTCTCAATCCATTTTAGGAAATCTGTTTCCCTGAATTGTTAACATTAAGAATTTCATGCATGCATTCAGGGATCGATAAAAGGTCACAGAAGATCTGACCTTCTCTGGCTTGTACCTTGTGTAATCATTGACATCTGTGTAACCTGAGTATGAAAAAGGGGTTCAGCATTAGCATTATGATCCAATATTGTTTTATACCTGCTGGGAACAGGTATAAAAGATCATGTAAGATACAAGGCAGGGAAGAATTAGATCTAGGGTTTTTTTCTTGGCAGATTTATTGAACAATGCAATTAAAATAAAATAGGAAAACAATACTCACTCTGAGAGCCATCCTTTAAAATATGGTGGTATTGTTTCATCATTGGCAGGTTAGTGCAGTTGGTATTCACCCCTGCAGATCTCAGTTGAAATAAAAATTCTTTTGGCAACTTCATCCTAATTCCTAGGGCATTCATCCACAACATGCTGAATTGTGCCAATTTTTGGACTGGCAAGCTCTACTCAGGCAAAGCCTTGGACTGTAATCAAAGGGGTGTATTTCTAGAGTTGTGTTGGGAAGCTTGCATATCACCTGCCTGCTCTGTGCTTGGCTACAACCAGAGCTATTAGTGACTCACTTCAGTAGGCATTAAAACCACATTTTTAGAATGAAAGATAAAACAGGCCCAAGCTTTGTTCTGAAACTGTTAAAAACTGTAACCACCAAAATATGACTATTTTGTGGACACTTCACCTCTAGGGAGAGATTCTACACAAACTTCTCCATGCAGCACCACAGAGTGCAGTAAAACAGTACAGGGTATAGTTAGCACAGAATTTGGCTCAGCACATAAATGGGTGTTGATATGCTGCACTCAGAGGTCCTAACCATCTGCAATAGACATCTAGTCATCACAGGGGTAGGAATGCCAGGAAAGTGAGAGGTGTGTGTGGGGTGGCTTTCCAGCATGCTCCCCATCCTCAAAGTTTTTCCATGAATACAGTGCTTGACTTGTAGTCTGCAAGTTGCATGTGTGTGTGGGGTGATGGTGGGGAATGGTATGTCAGGGGAGCAACAACTCTGTACAGCATGCTTCCCTCAAACATTGGCAGATTTGTTATTAATTGTTAATTATTATTATTTCTGGTGTGCATAATGCCAACATCATTCTGGGTGCTTTCCCAGTGGAAATCTGCACAGTATTTAAAGGCTGTTCAAAAGCAGCATTATTCCTCCTCTATGGCTTCTAGCCCTTCTGGAAAAGTAGGCATTGTACAGCTGCGGAACAGAAAGCCAATCGCAGCTGCCAGTGGGAGGGTGAACAGCAGCATGGAGGGGAAAGACTTTAGTGACTATTCCCAGATTCTAAGCCTCTGCATTTAGAGTTGAAGTTTACTTTCCCCATAGATCCTTAGGCTCCAAGGTTAGAAGTCTGTACACCCTGCATCTTCAATGAGGAAAGTGAACATGCAGTAGTCACTTTGTGATGTTCAGTATTGCTGAGCTCTCTTTTCTGCTTGGATGGGATACAATCTGGGAGGGAATATTTGATCCTAAATATTATCTGAACAAGATAAAATCAGAACCTGCCAATGCAGCATTCCAAAAAACAAGCAGATTTCGGAGAAGAGCTGGGGCCAGATTCCGCCAAGTGTACCTCATACCCTGAAGAGTCCCCCTAAAGTCAATGACTTAATAAGAAACTATGCAATATAGTAAGGGTGGCAGAATCTAGCCCACAAATGAGGATCAGTCAAAATACTGTTTGTATTTAAAGAAACTCTAGGTGGAAAAGGAATTTAGGCAAAGGTTTTTCTTAGTATGATGAACTCACAGAACAAGAGAAGTTGTTCAAGGAACCTATAGGCGTAATTTAAGAAATAAAATAATAATCAACACTTGGACACTTCACAGGCAAGAAAGTATCAGTCAGCACATGGGGAGCTGGGATGGATGTAATTTCAAAGGGCTCCAAAGACTCTTTCAGCTATAGGATCAAATTTTCAAAAGTGGGTACAGTATGGGAATCCCAAAAGATCCATGCAGTTGTCTTTTTTCCTGCAAAACTGACATAATACTTAGGCATACAATTACCTGAACTGACCATTTGGCAAGCATGTTTCTGCAGGCCAAATTGATTCACATGAATCAATATCTGACCCATAATATTCATATTCCACCTTCCATTTTTTACTTTTTGGCCCCATATAGCCAAAGATCAATAATCAATATCAAAAAGACTCAATAATATCAAAAAGAAGATAGGCAAAAATTGGCATGTGAAGTCAGAGCCAAGTTACAAGTTATCTATGGTTAAAGATGATACTGTACCAGGACATGACTCAAAATTGCACAGGCAAGGTCATCTCTTCCCATCACGAGGAGCCTCGACCAGATGAACATGATCATTTGTCAATCTCCTTCAAAACCTTTTGTTTCCTTTATATTTGTGATTCTGGTATTCTGTGTGACAGTTTTAATGAAGATATGCCATAGACAGTGACAAGAACAAGAATTCCAGGAAAACAGTGCCAAAGGAGATGAAGTGAAACTTGCCCTGACATTAATTTCTGAAAGTGATCACTGAAATATAAATTTCTCTAAGGCTCTGTGGCATAGAGCAGAAGTCAAATTTTCTTAAACCTCCCAATGCCTCAGTAGTTTTTAAAAAATGATTTGAGTGAAAACACAGAAATGCATGTAGAGACATGGAAAACATAACCGACTGCTAAAGAGACACTTCATCATAATGGGCTATAAAGGTAACACAGGAAATGGTAATGTTTTTTCTGTTTCTTCACCAGCTGGAGCTGAAGAAGAAATCATGTTCATGACTTATCATTGTCAATGTTGTGTATTATGGCTTTCTAATGGCTTGATGTTGACACTACATGGCTAAGAGTAACAGACATAGTTTTTGTAGTAAAATTTTTTTAACCTTCTTTAACTTTCTAACCACCCCAAGGTCTCATATCTCAGTTCCTTCTAGGACTGGATATAATGTTCTCTTGATCCCTTCAGCAATGACTCTGGGTCAGAGGGATGACTGTAGAGCAACTTACGTCATTTTCCCTTGGGAGACTGTATACTCTGCCTCTACAGCTCTCCTAGCCCCTCTGGGCCTTCAGGGAGCAAGAGACTGTTCATTAATGAATTCGTTTGGATTAATATGGCAACAAACATGCCATCTTAGAAGAACATTTTCAAAATATTATGCATGACTATGATTCACTGGTAGTCACATGATTCACTGGTAGTCATACAGAGAACTCACTACACCATGCTTTGGAAATTTAGCCTTTAGATAGAGAACTAACTAATGTATTCTACCAGCAGAGTGACTTTTCTGCTCATTATTTAAAATCTTTTTCAGTTGCAATAGCTGTTGAACTGTACTGGGCAAAATCCTGCCATTTAGAATGGATAAACAGTTCATGCCTAAATCAGTGGAATTAGTAGACTCACAAGCAAAATATTGCTGCGAAAAAAAAAAAATCACACCACCATCAGCTTTAAAACAATCGAAAGGAAGTATTTCTTCACACAACACAGTCAACCTATGAAACTCTTTGCCAGAGGATGTTGTGAAGGCCAAGACTAGAACAGGGTTCAAAAAAGAATTCAATAAGTTCATGGAGGATAGGTCCATTAATGGCTGTTAGCCAGGATGGGCAGGGATGGTGTTCCTAGCCTCTGTTTGCCAGAAGCTGGGAATGGGCAACAGGAGATGGATCACTTGATGCTTACCTGTTCTATTCATTCCCTCTGGGGCACTTGGCATTGGCCACTGTTGGAAGACAGGATACTGGGTTAGATAGACCTTTGGTCTGACCCAGTATGGCCATTCTTATATTCACCATATTGGGCCTGATCCAAAACATATAAGTTAAAGGATAGACTTCCATGGATTTTAATAGGCTTTTGATCAAGCCCATTATATATTAAATAAAGATGCTTGAGATGCCACAGAATATCACATTATGCATAATATTATCAATTATATCATTGTTTTACAGAGGAGTAACTCTTCCCTTTTCATAAGTCAAAGATGCTTCTAAAAATCTACTATATTACTTATATAAACATTACAAACCTCAGGTACTTTGACATCTAAGTAACATGATTTTTAAGAACAAAAACCATGGGAATATAAAATACTGGAGACTGGGAAATGCAGAGCAAAACCTCAGAGATTTCTAGAGAATCTAAAAATCGTGGCAGCCTGCCTGGAATATAGACTCTGGACAGAGGGTAGTTTCCAATTTCCATGCAGTTCAAGCTAATATAGTGTGACAAAGTTCCTCCTCTACCTTGGTGGGTCCTGCACTTATTGGCAGATTTGCTCGCTTCACAGATTCACCCTGTGGGTCAGGAAATAGTCCCGAGACCTTCCCCTCTGGTAGAAGCTATAGTCCAGGTCAATTCCTCCTGTGTTTGATCAGGAGTTGGGAGTTATGGGGGGAACCCAGGCTCGCCCTCTACTCCAGGTTCCAGCCCAGGGCCCTGTGGACTGCAGCTCTTTAGCGTGTCTCCTGGTACAGTTGCACAACACCTACAACTCCCTGGGCTACTTCCCCAGGGCCTCCTCCCAACACCTTCTTTGTCCTCACCACCAGACCTTCCTCCTGATGTCTGATAACACTTGTACTTCCCAGTCCTACTCACTCTCAGCATCTTGCACACCTCTTGCTCCCAGTTCCTCACACACACTTCCGCTCCCCTGGTGTGGCTGGAGCGAGCCCTTTTATAGCATCAGAGGGTCCTTAATTAGAGTCAGGTGCTTAACTGCCTCACCTGACTGTTAGCAGGTTAATTGGAATCAGGTGGTCTATTAGCCTGGAGCAGCCCCTGCTCTGGTCATTCAAGGAACAGAAAACTACTTATCCAGTGGCCAGTATATCTCCCTTCTGCTACTCTGCTGTTCCCAACTGGTCTGGGTCTATCACAATCATTATTAAAATAAACTCTTGAAAAACTGTTAAGAAATTGGTACTAATTAGAAGTTCATTTCTGGGGGAGAGGGAGACAAGTAAGTTGGGAATTTCTAATGGCAAAATGATTTGAACAAGAGTAATAAAATATTAAAGTGTATAAAATGAGCATCCAGGCTAATTAATTCAATTTTATGCTATTCACTAAAGAAAATAGCTTAGGTTAGCAATGACATTTTGTAAACTCAGCATGCACACAACATAGGAGGATAAGAATTAAAAAAAATCTTTTATTGACATGGACAGAGGAAAGTGAAACAAATAAATTGTAATTCCTTAAGAAAAGAAGTCCTGAGGGACTGGATAGCTCAGGAGATTGGTAATGGAATACAGAACTTTTAACATCTAGGTCGCTGGTTTAAATCTAGCCATGATTTGTAGTGAATAACAAAGTAATTACCAGTTAGTAACCAGTGTTAACATGTCTGTTACCAGCTGCCAGTTCTTTGGTTAAAGTATTAAATAATCCAGAGAGAAGCTGGCCATCATCTCAGGGTTTTAATGATATCAGGGATATCTGTCCATATAGATTATGAGAGCCCTGCTGTTTTAACTAGCTAGATTTGCTAAAACAAAAATGGGGAGTGTTTATCAGCAGATCTGGAGTCCCACCTTTCAATTTATGAATATGGATAGGTTCTAGGGCATGAAAATAAGTGTCTTGATAACTTGCAACATTGTCATGAAGGGAATATTCTGGGGCATATTAGAGATGAGAAGATTCTGTTTGCTGATTGGATTAATTTTAGATGACATCATTTCATTAACCAGATGATTATCAGGGACCGAATCCTGTGATAGCTTGTGGCATATGTCCATGCTGTCACTGTGGGGCATAAAACAATGAGTGTATGTGGTTGTGAATTCACAAGCAATGTACACACATTGGTCAGCTCCTATCCCTCCCAAACTCCTGAACTCTGCAGAGAAGGAACACGGACCCTGTGCTTAGATTTCAGAGAGGCCAAAAAGGGGAGGCCAAAAAGGGGCCGCTGTGATTATCTAGTATGAGCTCCTGAACAACACAGGCCACATAATTTCACCCAGTAGTTCCTGTATTCAGCTCATGAATTGAGAAGCAAAACAGTTCATCTTTTACTGCAGCCCGGGTTGTGTTTAAGGTGCAAATTATGGAATATTAATGATAATCTATAATTGTTATTTTATCTGGAATTTGTTTTGGTACCATGTCTTAATGTAATCCAGCAGTGTAAATGTGCTTATGTGTTCTGTTATGGAGGTGTTCTGTTAACCCCTAATTGATATCAAGCAAAAAGAGAAAAGAAATAGTACTAGAGATGATTTATTTTAAGATATTGTTTTCATATTAATTATAATTTTCTCCTTAAGCTAGTAGGACAAGCAACTATTTGAGAGGAACAAACAGACTCTGCACATGTGCAGGAGAGAGAGATAGTAGCATTTGCTTGCAGTTCAATGGCCTAAGTGTAAGAAGTTGGTAGAATCCATCCAGAACCTACTGGACAAATGTCTACATCACTAATTCTTCTCTCTCCTTCCCTCCTTCCTCCCTGCCCAGATGCTCATTTGGAAGTTTCAGTAGGCAGGCCAAGGACTTAATTAGAAGAGATAGGGCTCCTTTCAACTGTTTTTTTTTATATTCAAACATATACAGATATCACATACAGGAGAGTGATATCCATGTGGCAAATTCATTTCATGAATAAATTTATGCACCACTGACAGCCTCACCTGCCTTTTGCTCACTAATCCAATTCCCTGGGACTTATTCCAACATTCCAAATCCTAGAGCTGCTTCAGGCAGCATTTACTTTTAGCCCAACAAGCCCACAAGATATCACACTTTAAAATTGGGATTTTTATGTGTAGAAGAATATTTCAACAGTTTCCATGGCTCCTCTGATCACCATATATTTAGACTTATGGTAATTAAACACCTGGTTTTACAAGTTGGAAGATACAAATTATATTTCTAATAAAATTGTTAAAACTCTTTAAAACATTCCTAAAATAGTTTTTCTGTAGCAAATACAGAATACATGATGGTGGTACAAAGTTTTATTGACATTCATTTGGGATGTCTGGTACAACACTTTTGGCTTTAAAATTCATGAATAATTCACCCATCCCCAAAATTATCTCTCTCTCACACACACACCATCCTCCTTACTTCAGCCCACAATATTTTGATTTTGTCTTGAATATGACACTTACTGTTTTTTATAACACTCCACGTACAAACTCTGGGGCAGATTCTCAGAGCCGTTTCAGTCCTATTGCACCATTCTGGTGGTGAAAAGAGGCCAGAAAGCTGGTGTTACTGGCCAGCTAGGGATTCACCTGGCATAGAGAAATCACTTGGTAGCATACAGCCAACATGGATGTCCCTGGTGTTAAGGGGTTGGGGAGTGCAGGGGCATGGCTGGAGCACCACTGCACTCCAGCAATCCCCAGCTAGGGTATTGGCTCCTTGGGGCCGTAGATACCTGGCGTAGCTTATGCAGCTCTGAGGCTGATGTAAAGTACATTGGGGCTGAGAATGGTGTAGAACTAGCCCCATGATCATGGAGTCACAAATGGCTCCTTTTACAGTTCAGTTCAGTGCTTATTCAGTACAGCAGAAGATTGAGCCCTATATATATATATGGTATTATAGATTTATCAGGCTAAAACAATATACTAACAGTAGTTCTTCATTTTTCTTATATTTGTTAGTTTAGTTTTGGATCAACTCAAGCTCACATATCAATAAAAATGTCCAATTTCTTATTTCTTAATATGAACAAGAAGGTGTTTGTACACACACTGATAACATGACAAATTACTTTATATATTGATTTTGTGTATGAGACATCATCTGCTAACTCTCTAACCCACTCTAATACTATTGGTGACTCACTGTTGTCCATCCAGTATCTAAATTCTTGCGGACTTGCTATGTCTTGTTCGTTCTTTCTTATTCTTTTCAGTCTATAAATTACCCTTTTCCTCACTGATCTTGTTGATCTCATCCAGAATGTATCATGTTTTTGCAGCTCTTTCAGTGTTGAAAGAACATTTAGAATAAATGGAGTTGGAGCCATTAGTATAATCTGTTTAGTTTTTATTGTAAATAGTCTCTAATTTTATGCCAATATGTTTTAGTATTTGGGCAATATGTCTTAACTCAAACATTTCCCTAAAGCACTTCTCTACACATGTTCACTAACCCATGACCCAATTCTGTGCAATCTCTGCAGTGTCCAGTATAACCTATTAATTGTTTGGAAACATACTGGCTGTAATTTGCATCCCATGAAGCTTTATCAGTAGTTCAATTAAACTATATCACTTGGGGTCATGACACTTTCCCCAAAATATCTTTGCTATCAACATTTCCAGGAGTTGTAATGTAATTCTCCTGAGTGTTTCCAAATGTATATGTCTCAGGTATAGCATCTTGTTCCTTGCACCAATATTAATGAGTTTAGAAACTGCTGAGTCTTGTAGAGTGACCAGATGTCCCGATTTTTATAGGGACTGTCCTGGTATTTGGGGCTTTTTCTTATATAGGTACCTATTACCCCCCACCCCCGTCCCGATTTTTCACACTTGCTATCTGGTCACCCTAGAGTCTTGTATGACTCATAGACTCATAGACTCTGAGGTCAGAAGGGACCATTATGATCATCTAGTCTGACCTCCCGCATGATGCGGGCCACAAAACCTGACCCACCCACTCCTGGAAGAATTCTCTCCCTTGACTTAGCTGTAGAACTCCCAAATCATTATTTAAAGACTTCTAGTTGCTCAGAATCCTCCAGCAAGCGACCCCTGCCCCATGCTGCGGAGGAAGGCGAAAAACCTCCAGGGCCTCTGCCAATCTACCCCGGAGGAAAATTCCTTCCCGACCCCAAATATGGCGATCAGCTGATCCCCGAGCATTGCGGGCAAGATTCTCTAGCCAGACCTTCTGGAAAAGTTCTCTGTAGTAACTTTTAATATCCCATCATTGACCATTGTTATCAACCTATTGACTAAAATCACTGTATCCCATCAAACCATCCCCTCCATAAACTTATCAAGCTTGATCTTAAAGCCAGAGAGGTCTTTCGCCCCACTGTTTCCCTCAGAAGGCTATTCCAAAACTTCACCCCTCTGATGGTTAGAAACCTTCGTCTAATTTCAAGCCTAAACTTCCCGACGGCCAGTTTATATCCATTTGTTCTCGTGTCCACATTAGTACTGAGCTGAAATAATTCCTCTCCCTCCCTGATATTTATCCCTCTGATATATTTAAAGAGAGCAATCATATCCCCCCTCAGCCTTCTTTTGGTTAAGCTAAACAAACCGAGCTCCTCGAGTCTCCTTTCATATGACAGATTTTCCATTCCTCGGATCATCCTAGTGGCCCTTCTCTGTACCTGTTCCAGTTTGATTTCATCCTTTTTAAACATGGGAGACCAGAACTGCACACAGTACTCCAAATGAGGTCTCACCAGTGCCTTGTATAACGGAACCAGCACCTCCCTATCCCTACTAGAAATACCTCGCCTAATGCATCCCAAGACCGCATTAGCTTTTTTTACGGCCATGTCACATTGCCGACTCATAGTCATCCTGTGATCAACCAGGACTCCGAGGTCCTTCTCCTCTTCCGTTACTTCCAACCGATGCATCCCCAGCTTATAACTAAAATTCTTATTAGTTATCCCTAAATGCATAACCTTACACTTCTCACTATTAAATTTCATCTTATTACTATTACTCCAGTTTACAAGGTCATCTAAATCTCCCTGGAGGATATCCCGATCCTTCTCCAAATTAGCAATACCTCCCAACTTTGTGTCATCCGCAAACTTTATCAGCCCACTCCTACATTCGGTTCCGAGGTCAGTAATGAATAGATTAAATAAAATCGGACCCAAAACCGAACCTTGAGGAACTCCACTGGTAACCTCACTCCAGACTGACAGTTCACCTTTTAGAACGACCCGCTGCAGTCTCCCCTTTAACCAGTTCCTTATCCACCTCTGGATTTTCATATCGATCCCCATCTTTTCCAATTTAACCAATAATTCCTCATGCGGTACCGTATCAAACGCTTTACTGAAATCGAGGTATATTAGATCCACCGCATTTCCTTTATCTAAATAATCTGTTACTTTCTCAAAGAAGGAGATCAGGTTGGTTTGGCACGATCTACCTTTTGTAAAACCGTGTTGTAATTTGTCCCAATTGGCATTGACCTCAAGGTCCTTAACTACTTTCTCCTTCAAATTTTTTTCCAAGACCTTGCATATTACAGATGTTAGACTAACAGGCCTGTAGTTACTCGGGTCACTTTTTTTCCCCTTCTTGAAAATAGGTACCACATTAGCTATTCTCCAATCAAATGGTACCACCCCCGAGTTTACGGATTCATTAAAAATTATCGCTAACGGGCTTGCAATTTCCCGCGCCAGTTCTTTTAATATTCTCGGATGAAGATCATCCGGTCCGCCTGATTTAGTCCCGTTAAGCTGTTTGAGTTTGGCTTCTACCTCGGATACGGGAATGTCAATCCCCACTCCATTATTCCCATCCGTCTCCCTTCTACTATTCCTCGGCCTTTCATTAGCCTCATTAAATACCGATGCAAAATATTCATTTAGATATTGTGCCATGCCTAGATTATCCTTAATCTCCACTCCATCTACAGTCTTAAGCGGCCCTACTTCTTCTTTCTTTGTTTTCTTCCTATTTATATGGCTATAAAAGCTCTTACTATTGGTTTTAATTCCCCTCCAACTCTACTTGGCTTTTGGCTTTTCTCACTCCATCTCTACATGCTCTGACCTCAATAAGGTAGGTTTCTTTGCTGATCCCCCCCCCCTTCCACTCCCTGTACGCTTTCTGTTTTTTTCTTAATGACCCCTCTGAGATGCTTGTTCATCCAGCTAGGTCTAAATCTGCTGCCTATGAACCGTTTTCCCTTTCTCGGGATACAGGCCTCCGACAGCTCCTGCAACTTCAACTTGAAATAATCCCAGGCGCCTTCCGCCTTTAGATCCCTAAATATGTTAGTCCAATCCACTTCCCTAACCAGTCCCCTTAATTTATTAAAATTAGCCCTTTTGAAATCATAGACTTTAGTCTCCGATTTAATTCTGTTAACCTTTCCATTTAGTTTAAACTGAATTAGCTCATGATCACTCGAGCCAAGGTTGTCCCTTACAACCATTTCCTCAACTAGGTCCTCACTACTCACCTGCACCAAATCTAAAATGGCATCCCCCCTCGTCGGTTCAGCAACTACTTGATGAAGGAATTCATCAGCTATCACGTCTAGGAAAATCTGAGCCCTATTATTGTTACTAGCATTTGTTCCCCAATCTATATCCGGGAAGTTAAAGTCTCCCATGATTACACAGTTTCTGTTAGTATTTACTTCCCTAAAAACATTATAGAGTTCCCTGTCCATATCCAGGCTAGATCCCGGCGGTCTATAGCACACCCCAAGCACTATCCCAGGGGAGGTTCTAGTAGTTCTTTTACCCAATATGAGTACTGCCCAGACAGACTCCGTCTTATCCATTCCATCACTTATTATTTCTTTACAGTTTACCTCATTATTGACATACAATACTACTCCCCCACCTTTACCTTTGATCCAGTCTTTCCTAAACAGCACATACCCTTCCATACCTGTACTCCAGTCATGACTACCGTTCCACCACGTTTCAGTTATTCCTGTGATATCCGGTTTCATTTCTCGGACCAGGAGCTCCAATTCCTCCATTTTGTTACCTAGGCTTTTCGCATTGGTGTATAAACATCTTAATTTATGCCTTTTGGCCTCTCTCACATTCATTCTCCCATTTGATGTGGACACCGTACTGCTAGTATGACCTATTAGTCTGCTATCCATCCCCCCGCTCCTCTTTATGTCCAATCTCTTCCCCCCGGCTGTATCAGTTCTTATCTCTTTGTCCTCCCTCTCAATGTTATAATCTGGTGTGGAGATTAACTGGACATCTCCCAACCGTCTCCCCCAAATTCCTAGTTTAAAGCTCTTTTGATGAGGTGAGCCAGCCTCCCTCCCAGAAGTCTATTTCCTTCCTTACTCAGGTGAAGTCCATCCCGTGAGAACAGTTTTCTGTCCCCGAAAGCTTCCCAGTGGCCATATATCCCAAAGCCCTCTTTATAGCACCACTCCCTTAGCCAACTATTTATCATCACAGTCCTTTCACCCCTTTGCTGCCCTTCTCTAGGAACAGGCAGAATCCCACTGAAGATGATCTGAGCCTCGATTTCCTTAAGCGTCTTCCCCAGTTTGGCATAATCTCCCTTGATTCTCTCTAGTGAGAACCTAGCCGTGTCATTCGTTCCTACGTGAAGGATGATCAAGGGGTTCTTACCTGAGTCTGAATCTTTCACTACTGATTGTATACAGTGTCAGCACAATGAATATTTCTAGTTTATATTTGTTCTCTAGTGTACATTTGTTGATCTAAAAGTCACTGGAGACAAGGTAAAGGTTCCTACTGACTTCAGTGGCTTTTGGATCAAGCACAAGATAGTCAAGTATTACAAAATCATTTCCTTCGTACATGTCGTACATGCAATTTGCAGATTCTTGCACCAGTGAGAGATGCTGTGCCCTGGGGATCATCACTTCTGATGGAGGCCATGCTGCATTTCCACCATTTTCTTCCCTTAGTGCTTGATATGGGGAAGAACTGCTGTGTGTGTCAACTGGTTGGAGCCCTGGTGGACAAGGCTGCACCGTAAATGTCATGACATTTTCCCACTTCCTAAGCCACAAGTACCAATAAAACCTATGTACCACCCTCACCCCTGCCAGCACAATTCATCTGGGACTGTGCTGGATGTGCGCAGGGTTTCTAGAGGTGAGGGGACCAGTATGCAGGTAGAGGGGGCTTCTGCAGAGATAACCCTTGGAGGGAATCTACTCAATTTTAACCCTTTGTGGTTTCTGCAGTAGTCTCCCTCTTATGCAAAAGACTATGCAGTTCCACATCCTTTCACATAATTTATTGGTATTGATTTATTTTACAAGGTAAACATTGCGATTCTTAAAAGTTCCTTCTTCTGCACAGGGTTGGACGTGTAGTCTGTGAGCCAAGGAGGGAGCTGCTGTGTGTGCTGTACCACATCTCATTATGAATAGACAAGACTCTCTGGGTGTCAGTCTGGTACCTTTTCTGAGCACTATAATCCACTTGAATTTATATTTATTTAAAATGAATGCTTTATTGAGAAAGTCTTGACATTTCAAAGGTGTACAGTCCTTGTTATAATGAATGATTGCACAGTTTTTTTCACTGTTAGCAACCAGTTCTTTTCATTCGTCGAAGAGAAAAACTAAAAACTAGCAGTTGTTTTGCTGACAAATCTTATACAGTTAACTGGAAGACACTGAAGATGAAGACTGTATGCAGGGTTTCTTCAAATAGGATGAGCACCAAGGAATGTAGACTGATATTGAAAATACCTTGTAATGCATGGTCTATACTTCTCATAGAAAATTTAGTTTTAAAGGTTCAGTGTCTTTAGAATACTCATCTATCATATGATCAATTTAAATCTCATCAGTCATGTAAATGAGATAGCAAAATCGTTCACTGTTTGTTCAAGATATTGGTATACAAGTATGCAATAGACTTAGTTCCATTGAGAAGTGGAGTCAGATAATTTAATTATTTTCAGAGATTCAAGTCTCTATGGTCATTCTTAGTACAGAAAATGGCTAACAAACTATATAGTGTATGACATTTCAAAATAGCTGACCACCACATTAGCATTTGTGTCAAGATAAATGAAGATTAATGGAGTAATATGGTCTTTTACAAAGGACAAGTTGAAGAGTCAGGAATGCATGGATACATAGGCATATTTCTGTTTGTTTCTGCAAGGCATTAGATGAAGTTTACTTTTATATTGTTGAGAAACAGTAACTACACACAAGTATACCATAAACGGTCACCAAGTTGTGACCTCTTTCTCCTAGTTTTCCGGTACAACACATGATCTTTGTTAATAAAAATCAAATATTCATAAGGAACATTGCACCATGCGCTTGAATTTTAACAAATGAAAAGTACAAATCAATTAGTGTTACTGAATTCCAGATCAAGATATTTCACCCTGCAATACATCAATTCTTGTGCAAAAATCATAAACTTCACCACACATTGCCACTGTGATGCTTTTCATTGCTTACCTTAGCCACATGGTGGGATTCTTCTGAAATACATTCCATACATTTTGAAATGGAAATGTTTTTGATACACTGAAGACTATGACTATATAATGGCCTTCTTATGAGTTTTCTAAACATAAGAAGAAGGAACAGGGAGAGGATTCTTCACTGCAACTGCACAGGGCTTGCTAGTGCTCACCGGCAGCATGAGGAGTACTCTATGTGCAAACACAATACAGCAGGGACTCCTGCAAAGACAGTGCCAATTCTTCCCTCTTTGAAGGTACTATAGCCCTAACAGAACCCTAAAAATATAAACACTACACTGAGCACGAAGTAGAGCATAAAAATGTTTCCTGTCCTCAGACTCCTATATTTTGCTTTATTCAAAAAACATTGGCTATAGTCAGTGTAACGTACCATGTTAAAAATACAGTTAATAGAACAAATATTTTCCTAAATAACTTGTTAAATGGGTTTCTGACTGTCCAGTTGGCATTGAGAGAAAGAAGCTTGCACTGAATTCAGATACAAAAAGTGAGGGTAGAATTCTTGAAATGACTTTGATACCTGGAATTTATTTTTTTATTTCCAGTTTTTCTGTTTCTCCCAGCTTGTTTCCCCTCCTGCTGTCTGACTTCAATATCAAATAACTTTGCAAGCCTGTGGTGCTGCTACAAGTATTTTTTAAATGGACTTCTGCCAGTGCCTGTGCTAGGCAATAATCCAGAAAGGTGCACCACCTAAATGATGTAAAGTAACTTTCATTATCTTTTATCATTGAGATGCTGTTTGGGTGTGTGTGTGTGTGTGTGTGCGCGTGCGCGCCCCTGAGGAATGTTGACCTTCTCTGAGTTGTTCTCATCTAGAAAATGTGCTAATTACTCTGATTCAAAACATGAATAGTGTTTAATCCTCTGCCTGTTAAATGCTTTGGCAATAATCCCATTGTACATCATGCTTTTTATTGTTTGTAAAT
The DNA here is from genome assembly GCF_011386835.1 of Chrysemys picta bellii. Classification (NCBI taxonomy): domain Eukaryota; kingdom Metazoa; phylum Chordata; order Testudines; family Emydidae; genus Chrysemys; species Chrysemys picta. Next base: position 67,625,277 of record NC_088800.1, on the reverse strand, counting down.
GTAGAGTGCAAGCGTAGTTTAAGATTACATATAGTGCCTGATCTTTATAGCTTTCAATTTCACTGGTGAATTTCAGGAAGTGTGTATTTACTATTTTCCGCCTGCAAGAGCCAAGTAAACATTTGCCTACATTGCAGAAGGGATTTATCAATCTAAATATACCGTGGATTTTTATTCAAACTATTGATCCAGTATTAAATTTCTCTCAAATTCTACATAGATACTAAATCTTATTGCTAGAAAGCCAACATCTTTACACACAGACTCATTAATACAGTGATCTGATATAAATTAGGACTATTATATATTTATTTATATATCTATACTAGATAGCTATATATATTCATAATCTCAAAATTCTATATATTCCTAATCTAAAAATTCTACCATTTCTATTATGACAACCCTGAAGTAGTTACAGTAAACCCATATCAACATCACAACCCCAAAATTGTCTGTAATTCCAAAATATACCCAGGATATTTCCTCATAAAATAGATTTGATTTAGACTAGTTGAACAATTGCATTTCATGAGTGCTAAGTATACTCTGAAATATTTCTAATGCAGTAATTTTGGTATGGGCAATTCCACTGAATATCAAGATGTATTCAGAAATATTAATTAAACAGTTCCAAGAGCATGTGCCATACATTTTAAAACAAGATATTTATGGCTCTAGTTTATTCTGAGACTACATTAATAACATTATCAACTTAGTGTTTCCAACTGCAGCAGGGTCATGGCAGTGTTTTCAACATGAAAATATTGGTAGAATTACAAGAGTAAAGGGTGAAAAGTCACAGTTAGACTCTGAGTAGGAATGGGAGAATTTTTCACATACAAACTAGGGATGAGTAAATCACAATTCATTACAGAGAACCAGTCTGTAACAAACCATGGCACCTTACTTACAAAGACACCAGTCAACTGAATTGCACACATGCAGAATTAGAATTCATTGTACTCTATTTCAAAACCACAATCCTTCTCCACCTGAGCTAAAGAAAAAGCTCCATTGACTATCAGTAGCATTTGGGTGTATACACTTTTTGTAAGCTAGCAATTAGAGGGCAAGACAAGTAGAGATACTTGAGCATGTCTGATTTTATATTATATCCGGCTATGGTAAACATATGCATAAGCCAGTATATTACCACAGGCCTCTTAATCTTAAAGGAACAGCTACACAAGCTCAGTCAACAGAGGGAAACTATACATGTGAATGAGCAGGTCTGACATCCCATCCAGTAGAGGGCAGTGAGGCACATAACAAAACCAGTTCAGTACAAAATGATTCAAACTAAAAGCAGGGGTACTGCTATGGTGGGAATAGAAACCAGAAACTTTGAGATTAAACTCTTTTAAGTTGGCAAATGCTATGCTGTCTATATGGTGAAACTTACTGAAGCCTCTACTCCAGCTCCTCTTGTAAATCTATAAAGATCTTTGCTCTTTGTATAGATTTCATGCAAGAACATGAAGAGGTACAGTAGGTTCCATTTATAATATCACCACCAATATTTTTGTTTGTTCTTTTATTAAAGAAGTGATAAATAGAAGCCTTAGCAGTACAAATTATTTTCTTACATAAGAAGAAGGTATTGTGTGAGAGTTCAGAGGAGAGCTGCACCTGTGATCTCTCCCACAGTCTCTTTGTGTGCAACTTTAAAGTGACAGGCTTCTCTACCTGCACTTCTCCCAAAGTGGAACACTCTGGTTCACCAGGGTACAACACATCTTTTTATCACCCTCCTGTCCTGGTTACAGGGTGAGTGGTGCCTTAGACTTCTCTGCAGTCCCTCATGAGTACAGCCCTCAGGTAACAAGTGCCACTACCGTCACCTCTCTCTGGGTGGAATCCCACAGTTCTACCACTCATACTGGACCCCAGGATAGGAGACCCCCTCCCCCTGTTCCAAGCCATGATAATATGATAGGCCCAGCTGTATTTAGCAGCTGCAAGACACTTCCCTCTGGGAGCCTCTGACCAGCGGCTGATTAAAGTGACCCAAAACAGCTCCTTCCAAACAAATATTATTGTCTATTCACCCAAAGGTAAACAGCAAGCACAGAAAAGAGTTAAAACCACAGGAAGTCTGCATGCCTGGGACTTACCTAAAGCTTATCATTTCTCTCAAAGCCTAGGCAAGCCTAGCCTGTGCCTCAGACCAACTGCTCGCCCTCCTGCATTTTCTGCTTCTCTCAGCATTTCCCTTTCAGCAGCTGCTGGCAACTCACCTCACACCATCCTTTCTCGAGGCAGAAGTTTTTAACAATTTAGCATCCTCTTGATCTTAGATTCCATTCTGGAAAAATAAGTTTGTTAATCTGGCTGGATCCAGGCAGGTAGCCACTTCCCAATTAATAGCTAACCCACTGTTCTCTTAAGGACCCTTGAAGCATTTCCCCCCAAGACTTCTGATATTTTAGTCATTGTATCATTTCCTGCTTGTTTCCCCACAGCTCACTATTAAACTTCGTCAATCAATTTTCACATTCCAAAGAGGCTACGCATCTTAGTAGCTAGGTCACATATTCATAAAATTATTACAGCTTAATCCCGTGCTTTCCATCCCTGTATACAAGAGAATACAGGTGTATCGAGATATAGATTACAGTATATGCACACTCATAGTGTTATTATAAGAGCTGTATCACAGGTTTGGTTTTAATCAATTCATCCCACTTGCTCTAGTCTTCCCTGAAATATTGTTTGTTAGCTAACCTAATATAGGCAGTAAAAGTCTTTCTATTTCTCTTAATTTTTATTCATGCAAATCACACTTCTGTGGTGTGTATTTGGTTGATGGAATAATAGTAATGAAATACATGTTTTTGCTGCCATCACTAGCATTCTAAATAGGCAGTTGTCTGTATTTCATTTCTTTAAATCAGAGCATCTCCCCAACATGATAGTAAAAATAGAGATTTGGGTCATGTATCACTCTTGCATCAATTTACAGACATCAAATCAGAAGTCGTTCAATATAAAATATTCCCAATAGACATGCAGATAGTTTACTATACCATGGCATTCCCTTGAGAATTTCTTGTGAAATTTTTTGTATTTTGTTTTGTAAGGCTGGAGTATGAAAGACAACAACAAACACAGCTAAAACGACCCACATTTGTTTAACTGAAAACAGTTTAAAATGATCAAAACATTGGTCAATAAAATCAGACTTCCATGCAAAGAGATGTTGAAGAGTGAATGAGACGCAAACTCATTTCTCTTTTATAGCCAACTGAGACATTGTGCAGGTGACAGCAAGTCAGTAATCCAAGAGTTATAAATAATTGTCAGGAATTTATTCTCCAGTGCAACTACCCTTTTCCTTTCAGTAGCTTTCACAACACATGTTGCAAATAGGAAAAGTCCACTCACTGTGAAGCCCATGAACAAAAGACATGTCTGCCCGACTTCCTTTAATTTTTTCAGAGGCAAATTTAGTACTTTAGATTATTGGATTCAGAGAATGCAGCCAATGAGACAGACTTCAAAGGAACTCAACGAAATGGTCTTCAATGACCATTGTGGGATAACTTGATGTTTAGCTTTTCTATAATACTGTTTTCCAAATAAAAATAGGCACGTTTTCATTTTTTTTGCAGCCAAACAACTCTAAATCTCTCTCTCTTTCGAATTTGTGACCCCACATTTCCAAAATCATTCAATGCATTCCCATTATCACTCTGCAAACTGCTGGTGACAGAAGATCTTGTTGTTTGCAATAGGTTTTCCTAACAACAAATGCAATGGGGCAGATTTATGTATCGAATATGAACATTATTTTCTCCACAACTCATTGATAAACATGTTTATATGGTTTTCAGATGAAATTAGCTAGACTTTCCTGAAGATACCTGTCCTATGTTAAAACGAAGTGATTTTGCAGGCAAATTTTTCAAGCTGTAGAGTGGAGTAAGTGGGGGACACAGCACCCGGAGAAATTAAAAACAAATATTTTCTAAAATGTGATACTTCTTTATGTTCACTTGTAACCATCTCTCCTCATTATTCTCTAATGTCACTATCTAAAACAGTCTCCCTGACTTTTCAAATTCACTTTGAAGACCAGTCTTTTTGCACTGACCTATGTGAGATTCTCAACTCTACTTCAGCCAAGGAGACAGATTGACAACCCTACTTTGTACCAACAGTCCCGTATTATAAGCGATGTCCCTTACCAAAAAATAGTCTGTCCTGTACTAAACTAGTATGAGATGCCTTTTATTCTGTATTTCAAACCAACACTTCACATTGCAAAGTGCTGCTATTTTGCAACTTGACTTGGCACACAGGGTTGCAACACCACTCATATTTGGTCCAGCTGCCCCCTCCGTCTGGCACAACAGAGAAATAGCCAGGCAAAATTTGCAACCTGGTGCATGGCGTTGCAACACCACTCAAATTTGGCCTTGCTAACCCTCTGCCCCTGGTCCCCCACTGAAAGTTGCCTTTTCCAAATGGCACCCCTTCTGGTTGCAGCAAAACCTCTTTCACACTTCTTTCAGCCCCGACTGCTAGCTGCAAACAACACTGCAGCAGGCATTGATCAGCAACTCTGATTCAGATCCGAGCACACACATGGAACCTGAACAGGAGCTGCAGCAGCTCTCCAGCCCAGTGCCTGAGGCTTTGGCGTCTTCATAACACCCAGAGCTGGAGAGAGCCTTGGAAGGATGTGGGAGGAAAAGGGACTTGCCTATCAGAGGCTCAAGTCAAGACTGGGGATATCTGAGATCTGTCTCGTATTTTTGAAATACAGTGTTGTCAACCCTAGTGCAAAGGTTTCAGAATAGCAGCCGTGTTAGTCTGTATCCGCAAAAAGAAGAACAGGAGGACTTGTGGCACCTTAGAGACTAACAAATTTATTAGAGCATAAGCTTTCGTGGACTACAGCCCACTTCTTCGGATGCATATAGAATGGAACATATATTGAGGAGATATATATACACACATACAGAGAGCATAAACAGGTGGGAGTTGTCTTACCACCTCTGAGAGGCCAATTAATTAAGAGAAAAAAAACTTTTGAAGTGATAATCAAGCTAGCCGAGTACAGACAGACAGTTAGATAACAAGTGTGAGAATACTTACAAGGGGAAATAGATTCAATGTTTGTAATGGCTCAACCATTCCCAGTCCTTATTCAAACCCCCTAGTGCAAAGGGGCTCTTAAGCCCCAGATCCAGGGGGGAAGAATGCCACCAACACAGGAATCGGGGAAGATAGTCACAAACCATGGTTTATGGGGCATGTGAGGGCAGAGTTGGAGCAGGAGGGGGGAGTACCACAGAATATGGTGCTAGAGAGATAGTGGGCAGTGCTGCTGCCCATAGGAAGGCCATAATTTATGCTGGGGATCACTCCAGCCCAGAATCTGTAGGGTTTAAAGCCTTCCTAGCTCCCCCACCCCCGAAACACACCTCTTAGAGATGCAGTACAGAATCTTATCCCATTTCTAAGCCTCTCTCTAATAAAAACAATCAAATCCATTTTTCTTGAGCTCAATAATTCTGCCAAAATATTAGTCTTTTCACTTTTCTGCATCCTTGTCCTACTTTATGGAGAAAAGCTACATTAACTGTATATTACACTGTTTTGTAAGCTAGGTATATTAGTCAGATTTACATATACAGCTTGTGATTATTAATTGTTATTTGACAAATTTGCACAGAAGATGCTACAGAAACACTGTGTTGCAGAAGGTAAAAAGAAGTTAGATGGTTTTGCTTTCACACCTAAAGTTTTAATAAATAACTTTCTGATTTCAAGCCATGTTTGGTTTTTAGTACCATTAGGCAGCTTCCTTCTTTATGGTCCACTAATTTGATATCGAAGTTATCTTTATTATTTTTTTCTGGAACATGCATATTCTATGGGCCCAATTCTCAGGAGCTCTTCAAGTGCTTTATTCTGCTATAGCAAAGCAAAGAAGCCAGAAAGCCAGTTTAACTGACTGAGGATTTCCCTATGATGTAGAGGCTCTACTATATCACCTCTCCTCCCCACATTGCCAGTGCAGGGAGTGGCATTTCTGGGAAAACAAGTATGCAGCCAGGGCATCCCTATATTTCAGCAATCCCTGGCTGTGGGCAGTCAGGTATAACTCAGTGCAAGATTGCTTTAAATTATGATGGGACCAGACTACCCTCAGGATCACTCCCTTCTCCCCCGCTCATAATATAGATAAGCTATCCATACATATGTAGATGTAGTACAAACAGCACTGATTCCATTACTCTGTGGAATTATCTCAGCTATAGCTGAGGCTATATCCCTATGTATATAGTTTATGTACCCTAAGAAGAAAAAATACATGTTGGTGTGTTAGCTTTTATCAGCATGAGTTTAGGGCGGCCCAATTATTCATGAGTGGTGAAGCCAGTCCTGAGTTTTAACAGTGATTACAATGGATTGCCAATAAAACCTTTAAGCCAGAGCAACATATATTCTACATATGGCATATTTAGAACAATTATTTCAGAAATACATTAGTTATTTCATTATTTTTTTTTAAACTGGAATTGTATTTTGTATCTCTCCACTTGCACAGCCAAGCTCCCTTAGTATTATGAGCCCAACTTTACAGATCTCAGAGAGAGAGAATAAAATATAACTCTCTATGCATTGAGTAGCTCTGCCACTAACTGGCAAAGATCTGCGCAAATTCGGTTTCTTTTTTTGTTCTTCTGACGCAAAGTGGTCTTTTCTGTAGGTAGGAGGGTTCTGCTATGCACCAGAGGGCTGGGCGATATTATTAGCTACAATGAGCCCTCAATACTGTAGTTAATTGCAGAGCCCTTCCTTGAACTGTACATATATGATGACATCCTAAAATTACAAACCTGAAAGATATGCCAGTGGATTAAACAAACTGGTAGGTTTCTGATAAATTAGTAAAACATTCCTGTCACACCAGTTATTTAAGATAAGGACCATCTTCTGGAAGTGGGAAAGAAACAAACCATCAATGTTTTAACAAGAGATTAGAGAAGTTGTAACATGTGCATGTTGGTAGCCTGGAGCAGAAAGCAATAAAACATTCCTTCCTTTTTCATTTCGTACTTCAGACTTCACAAAAACTAAGCCATTATAATAAAATAAAATCCTATTGTGGTAGCCATTAAAACTCTTCTAGATCTGTGCATAACAATTAGCTAAATTAATACCACTCCTAAAATGTGGTGCTTTTCAAAGTGTCCGTGCATGCAAATTAATAAGAACTATATAATCATGTATTTTCATTAGAATAAATTACATTGCTGAAGCCCGGCTTGCATTCATTGGAAAAGTATCACACAAAGGAAATCATAATATAAACAGTTTATAAGTTCCATACCACAGGCCAGTGGCTTTGAATATGAGGGAAAATATTAGGCCTGGTCTACACTGGGGGAGGGGTGGGAGAATCTATCTAAGTTACACAACTTCAGCTACGTGAATAATGTAGCTGAAGTCGACGTACTTAGATCGACTTACCGTGGTGTCTTCACCATGGTAAGTCGACTGCTGCCGCTCCCCTGTCGACTCCACCTGCGCCTCTCGCAGCGGTGGAGTACAGGAGTCGACGGGAGAGCGCTCGGGGATTGATTTATCATGTCTATCCCCGCTGGATCGATCGCTGCCTGCCGATCCGGCAGGTAGTGTAGATATATCCTTAAACTCTATGTAGCAAGAGACATCTTGATGAAGAGGAAAAGAAAAACATGCACCAGATATATGGGATAATAATAATTTTGTTAAATTTACAAACTACATTAATAGAGGGATTTGCTAGTACTCCACAAAATATGGAGATAATTTATTAAAAGGCAGATCAGTAGTATCCAGTTACTTCCCCTGAGGATGTGTGAATAAGGAACTCAGACATGCAAATACTCAGTTTAAGCAACCATTTGTCTTAGGGCAGGGGTGAAAGTAACTACAGACACTTACCGGTACGGGGCCGGGGCTGGCCCCAGAAAGGGGCGGGGCCTCGGATGGAAGGGGCGGAGTTGGGGGGGTCAGCATCCCCTAGCCAGCCCTTCCAGGCCGCCTGGCCCATGCCACCCAGGGCTCCAGTGGCTATTTAAAGGGCCTGGGGTGCCGGAACCCCGGGCCCTTTTAAATCACCGGTCCTGGGGCAGCTGCTCCCTTTGCCCCCCCTCCCGCCCGTTGGCAGCCGAGGGGGAGCAAATGGGGCAGGGACATTAAAGCGCTGCAGGGTCCTTTGCCGGTACGGACCCTACCAGCAGGGCTGCCGACGGGGGAGACAAAAGGGGCAGGGACATTAAAGCGCTGCCGTGGCATCACTTTAATGTGGGTTGCGTACAGGCCGGTGCAGGTTTTTACCGGTATGCCGTACCGGCCTGTACCAGCTCACTTTCACCCCTGTCTTCGGGCCTCATCCTGTAAGGTGCTCAGCAAAAAATCATTAATTGTCTTATTGAGTGAAATTCTAATTGTACTAACTAAACTTTGATAACTGTTATGTCATTAAATATAAATTGGATTCAAACTAAATTGTATTTGCATTATATATGCTTGCTATTAATGAGTCTATTAATCTTAATACTTTGCAAACTCCTTTTGAAGTAAAATGTCACAATCTATAGATTATAATCAGAAGTGAACTCTTCCCATAAATGAAAACATGGCAAGGCAACACTGGCAAAGCATTTATTAAAGAATATAGTCCACACTCTTTCCTGTGGACAGAGAGCACACAATACAATTTGTAGAGGGGGTAAATCTGGCTTTAAGACACCTTCCATTCTGGACTGGTTGTGTACTATGTTGGAAGTTACAGCAGTCTCTGGGATGCTCTAGTTTGTGGCAGCTGCCAATACCCACAATGGACGACACCCTACTTGCCCCAGCTATACCTCTTATGCCAACAGCACAGGTAAGAATCTGACCTAGGAAGCTCTATATCATGTCAGAAGTAATTTTCTAGACGGTGGAAGACATTCTTTGGCCATTTTCCATCAGAAAACATTGAAAAAATCCAAAAAACAATAGGAACCAGAGTGACCTGGAAGTAATAGGTGTGATTGTCTTTAAGAGAAGGAACTCACTTTTCAGTTCAATAAGAACAATCAAATTATAGATGTAGAAGAAGTGGGTGGCACCAAATAAATCATGAGTGGGTTGTCATCTAATGGGCTTCCCTTGTGTGTGAGCAAAGAGACATAATGACTATGAGTCTAACTCTAACATAGATCTCTCCTATTGAATAACTCAGGAAATTCCCACCCCCTGAAGCAGTTTCAATCCACCTCAAGTCCCATTATCAAACATTGGTCAGAGAACCTTGTTGTGTTTTGGGTGGTGCCAAAAATAACTAATATTTTGGGCTGGGAGTTGAACATTAGCATTAAGGCCTCTGTTTATTCAATGGATTTCACCTCATTCTGTTTCTGAATGATTTGAGGACAGATATTTTTAAACAATTACATCAATTTAAACAAAATTATGAATAATCCTTGGTCTGTGCTCATTTGTGAACAATTTGCTGCTCACATCTGATATCTGAAATTGGAAGTTTGAGTTATTTTTATGGGAAATACATGAATGCATATACAAATTCAAAATTCATTATCTTAATAGTTGCTATTCTTTAATATTCTCTTAAAATTCACTTTCCCATGAACATTCCTGACTAATCTTGTCCACTAGGAAGTTTGCAGAAAGCAAACACAATAGGAGGTGAACATGGATCATGCAATTTTTTAAAATATTGAAGTGAATATTCATGATAACAATTTTGAAATATTCACCCAGCTATAGTTACATCAAGAAAAGGACAAGAGTAGTAAACAATGGGGACTGTCGAGAAGTACATGGGAAGAGAAACATTTGTGCAAATCTGTTTGAGAACTTGGAATATGCTGCTTTGCTATTAAAAATCAATTTTGCTCAAAGCCTATTTCAGGAATTTACATTTGCAATTTAAAGCAGACAGATAATTTGATTAATCATGTGTCTGCTGTCCACTAATTTTATTTCGTAAAATTAATCACCCATTTCTCAGATTGAAATGTGCTAATTGCTCAGTGCCATGAAAGTAATTCTTGTGTGGCGGACAAGCAAATGGATGATCTATGTACACCACCTTTCTAAAAACAATCTCCTGAGCGTGGAGGCTGGACCTTTACCTTGTCAACCAGTCTATTATGTGTGTGTAAGCTAATTTGTCTGTCAGATTTAGATAGCAAGATACTTGGGGCAGAGATTTCTCCCTCTGCACTGTGCTGAGCTAACCACTAGTGCTCAGTAATGAATACAATATTTCTGTCAACCACTCCTGACTAGTATCAATATTTGGATATCCAGAAATTCAGCGTCAGAATTGCCTTTGTGTTTCAGTATATTACAATTGACTTTGAATGTGAAGAAAGTTTCACCTTAAGTCCATCCAGAAATTAACTGTCAGTAGAGATGAGCCTAACCTCCAAGGCTTGGATCAGATTTGCATTTGAATTTCCCCGGAAGTCAGGAGCGTTCATAGTGGGATTTTGGTTTAGCTTCATTTGGAATTCTCAGCCTAGCAATGTGTAATGATGATGGTCGTTACCATCACAAATAATAAAGCCCAAGGCAAACACTGAAGCCTCTTGACAAGGCAGTCCCTTAAATTCTGATTTTTTAAAAAAATAGAGAAAACAATTAGTGTCTTCTCCTTACTTGTTATGCAGGTTTCACTAACAAACTCTGATGCTTCCTGTCAATACTCATAAAGGGGTGGTAGCTTGCATTGTCTGTCCACTAATGTGAATGGAACAGCATGGCAGATCTGCAGTAGCGCTATATTGCAAAAGCTGTGACTCACTGACTTTTGGCTGGCAGCCCAGTTTTAGATGGTAATAGAAAAGACCGAATGCGTCTACCAACTTGTGGGAGCCAAGGCCTAATTTGGTGCATAATTCAGGAGTAACGTACTTCTGCACTGATCAGAGTTTGTTATTTCATGAAATCATTAAATATATGGATATCAATATACAGATAGATCTCAAAGTGGTGTAACTGTCAGAATCTTTACACACACACACAGAATCAGTACTTTTAGTTTCAGATGTATTTGTTGTTACAGATGTATCATTTTTGCCTTGTAGCACTTCAGAGGGTCTTCATAATTAGGTTTCTTTCCCCAGAATTGTCCTGTGTATTCCACTAGAAAACTGCATGCCTCTGACTCTTTTTTTTTTTTTTTTTTGCATGCACTATCTGCATGGTTAGGCAACATAACCAAATCTAATACTATGATTTAGATACATAGCTTTATTTTTCTCTTTCCCTGTCAATATCTGATAACATTTTTCTGAAATACTCTTGGTGTAAAAGGATGATTTTTTTTTTCAAATGAAGATTTGTATCTTAGGTGTCAGGATGTACAAAAAACCTGCAGTGGTGAGCACTATTCTGTACAGTACATATTTCAATTTAAATACACTTAAATTTAAATCTGCAGACTGCATTGTCCTCTTTCTTACAAGTATAATCATGCAGAGTGAGTCAGGATGAAAAATATGGTCTAATGGCAGACTAATTAAAGGCATCAGTGCTGTTTCACCACTGTGCTACTCAGTTTTACTCTACTGATTTAAAGGGAGTGTCATTGGCATAAAACTAGAATATTGCAATGGTGAATCTAGCCCACATTGTGTATGTGGGAACTGCCATCTCCTTAGCAAGAGGAAAGGGAAAACATAATATGCACTTACCAGCTGGAAGATAGAAACATGCAGCTAGAAGCTGTCATTTGTAAAATGGCCACTTTAGATCATGAGCTCTTTCACTCCACCAAATTGAAAAGGCCTTGCCCAGAATGGCATGCTGGGGGAAAATTTCCTGTAAGAGGAACTCTGCAGTAAAGAGATTTTGTAGGGAGCAGGAAGTCAGTAGGGAAAGGACTGCTTTGGTGTTGTGTCTGCCACCACTATTTCACAATTTATGAAAATAAACAGAGAAATTCTTTTTCTGGGCTGGTCTTGGGTGTCTGTTAGAAGCACAGAATTCATCATATCAGATGAAAACCCTACTGATTTGAATGGTAGTTTTAATAACAAAACTGAAATGTAAATGCATATATCTGACATACTTTAAAATTCCCAAGTATAGAATCATTCCATCGATAAAATACATTCAATAATTTCTAGTGAGTTCTCTGCAGTTTTTACTCAAAGTCCTATCTGATTAGAACATTCTGAGGTAAGTGTTAAAAAAAATTCACAAGGTACTTTGGCTACATGATTCCGATTGACTTCATTGGCTAAAGTACTATATAACTCTTAGAATATTTATCCCTTACGGCCTTGTTTCTTCTTTTGTAGTTACAGTTGCATAACTTTTTGTCCTGTAGCTTGTTTGCATGGAAGGATGGGAATATTGGTTACAAGATACTCAGCTCTTATATAACAGTGAAAATGTGACAGTGATAAGTATAGTCATAATATGGTTTAGCCAGCTATAGATTTTAGTGTGGGTTTCACAGTCCGCTTATGCCATCCATATTAGGGGACAGTGGTAATTATTATACTTATTGGTATTCAATTCAAACGAACAAAATAACCCACTCCAAACCCAGTGCAAAATGTGCAGTACCATCTAGAGCTGGAGAACTGGTGCTACAGTGTAGGGTTACCATACGTCCGGATTTTCCCGGACATGTCCGGCTTTTGGGGGCTCAAATCCCCATCCGGGGGGAAATCCCCAAAAGCCGGGCATGTCCGGGAAAATCGGGAGGGCTCGGTGGTGCTCGGCCGGGGCCTATTTGGCTGGTGTCGGGGCCGGTGCGGGGCCGGGGGCATGGTGCCGGGCCGGGGTCCAGGAGCCGGGCGCGCGGTGCCGGGCCGGGAACCAGGGGCGCAGGGCCGGGCCGGGTGCGGGGCCGGGCGGGGAGCCGGGGGCGCGGTGCCAGGCCGGAGTCCGGGCCGGGAGTCCGGGCCCGCGGGGCCAGGGAGCCGGTCCAGGCCCGCGGGGCCGGGAGCCGGGGAGCCAGGCCCGCGGGGCCGGGAGCCGGTCGGGGGTCGCGGGGCCGGGGTCGCTGGGCCGGGAGCCAGGGTTGCCGGGCCGGGCCGGAGGCCGGGAGCCGGGGTCGCGGGGCCGGGAGCCGGGGGGTGTGCCGGGTCGGGCCGGGGACCGGCAGTGCTGGGCGGGCCGGGGGTGCTCGGCCGGGGCCGGCACCCCAGGGCCCGAGCCGACCCAGGCTGGAGCTGCCGGGGGGCCAGCCTGGGCCGTGCCTCCTCCCCCCACACTCCCCCTTACCTGCTTCAGACTTCCCGCGACTCAAATGTTCGCGGGAAGCAGGGGAGGGGGCGGAGACTTTGGGGAGGGGGCGGAGTTGGGGAGGGGGCGTGGGCGGGGCCGGGGGCGGGGCCGGGCCCCCGTGGAGTGTCCTCCATTTGGAGGCACAAAATATGGTAACCCTACTACAGTGTACTCTTATTAGCATATACCAGATGCTAGATCTACAATCCATTACCTAAACCGACAATGGGTATGGCATTATGTGTTATCACACACTTTTGGGTGATGAGATAAGTGACAAACTGTAGCTTTTCAAAGCCAAGATAAGACTAATCTATTTTTGTCTTTACACATGGAGCTACTGGTAAAAGGCCAAATTGTAGTTAACCCTTGTGCAGATTTAAACATTGGATTTACATTGTGCAAATGTCTGGGAGAAAGAAAACACTTAATTGATACAGTTAAAGAAACTACAGCACTTACTTATAGATTTTCTGTTCTTTTATACTATCAGTCCTCACAGGGTGTGTTTCGGATTCAGATCCATTACTGTTTCATAAGTTTAGATGAATTTGTTGCAATTAATGAAAAATCTGTATGGAGAAGGAAAAAGTAAACAGAAATCATTCTTGATTATAAGATACTTTAGGAAGTTATTTGAGGCATACAGAACTTAATAATAGTGTATATAGGCTATAAATAATCTGAAATATCAGGAGAATTATTTTGTTGCTTTGAGATCCCCAAAAGAATACAAATATGCAAGCTTTCTGTTCCATAAAGTTAGTGCCATACATTTAAAATGGCAACTTTTAGGGTAGTCTGTGCGTATAAGACAATTACATTAAAATTTAAAAAAGACCTCAAGGGTTAAGGACTTGCATGCTTTTGTGTCAAAGGTGGTTAAACTTTTTTTAAGCTTGTTCCTTGCAACCATAAATAAGCGGTCATCAATAATTTAATATAATTAAATGAAGGGATACCCAGTTTGTGGCAGGATTTTGTACAAGTGTGTTATGAAAGGAAACAATGAATCTGAGGAAATGAGCCATTCCGAATAGTTTTACCCATTTACTAAAGGCTACTCTTTTTTATAAGTAACCATAGTAATAACTACACCAGGAGTATTTGCTTTCTTTTGAGTGTATTGAAATGTTTGATTTCAGTACTACATGGGGACTGTCATTGTTGAGATTTACAGTTGTGTCTTTAAAGGCCCAGTTCCCATCCTTGCACCATAGGGAGCTACAAAAAGGACTCTGATTCTGGGATTCAAAATTTCTTCTGGACCTTCTGATGCACAAGAGGTATGTACCTATGTTGTAGCCCTCCAGGGCTTGCAGCATATCCCCACTGAGCCTCAGGATCTCATCTTTCCTGCTCCCTTGTGCTTCCAGGGTTTGCATAGAAGCTGCAATCCCTGCATTCCAGGATTGCAGTTGTACCCTGTAAGAGGGGTAGTGTTTCTTGTACCCTCCCATCCCTGCACACCTATGGAGCAGCAGGACCTCATCTGGTCCATAGCATAAGGTGAACAATCCCAGCATAGTACAGAATTTCTAACAGTTACGTCCAAAACGTTTAAACTCAAGTTTCTAAAAATATTGGGTGAAATGATCATTCCAAACCAAGACTCTATAGTGATACACACTAATACAATAGCTAAACTGTCAGAGTTTAAAATGAGAAGGGTTACTGTAGGGCAGCTGCCAATGATGACAGCCAGGTTTAGGAGTAACTATGCCTCCCTTAGGGCCTGGTCTTGTCATTGGTCTGCATGTAGAACTCCCGCCAATGAAGTCAATGATGTCAATGGATGTTTGAGTGGATTTCTACCATGGCTACAGGGCAAACTGAAGGTTTTAGACCCCTTTGCAGTCACGCTTGAGTGAACCCCTCAATTTGATATCAACCAGTCTTAGACTGAGTCTTTGGGCTGCAGCCCCCGTTTTCCAATAGTGGTTCCTAGCAGGTCCAATTGGGCTTGGCCACTACAGGAGACTTCCTTTCAAGAGATGTGCCCAGCAATTATTAAAGTAACTGAAAACAGCTTTTTCAAAACCAATGTATTGTTTATTTGCCCAAAGCAAAGAATTAAAACAACAAAAGTCCTACATGCATAGGTCTTACCTAAACTATATCCTTGCAATCTTTGCTAAATTCCACTTAGCCCAGGTACACATGATTCTGAGCTGGGAGGGGCAGACTGTCCTGTTTAAGCATCTCTTTTAGAGTCTCCCTCCAAAACAGCTGCTGCTGCTCACTCACCTCCTCCTCTTTCTCTGTAAACAGGGATTTTAAACAGCTTAGTGTCCTTTTGATTTTAGACCCCAGCTCTGGAAAAAATAATCCTGATAACTGGCTGGAGTCAGGCAGGTAGGCACTTCCCTATTAATAACCTTTTGTTCGCTTAAGGACCTTGGAAGTATTTTCTCCAGAAATACCTTACCTCTAGTCATTGTTTAATTTCCTGCTTGTTTTCCAACAGTTCACTGTTAAACTGAACTAGTTCATTTACATATTCAAATAAACCAATAAGGCTATGCATTTACTATCTTAATAGGTAGGTCACATTCATAAAATTGCGATACATTAACCTTCTGCTCTCCACAATTCCAATTTGCAAGGGTACTGCCACAGTAATTAAAAATTAGAAATCTATATTTAATCTTCCTCATTTAGAGACCAGTTCTGTATACCAGCTTTGTGGCTTTCTGGGATGGAAAAGCCTCAGGTCATGTAAACTTATTAGGCCCAATTCATCCATATGCCAGTTCTAGGGACAGAGTAGGGAATGCGAGGAGGCTTCTTACACTTCTCCTATTTTGCTGCTGATGTTGGGGGCCAAGGCATAGGCTAGAGCAGCTCAATTTGTGCCTTTCAGAACCATATTCCTATGGAGGTTGTGGCAATGGGGAAACAGGGGGGGCAAGTACAGCCTGACGATACCTCCTACCATCTGCTGCAGCCCCCTCCCTCCTCTGGCCCACTCCTGGCACCCTGGCTTCTGCAGTGGTGGGCCATAGTGACTCCACAGCTGTCACCAGAATTTGGCCCTTAGACATACATTTTTCAACAGAAGTATTGCCTTGAAAATAAAACATCACTAGTCTCGGTTGCATTTAGCATTCTGTGGAATATTTATTCAAGTAACTCATGGTGCGTAAGTAATGTAGGCTCCTAAGTTTCATTGACTCTGTGAACCTAAGTGCTTTTGAAAACTTTACCAATGGTCATATTTTCTGTATACTGCTCCCTGAAATTTGTAAGAACTCTAAGCAGAGGCAGCAGCCATTTTGTTGTCAGAGTTCCTGTAGCTTGTTACAGAGCAGATACATACACTGTGCTTCCTTGCACAGATTTTAATTTTGATCTTTCGTGTTATTTCCCCTAATTGAAAATAAACTGAAAGCTTTTGCCCTTTGGTTATGGAAACACATTGATCCAAAGACAGCAGGAACTATTTCTATTCAAAATAGCATATTAAAAAACATCCACAAATAATTTTTTCCCTAATCTTGTTTCTTTTATCCTGGGGATAAACAAGCAGGGTGGGGTTTATGGTTCAGTTGTTTAAACAATTTGATCAGAACTCTCCTTGTTACCACAGGGACATAATATTCTTCCCAGCCAACAAAAAGATGATTGCTGTGATTAGAAGAACAGAAAACAAAAATGATATTCAAATAATGTGTTTGATTTGCAAGGAGTTCAAGGTCTTATCAGAATTAAAAATCTGCTTTGTTGAGAGAAGCATAGGATTCTCAAAGAAATACATAAAATGTGGCTAAGAGAAGCAGAGAATTCTCAAAGAAATACATAGAACATCATGAACATCATAATAGTTGTAGCAGTAGAAGTATTTGAAATCAGACAGCAATGACCTTGACTCTGTAATTACCAAAAAGTCCTTGTCTTTCTTAAAAAGTTAATTGCCTCTACATTCCACAAGAAGCAGAACTTTGATACTAATTTATCCACATATTACTTGGAAACATCAAGTACTACTGTAGCATTTCCAAATTCTGGCTCTAATCTTCGCTAAAAGAAAGGATGCCAATAAATTTCCTGCTTATGAGATTTTGGCCAAGCTAGGTCTTAGTGTAGTGACACACAAAAATATATAGTTGCTATTACCAACCAAGCAACCACATACAACAGATGCAATTTTACAAATTTTGTTTTTAAAATGCAATAGTTCAGTGAAGAGAGAAAGAAGCTCAGAGTCAGGCCTGGTCTTCACTGCCGCTTAAGTAGCTTACATCGACCTAACAAGGTGTCTACACCATGTCAGCTGGAGACGCTTGCCTGCCGACATACCTTCTGTCTTTTCCACTCTTGGGGAGGTGGAGTACTGAAGTCAACAGGAGAGTGCTCTGCCATTGACACACCGTGTCTTCACCAGACCCAATAAATCGACACCGCTGCATCGATTGCAACAGTGCCAATTTAGCATGCCAATACAGACAAGCAGTGTTCAAAGGAGGGAGAAATTGCTTAAGGGAAGACACGGGGCCTGAGATATGGTGAGCATCCTTTACTCTAATTGGTTTCAACGCCCAATGCACAAGGTCAAGGCAGGGCCAATTTCGTCATTGGAATCACACCATTTAAATTAATGTAGTGAATTGACCTCATGCCTGTAATACTTTCATGCAGGTCTGAAGAGGATGGCAGGGCATATGGTAATGTAGCAATGAGTAGTGCTGAAGAGGCCAAATCACATCCTCACATTAAACTCTTCCTCTCTTCTTTGCCATCTTTGCAGTATTTTTTTCCTAGTTCAAGAAGGTACATGTGCCTAATGTGAAGCATAGATGTAGTCTCATTGACTTCAACAGCACAACCAAGCACATAATGTTAAGTACGTGTTTAAGTATTTTGCTGGTTTTAGGCCTAAAGTACAACTGTTTGGTTAAGAACCCCTCATCTTTATTAAATCAAAAGCCTGGAGCTTTACAGTCTCAAACTATGGGAAAGTTTGGAACTGACCTTTGCAGCTCAGGGCAATCACTAATGCTAATCCTGTATTTAATATTAGTAAATATTAAAGGGAAATTATGATGAGGATATCAAGAAGTTCAGTCTTTAGATCTCCTTAGCTATGAAGAACAATAGAAAACTGGACATTTAATCATTCCCAATCTTGTCTGGAGAGGCATTTCATTTCTACCAGTGATACTGTAAATAAAAAGAGACTAGAGCACCAGACATTTTCTCCCTTTGTTCAGTTGCTATAAACAAAGGTTTGAAGGTTTTGTGTCAGCATCAAAAGGAAAACACGGCCGTTTTCCACATATAGGTACCAATTGTCAGATTTTTATCCCAGTCATCTCTCTTCTGAGAGATACAAACTTCCTGGTTCTACTTGTAGAGAGACTGGTGTCAGAGGAGACTCAAAAACAAGGATGAGATGTAATGAATCTTATGCTTGTCTACCTGGGGAATTCAGAGGGAAGTTAGTGTGAAATTGATAGGGTGTGCATTTAAAGAGCAATAGCTATTCTGCATTAGCTTCATGTGTGGATGTTATTCCACACTAAGAATACCTTTGTGCTCTTTAAAGTCTAATCCACTTTAGTCTAATTGTGACACACTGGGAGGTAGGTGTGCGACCTAGTGGTTGGAGCAGAATCAGAGGGCAGAACTGGAGGCATGGTCAGGAGGCAAGCCAATGTTCAGAGTTAGGAGCCAGACCAGAACTGAAAGGCAGAGCTGGACAAGCCAGTAGTCAGAGCCAGGAATCAGGAGTTGAAAGGTAGGCAGGGATTAGGGCTGGACCGGAGCAGCAAGGGTTGGAGCAGGGGCCAGATTGGAAGCAGGTCTGGTGCAGCAGTGTGTGTAGAATGCATTGAACAGCCACTGTGCTGCTATTGCTACAAGGTCTAAATGGTGATCTGGGAGCACAGTCAGTTAGTGAGGTTTTATTTGGCCCTGTCAATCTCATCGGGTTGCTAGGTGACTGACCCAGGAGGCAGCTGAGTTCCTGACACTAGTCTGCTCAAAAGCACTCAGCGAAGAATAAGGGCATCCACACAGTGAGCGTCAGCAAAATAGCTGTTCAGTAGTACCTATTTTGAACTAACTATTCCAGGCTTTTCCCACCATGTAGACAAGCCCTTATTCCTTCTAAGGTCAAATTCAATTGTCAACAGGAAGCTTCAGTTTTCTTTTCTCCTCGATCAAGCTTTTCAGAGCACAACAAATCTCATGGTCCCAAAAAATGAGGTTAGGGATTGAGGGCCTGGTTCTGCAAAGAAATATTGATGTGAGTACATTTACTCATGTCAGTATTCTCATTTAACTCAATGGTATTACTTTTATGCATAAAGGTAGTGATGTGCATAAATGTTTTTAATGCTTGAGAATTATAGTGAAAAACACTGCCTTTTCAAAAAAGCCTGTACCATATTTCCAATATTGAGCAAATAATCCATAAAATGAGAATTTATCTGTCTTTGCAATCTTTTCCTCCTACCCTCAGAAGGTGGTGTATGATGGAAAAAAATCATCTCTCTGTAAATCTGAAAGAAAGCCCACTGAAGTCAGTGGGAATGTTTCCATTTACTTCAATGGACATTGGATCAGACCCAGTTATCGCAGTTTGAATAATAATGATAATAACATCTGCAAAGATACTGATTCTTACTGAAGAGCTCATTATGGTGCCTTATTGGAAACAACTACAATTTTAAGAGAAAAGAATTATGATTCTCAGAATTTCAGTATCAGAAAGCCTTAAAAGCATCTGCTTTTAGATAGGTTTCAGAGTGGTAGCCGTGTTAGTCTGTACCAGCAAAAACAATGGGGAGTCCTTGTAGCACCTTAGAGACTAGCAAATGTATTTGGGCATAAGCTTGAGCAGATGATGTAGTTTCTTTTGGTAATCCTCAGTGGGGTCAGAGGGTAATGGCCTGTAGAATGTGGTATCAGAAAGTTGTCTAACAGCCTCTTGTTCATATTCCGACCTATTCATGATGACCGAGAAGTCACCTCGAACAGGACAGGCCCAACAAAAAAAGTAACAGAATGCCACTAGCCGTCACCTACAGCCCCCAACTAAAACCTCGCCAGCACATCATCAAGGATCTACAACCTATCCTGAAGGATGATCCCTCACTCTCACAGACCTTGGGAGACAGGCCAGTCCTCGCCTACAGACAGGCCCCAAACCTGAAACAAATACGAGCAACTACACCACACAACAAAAACACCAATCCAGGAACCAAACCCTGCTACAAACCCTGGTGCCAACTCTGTCCACATATCAAGGGACACCATCATAGGACCTAACCACATCAGCCACACCATCCGGGGCTTCTTCACCTGCACATCTACCATTGTGATATATGCCAGCAATGCCCCTCTGCCATGTACACTGGCCAAACCGGACAGTCGCTACGCAAAAGAATAAATGGACACAAATCTGACATCAGGAATCATAACATTCAAAAACCAGTAGGAGAACACTTCAGTCTTTCTGGTCACTCAATAATAGACCTAAAAGTGGCAATTCTTCAACAAAAAAACTTCAAAAATAGACTCCAACATGAAGCTGCAAAACTGGAATTAATTTGCAAAGTGGATACCATCAGATTAGGCCTGAATAAAGACTGGGAGTGGTTGGGTCATTACAAAACCTAAACTTAATTTCCCCAGTACTAATTTCTCCCTACTGTTACTCACACCTTCTTGTCAACTGTCTATAATGGGCCACTCTCTTACCACTTCAAAAGAGATTTTTCCTCCCTTGGTATCCTGCTGTTAATTGATTTATCTCGTTAGACTGACCTCACACTTGGTAAAGCAACCCCCATCCTTTCATGTATTTATACCTGCTTCTGTATTTTTCACTTCATGAATCTGATGAAGTGGGCTCTTGCCCACGAAAGCTTATGCCCAAATACATTTGTTAGTCTCTAAGGTGCCAGAAGGACTCCTCGTAGTTTTTGCTTTTAGATAGGGATTGGAAGTTCATCACAATTCTTCTAGCCATGGACAACAGTTTCAAAACACAAGCTAAGAAATCTATGCTTCCCTTAATGTGCATATGTAATTTGCATCGGCACTAATGGGATTTATACTGAGAGGTGTATGACAGCACTTTGAGCCATTTATTTTGTCTTGCAAGTTTGAAATATGCACTCATTACTGATATAGAAGAAGTCAGTTCTCTAAGTTCTGACTGAAATGGTTTTCTAGGACAAGCAGGTTTTAATCATAACATTTCTTTTAAAATATTAACTAGACCTTTAGTATTAAATTCCAAACTGCTTACATCCTTGTTTTAATACAAATAAATATATTCCCATAAGGCCACAAGGGTTTTCTCAGTGTTTCCAGGCCTACCCAATGGTTTTCACTTAGATGCTTTTCTGTAAGATCAGAGGTTAATTAACAGCTGATTAACAGCATCTTTTAAGTCTGGCATTGCTTCAAATTAGAATTCTCTGAAAGAAAAGATAACTGTCTTAGCTTTACAATTTTTGATGTTTTTTGCATTTCTTTTGAATTTTGCCATGTGCAATCATCATTGACTAATTTTAAGTTAAAAGGTCACATCCGGTCAGATAAGTAAAGTCCTTTCTATTATTTTGAACTGAATCAAAGATTTCCTGCCAATGACCTATTTTAAGAAATTGAAAGAGTGCAAAATATTTAACCTAATTACAGAGAAATACAGAAATCATATCTTTGGCTTCCTGACATGAATTCACTGCCTAACTTCATTCAAATCATGGTTCTTCTGCAACTGGCCCTCCCCTTCACATATATAAAATAATGAACATGCTTTTAGTAGCACTAAAACTCTTGTTACACAAAGGTTAAATATCAATTAAGATTAGCCACACTGTGTTTTGACATATTTGCTGATACGCTGTATCAGTCTCTCATCATCAGTATTTCTAGAGCACCCATCATTGTTGTATGTAGTTGCCATTGCATGTTTATGAAAGATCAGATTCCCCCCTTCTCCCGAATCTGCTATGGAAGTAAGTTTACAAGTGATTTCTTAAAATTTTCACACCAAAGAACTTATGGAAGGATCTCTTTGGGGTAAAATTCCAGAGGTAATGTGAAAAATTTAAGTCTCATGATTCCCACTGATTCTAGCCCATGGAACACAACATAGGAATTGCTATACCAGATCAAAGCAGTGCTCCATATAGTCCATTATCCTGTATCTGACAGTGATTGGTATCAGATACTTAAGATGGTGCAATAGTCTTTACAATGTCTGCAGGAGATTAGCTCCCATGCTGAATATTTTAGGAGGAGCACAGTAGTGGAACTTTTCTCGTGTACATCTCAGGAAATCCACAGGAGAGCAGCTCTCCTCCTATAGACCTTCCAAGGTCTAAGAGGTCCAGAGGACAATCTCTGGGAACAGGTCCTTGCTTATAGAACTCAGGTAGTGAAATGCTGAATTAGATAACTGATTGAGGTACAAGGCACTGGCAGTCCTTTTGATGCCTAATGCTGTGACTGTTGGCTTCCCTACATACTGCAAATTTATATTCCCATTGACAACAGAAGCATTTGAAGGAAACATTGGAATTTTCACTAGCTGTTAATAAAGGGACTTTTTCTGTAAGTATCAGATTATACCTCCTCAACTCTGCTGGGCCAGGTACTTGTGCCAGTTACAGCCACTGGCCATGGTCATCTAGCCTTGACTTTGTTATCTAGGAGGGTCAAATTTATCTTTCATTTATTTTGCCTTGGATCTTTTAGCTATGCTATCTATTTTGAATTGAACTGGTTCCAAAAGTGGATTCACTAGACCACAAACTGCAAAGTGAAACCAGTTATTTCAAAACAAGACACCTGTGTAAACACCCACCCTAAGTTTTCTTAAAGGGAAAAAGATGGATAGGACTTGTTGAATGTCTGTCAGTATTTTGGTAGTCCCTGCAACAACCAGATGGTCATGGTATTTCAGTGCAGGCCCATCTGTAATTTTATATATATATATATATATATATATACATATACACACTTGCAAGTAACTTATTCTGGCTACACTGTAGTAACAGCTGTGGAACTGAATAACACTTTGTAAACTACCTTCTGTTTAACAGGCAAGTTATAAATAACTATGTGGTGAAGATGTCACAAGAGATATTTGGTGATTCATAGACAGGGCCTGTTAGCATTTCTGCCGCCCCAAACAAAACAACAACAACAACAACAAAAAAGTCACGATCGGCGGCGGCAGTTCAGCGGCAGGTCCTTCGCTCCTAGAGGGAGTGAGGGACCTGCTGCCCCGGAATTGCTGCAGGTGCTGCCCCTCTCCCTTGGCCGCCCCAAGCACCTGCTTGTTAAGCGGGTGCCTGGAGCCAGCCCTGTTCGTAGATGATAACAGAGCCAAATAACATGTAATCAATATGTATAGATGTGTCAGGGAAAACAATTCTTTTAAATAGGACCTCATGCAAGGGATCTTCATTCTATTCCTTAGTGTAGCTATCACTCACAACATGTCCCATTGGGTTAGACACTTAGTCATGTTGATGAAATCCTGGCTCAGTTGAAGTCAATGGGAATTCTGTCATTGATGTCAATGGAACCAGGATTTCACCTCTGGAGTTATGTGACTAATGGTATTGAATCTGCATATAAGGGTTTAGAGAAAATTCTGGTTATAGCAAGATTCCTACAAACACAAAGCCAGCAGAAGGCCTATTTATCTGTTTGACATGAGGCACCAGCAGAACATGTGACCTATATTGTATACATTATTAAGTAACTGATATAATGTGCTATTTTGTTATGTGTGTTGTAGAAGACAGAAGAAGCTGGTTCAAGGGCTCTATCAGCCTGAGGAAAACTGCAGGCTCAAACCTGTTTCTGAAACTTGCCTAAAGCTATGCAAAGCTTGCATATTTCTAATTTGACAACTGTGGTTACTTTAACATCAGTGTTTTTACAAAGTTAGCAAAAAAGTTAGAGGCAAAAAATCAAAAGTCTGTCAGAATATCCCTGAAAGTAAAACAATGAGTTATTTAAAGCATCATAAAGCCCAGTTATCAGACAGAGCTGCTTATCAGAATTCTTTGATCTGTGTCCACTTAGAAGGCCTTGATATTACTATGTAAAATCCTAAACTGGAAATTATTCATTACTAAAAATGTGCAAGATAATTTGGGATAAATTCTAGCACTTTCACAAACTTTCAAGTCTTCATTTATCAGGCTCAGGCTGGGTATTGCTGATACATATTGATGTTTTCTAAGTCATTTTTTACTTTAGTGCCTAAGTAAGGCCTTTTGCCACTGTTACCTTGTTTGGTGAGTTTACATATTTTCCTGGCTGTAATATGTGCTTTGTCACCTCTGGTTGTGGCAATCATAATGCCTTGGTGAAAGAAGTCATTTCAGCTACGAGTTGATTACCAGAGACTAAAGTCCTGATGAATAAACCCCTGTAGCCTCAAGTGAAACAAACAGGCTTTTCTCTTTGTTAGCATTGAGCTCCTCACTGTTTCTTTGTGGTGCAGTTATCTGATTGTCTCAGCCAGGTGCAATGGTCTAGTGAAGACTCACTAAATCAATGGCAGAGCACTCTCCGATCAACTCCAGTATTCCAGGTCCCTGAGAAGAGTAAGCTAAGTTGACTGACGAGTGTCTCCTGTCGATGCAGCACAGTGAAGACACCGGGGTAAGTCGACCTAAGTTACGTCAACTCCAACTACGTTGTTCACATAGCTGGAGTAGCATAACTTAGGTTGACTCACTCTGGTAGTGAAGACAAGCCCTTAGTCTGTAAATCTCTGCTGAGACTTCCAAAAAGGATGACATTTCATGCTCCACGTGGGGGTGTTTTTCTTTTTTCAATGTCAAAGTCTGCCTAACAAGAACTGATCTGAGACTGCCTATTCAAGTCATATACACCAGTGACTAACCATCAGATGGGAATAACTTTTGTTCACTGTCTGCCTGGGTCAGTTTCATGCCACTGACCAAGAAATGAAAAGGTTCATATCTCATTACCAATCCCTTCAGTCATCCAGTCGCCTATGACTAAAATGATTTTGTGAGCTAATGTAGGTCTGAACAGGGGAATAAAGGTGGTGGGAGATTATGTATATCACATTTTTCTGTTAATTGGGGCTACAAAAGGAATTGTATCCAGTTGTTTCTAATTAATAGCACGTTAGGATTTGCCACTTAAAATCAGTAGGGGCACAACATTTCTGTAGCTCAAGAAAGTTAGAAACAATTGCTGGAATTACTTCCTACTCATTGACTGAATTTATGTCTCTCTGGCTGGCAGTGTAGTTTTGCCTATAATTAATGGGGATTACATTGTAGATGATTTCAAAGACAGATATTTTAGCTAAAATACATGCAGGAAACACAAAGTAAAGCCTAAAATAGTCTCAGGCTTATGTTTTCTTATTTGCCATTAGGAGTTTCCTTCTAATTTAACACAACTGACAAAAACTATAACTTTCTTCAAGAATCTAAAGATTTTCTTACTTCATTTCAGTTTTTCAAGTGCTTTTTAAAATCTGATCTTTGCTTTTGCGGGTTTCTTTTAGTCTCTTATGACTGCCTTCAATGATATCATTACAGTAAACGTGCCTTTTTTAGCACCATCTATAAAGCATCTTACAATGGTCATACTTATCTCTTGTGTCATCTGGCAGTTAATACAAATGTGATCACCTAAACTAGCATAAGTTTTCATTACTTGTTGAAATAATGTAGTTGCAGTGGGTTAACATGACCTGAGTCCAAAAGCTGCAAGCCAGTCCACTAGTATGAAATTAAAATTAGATTTAAAAATGGAAGAGATAGGTAATTAGACCATGATAAAATAGACAGTCTATGTTATGTTTATTTAAAATCTTAACACTCTTGCTTTGAAATAGGAGAGACATCCAAATATCCTTCACAATCCATTAATTTTAGCTGAATGCAATGGCATATTAATCAAAACTAGTGAAAGAAATATTGTCCACTGCTAACTGCAGAACACAAAAGACAACTCATTCCCTTTCTTCGGGAAAGTGTGCTTTTCTAAGAGACCATACAGTCATTAGAGGTTTTGATTCCAAATTGAAGCAGTTATCAAGAACATAACTGAATCAATATGGGACTAACTTGTTTCTGTTGAAAATTCCTTAAAGCTCCTTGGTTTTATCTACTGGAGCCTCTTTGCTATGAAACCTAAAGTTTGGAAAATTCTTTTTATATGCAGCATTTTTATTTCCTTTGACACTCAATGTATAACCTAAGGTAGATGTGGGAATTGGATGAACTGTATCAATCTGCCAGTTAGAGACCTTGCAACAGGGAAGTGTGTGGGGGGGAGAAGTTGGGCTTCCCTTGTTAGCCAAATGGGCTCGTTTCCCCCAGGAGCCCAATTACCCCAAGGAGGCACGGGAGTCTAGAAGACGGCTTTAAGTTTTTATTGATCAGTCAGCTGAGTGGGCGCTCTCCTCGGCTAATGCCAGAGAGAGAGCCCCTTACAAGTGCGGAGCAAGCCTTTTTATACCTAGCAACAAACAACTCAGCATGCATACCTGATACGTGTATGCGGAAGGATTGAGAGAGAGGCAAGGGAATGGATACATATCAGGATGCGGTTTAACATTTGCTTGAACTCATCACTTCTTTCCACAGCACCCCCTTTCCCCCCCCGCACTCCACTCTGAGGCATATGTTAGACTGAAATAGCAGTGCCTGTCTGTCTCACCTAGGCTGGTGGTTTGGCCGCCTTGTGTTATCACATAATCTTGCTGCACAGAAGGCTGCAGCGGGTGTTTTGCAGAAACAGTCGTTGCTCCTGATATAACAGCTGGACTTAAAGGCAAATAGTTGACCTTTTGCTCTAACAGGATTCTCCCCCCTTAAAAGCATTTTGAGAGCTTTATGGCCCCCAATCCTTAGCCTTCACCGGCTGGTACAGTGCTATCATTTGTTGGTATACAATTTGATTAGTCATTCGTCAGATCAGTGCCACTATACAGGGAGCAAAGCAAGCTAGGATTAATAGGGTTACAATAAAGAGTACGAAGAGGAGGAAGCCTTTTCGAAGTCATCCTAGTTGCGGTAACCAGGAAGTAAACCAGTCCATATTCCAGAAGAATAAAGTCGCCAGGGGCTACTATCCTCAGTCCAAACTCCCGTTCCATCGTGGACTATACTCAAATTGCTGAGCCACCATTTGGGCTGTACCGGCTGGGCTACCCAAGGCCATTCATTTAATTTACCCGGGGCCTCCACACACCCAACAGTTACTGAGGTTAAAGGATTTTGCTATTGTCCCCCCCAGCTGTAAAAACCTATTTTCCCAACCATAATAGTGGTGGAAGTACATAAACAAAGATATTAACAATAATTTCATTATCTTTTTCTAAACAGTCCCTTTAGTCCGTCCAAGTACTGACACTCCCAGGTGGAGTCTTCACCTGTGCCACCCCGGGCGTCTGGAGCCAGGGCGGGCAGAGGGCTGGTGTCCTCTTCCGCTAGTTCAGTCTCCGGGTTAGGGTTCAGAAACCGCTTTACCCGCATATGGTGTGTCCATTTGTCACTCCCAAGAACTTTGACTGCAGCTTGGCTGATGAGCAAGACAGTGTGCGGGCCGTCCCACCGTGGTGTAAGGGGGTCACGCTTCCACTTCTTGACAAGGACCTGATCACCGATCTGGAATGGGTGCATGGGCTGGTCCAAGGGAAGGGCCTGAAAAGGCACCGCGTATCGATGCAGCTGTAACAAAACAGATTGCAGCCCAGAGACCTGTTTCCATAAGGAGTCCTTCCCCATTTCCCAGTTTACATCCTCCCGGAACCCCGGGATAAGGATTCGGGGAGGGAACACGAAGACTAGTTCAAATGGTGAGAGCTTAAGACCCTTACGCGGGGCCCTTCGAATGCGGGTAAGGGCGAGCGGCAGCGCATCAAGCCATTTTAAACTAGGCTCTGTGCATAGTTTAGTGAGGGTATCCTTGAGAGTTCTATTCATTCTTTCCACCTGACCTGAGCTCTGCGGCCTCCAGGGTGTATGCAACTTCCATTGTATACCGAGTGCCTGGGACACCTGTTGGACCACTTGTGAGGTAAAGTGGCTTCCTTGATCAGACTCAATCGTTTCGGGGAGGTGGAATCGGGGAAGTATTTCATGCAACAGGGCCATAGTAACAGCCCGGGCCTGACAATGCTGGGTGGGGTAACACTCTACCCATCCAGTAAGCTGATCCACAAATATGAGTAAGTATTTATAACCCCTGCAAGGAGGCATTTCTGCAAAGTCAACTTGCCACCTCTGGAAAGGTATGTGGCCCATGGCCGGCCTCCCATTGGGGCGGGAGGGCCACATCCCTTTTGGTTGGTTTGTTGACAAACAGGGCAATTACTAACAATTCTCTGGGCTTCCATGTGCATGCCCAGCCCCTTAAGGGATCGGGTGGCCAAATCAACCATTGCGCCTGACCCCATATGTTCCTCCTTATGTATGTGCCGAAGAATTTTCTGAAGCACTGGTCGGGGGACAAAAATCTCCCTCCCAGTAATTTCCACCATCCAGAGGGAACCTGCCGGGCCCCCGCAGCCTGCGCGTGGCACACTTTCTCAGTTGTGTATTGGGGAGGGGGGTTTTGAGCTTCTGTGTCTTGAATCAAGAGGAGCCATGAGGCCCCTTCCCGTGCGGCCTCCTTTGCGGCCTGATCAGCCAATTGATTATATCTATGTTGTTTGGACTCCGGGGCCCTTCCATGGGCACGCACATGTATTACGACAACCCGGAGGGGAAGCATCAGGGCCTCAAGAAGTGTTTTGATGAGGCTCCCATGTGCGATTCTTTGGCCTGACGCTGTGATAAATCCCCTTTCTCTCCACAGGGTCCCGTGAGCATGTACCCCATGTAGGCATAGCGACTATCAGTATACAAGTTAATAGTTTTCCCGGTCCCCAATCGGAGAGCCTCAATAAGAGCCACTAGTTCCGCCGCTTGGGCGGACAAATTAGGGCTAAGTTTAAACTTGTGTACTTCTTTGCCCTTAATTACTACTGCTGCTCCGGTATACCGCTTGCCATCTATCACATAGCTGGACCCGTCAACGTACCCTTCAATTTCAGGGTCGGGCCAAGGCAAGTCCGAGAGATCAGGGCGGGGTTTGGTTTCCTGTTGTAAAACTTCAATACAGTCATGAGTGGGGCTAGTCTCATGGGAAACTCGAGGATCGGGCAATAGGGTAGCTGGATTCAGGGAGCTAACTGTCCTAAAGGTTAAGTTAGGGGCTAGCAAGAGCCCTACTTCATATCTGGTATGTCGACTGGGATTTAGATGCTTTTCCCCAGCGCCTGTCCCCAGTATTTGAGGCACCCCGTGGGGGACCACAACCTCAGTGTTCCCCCCCCAGGATCAACTTTTCAGCCTCCTGTACAAGAAGAGCGGTGGCTGCAACGGCCCGTAAACAGGCAGACCACCCCTTGGCGACAGGGTCCAGCACCTTTGAGTAGTATCCAATGGGTCGCCAGGTTGGTCCCGACCTTTGGCACAGAACTCCAGAAGCCACCCCTCCCCTTTCATGAACGTATAGGGTAAATGGCCTCTGGGGGTCTGGGAGGGCTAGAGTGGGAGGCTGAACCAAGGCTTCTTTTAGCTCTCGAAATGCTTTCCCCATCTCTCTGGTCCACGTCCAATGGAGTAGACCTTCTTTAGTTACGGATTCATACAGTGGTTTGGCTCTTCCCCCGTAGTCGGGGATCCAGAGCCGACAGAAGCCAGTCAATCCCAGGAAAGCCCTTAATTCTCGGGGGTTCCGGGGTTGGGGGCTATTAAGTATCACCTGGATTCTTTCTTTACCCAGACTACGACTTCCCTGGCACAAATAATCCCCAAGGAAAGTGACCTGCTGCTTAACCAGTTGGGCTTTTTCCTTTGAGACCTTATACCCCTGTGCCCCAAGGTAATTAAGGAGCTCTATAGTTTGCTCTTTACAGACTGCCTCTGTTTCAGTACTTAAGAGCAAATCATCGCAATACTGGACTATGTTACATGAAGGGTGTTTAGCCAGGAATGGGGTGAGGTCCCTTCTTAACTGGCTACCAAAAATCTCGGGTGCACAGGTAAGTCCTTGTGGGACAACGGTCTAAAGGTATTGAGCTTTGTAGTGGGTATCTGGGTCCTCCCGCTCAAAGGCAAACAGTCTCTGAGACTCCAGATCAAGGGGGATGGAAAAGAAGGCATCTTTTAAATCTATGACAGAGAACCAACTGTGATTTTTGGGAACTTGGCCCAGAATAGTATGGGGATTCGGGACAACTGGATAGGGGGCCTCTATTAACTTGTTAATCTGTCTTAGGTCCTGGACCAACCGATATTGCCCATTAGGCTTAGGCACTCCCAGTATTGGAGTATTATATGGGGACGTACCCTCCCTGAGCCATCCATACTGCAGAAACTTTTGAATCAGAGGTTTTAACCTGATTCTAGTGGTCAGCTTAAGAGGGTATTGTCGAATTCGGACCGGCCTGCTTCCTTCCTTGAGGGAAATATGCACTGGGGAAGCATTCCGGGCCCGAGCGACGCCTCCCTCCTCCGCCCAAACCTCAAGGTTAACCCCTGACAGTTGGCTCCCTTCATTCCTTCCCTGGCATTCCAGGGAGTGATGTCTAGCGCTTATCAGGGCCAACTGGTAGTTGGAGGATTGCTGCTTAGGAAGTCTAACTTCCATAGTCCCGTTGTTGAATGAGATTTCTGCCTGCAGTTTAGTAAGGATATCTCGTCCGAGCAGTGTGATGGGACAAGAGGGGCTGCAAACAAACTGGTGGGAAATTTGACGGTCCCCTATTTTCACTAGGAGAGGTAAAGTTTTTTTTTTTCAAAGTTGTAGTTTGTCCCTCTATCCTTTGGACCATGGCACGTCCCCGAGCTCTACCTCGGGGAGCCTTATTAAGGGGGAGCAAACTAAGGTGGCCCCAGTATCAATAAGGGCTTCAATTGGGCGACCCTCCACTTTGATTTTTACCGTGGGATCCAGGCTGGCAGCTTGCGCCACCAGGAGGGGCCACTGGGTCCCCCAGCCCCCCTATGGGGAAGACCCTTCCCCGAAAGTCCTGTATTGTTGTAGAGGATGGGAAGGGACTGGGTTCTATCCTTACATTCCTTTCCCATGGCCTTTCGCCAGGGACATTCATTCTTCCAGTGTTCCTCTTCCTTACAGAGAGCGCACTGATTTCGACCCAGGCGAAGGCCCCTCCCCTCTCCCGGTGTACCTGGCCGTCCCTTAACTTTGTCCCCCCCTTTCCTCATATCCGTCTCTTAGGGCCATGACTAAAATGTGGGCCCCTTTCTTCCGAGAACGGGGGATTCTGTTGCTTCCAATTATATAGATCACTAGTACTAAAGGGAACATATACCATAGTGAGATTGCCCTCAGGGGCTACAGCTTCCTGCAGTGGACAGAAATAATTCTGTTGCAGGGGCCCTTGGAGTACTGGGCCATTAAGGTCTTAATAGTTTGTGATTTACATTTCTGCAACCCTGGGGGTCCTGCCAAATATCTATATAGGGATATTGGTCCCAATGCCCATCTTGGGTCACAATGGTATGTAGTGTTTGTATAATCCCTGGTTTGAGCGTCCCTCCCTCGGGCCATTCCACCCCGAATGTCGTCCATTCAAGAGTACAGAATTTTACAAAATTATCTTTACATAACACAATTCCATAATCAGCCTGGCGTCTAAACGCCTTCCAGTTTTCCAACATACATCCCAGGGGTGTCCCGGAGAAGGTACTTTGTCCGGACCCCATTATGCTTTAAGCAGAGGTGTTTTTTTTTTCCCCGAGACAAAGGTATCAAGAGGGGGAAGGGGTAGGGATCAGATATCTGCTGGGTCACGAGGTTCGGCTGACCCCCCTTGCAATCAAGATATCCTTGTCACCGGGTTTCCCCTCGCAGGAGTCTTGGGGCGGCTGAAGTCAGCTTAAGCCTCAGACCTGTCAGTGGCACTCATTCATCTTTCACACAGATCCTTTAATCAGTTACAATCTCGGTTTCCAACACACCATTAAGAGGAGAAACAAGATTACCCCTCCCAGAAACAAGAGTAATCCCTGAGATTACTCCAAGTCCCAACAATTGTTAAAAATGACCCATAGACTTGTGGACTAAGTTACATTAGTCATTGGCCGTTATTTGTTTACCCTTTAACCAAAAACACAACAACAAGACATTTACAAAACAACAATAATGTTAACATACCTTCCTGTATACAGGCTGCCTAGGGGATTTCCACCATGTCCAACCCACACCTCGGGGGCGTTATTCCTCAAACCCGGGAGGTAAACGCACTTTCCGCCCGAAGTGGCCGCGTCCGGCAGTCAGACTTCCCCTCCTTCTGAAACCGTCTTGCTTCCGTGTCCTTCAGAGTTCTCTACAGAGAGGACGCAGCCGCCCCGGCCGATTGTGACGATCTGAGGCCCGAGCAAACCAACAACTCGAGGTGGCCACTCCCCAGGATCGCCCTCGGCCGCCGGTCAGCGCCCTCTACAGGGAGAGAAGTCCCATCTGGGGTGCCATTGTTAGCCAAATGGGCTCGTTTCCCCCTGGAGCTGCCCAATTACCCCAAGGAGGCATGGGAGTCTAGAAGACGGCTTTAAGTTTTTATTGACCAGTCAGCTGAGTGGGCGCTCTCCTCGGCTAATGCCAGAGAGAGAGCCCCTTACAAGTGCGGAGCAAGCCTTTTTATACCTAGCAACAAACAACTCAGCATGCATACCTGATACGTGTATGCGGAAGGATTGAGAGAGAGGCAAGGGAATGGATACATATCAGGATGCGGTTTAACATTTGCTTGAACTCATCACTTCTTTCCACAGCACCCCCTTTCCCCCCCCGCACTCCACTCTGAGGCATATGTTAGACTGAAATAGCAGTGCCTGTCTGTCTCACCTAGGCTGGTGGTTTGGCCGCCTTGTGTTATCACATAATCTTGCTGCACAGAAGGCTGCAGCGGGTGTTTTGCAGAAACAGTCGTTGCTCCTGATATAACAGCTGGGCTTATAGGCAAATAGTTGACCTTTTGCTCTAAGACCCTGAGTCCCCACCAGACCCCAATTCCAGTTGTTTATAATCTCCTTCCCCTGTTTGTAGCATACAAGGGGTTCTCCAAACAAAAACAAAAGAAAGGTACTTTTCTATCTCTTTCCCTTGTGGGGAGAGGGGAATCAGAGTAAAAGGAATGAAAGGCAAAGGTGATCTTTCTCTTAGGCAGTCTTCTGGGGTCACCCCTTTAGGGCTTGGCTTATCAGTTGGTATAGTGTCTTTAATTAGGATCTACCTCCAGCCCCTCTTCTTAGGGCACCCTGTCTTATAGCTGGTTCATGCAGTTTCAGGGGCAGCAAGGCCTACAACTTTCTCCCTCTTGGCTGATCTGTGTCTTGTGTCAGCAGTCACTGAACTCTAACAGTCTTCTTCCTGTTTACCACCCTCTCCCGTGGCAGATATTCCCTTTTTAAGCTCCCCAGCTTGAGGCAGAGCAGGCCTTACAGGTGCGCCTTGTTAGCATTGACCAGACCCAGAAGACCTCAATACTCTCCTCTCTACTAGAGTGAGGGCGTGTCCCTTTCCATGACGGAAAAAATAAATAAAAAAGGAAGCAAGCACCAGAAAATAATGCTATTTGCTCAGACTGGCATTTGCAAATCATGATAGTAATTGACATTTGGATAGTATGCACTGCATATTAAAAATGACATTGGAAGCTACCCCAGGGTTAACCACGTAAGAATAACTGCTGCATATAGGCTTGAGAAGTATAATGATAACAGGGTCTTTCACTGCTAGGCTTTAAGCATGTTTATTGATGGCCAGAACTGCAACAGACACTAATTCCATTGCCCCTTTATTTATGAGTTTTTCTGTCTTCTGGAATTAAACTTTCAGAGCTGTGTATCAACAGTCGTTTCATAATTGTTTTGTTCTTTATGTTTGGTTAACAGTGGAAAATTTCCTTTGAGGTTTGAATTCTTTTAAATGCAGTTCTAATTTGTAATAGTTCTGTGCATTTCATTCATATGAACAATACTTTCCTGCTACTACAATTTCAAACAGAAACTGTCTATTCAGCAAATCTAAAATATGTTTCCATGAAGCTTCGAGCAATATACTAGGCTTTGAAATGCTCATTTAGAGCAAATACTTTTGAAATACTTAAATAACTGATTGTTAACAGAGACTATTTTGGGACTATATTGTAAAGAAGTCAAAGTTTTTTTGCAATATTGTATTCCAGACTGTGTCTAATTCACAGTATTTACTTGGTTTAAACTTTTTTTCTTTTTTGTGTAATTTTAACTTGCAACATATGTTCACTTGATGTTAAATTATGTCTCCTTTCTAGGAGATTTAACTGAATGCCTGAAGAAAGTTCTGGGCATTAAGCTTTCCACTGCATACCTTTCAAGAAGAGATTTTCTGTATACTTATGACACATTTTCAATAGCTAAAAATTAATTAACCCATTATTTCCTGGACTATTGTCAGACTATTCAAGTGTATGAGTTAGTAAAATGTAGTGACAAAGGAAGGAAGTGGGTAATGGGAAATTATTTTTACTTGGGCAGCTGGGGAAGATGGGACAAAGCAGCAGAGGGAGCCAGAATAAAGGATGTAAGGTCCAGGTTGCAGGGCCGGCTCTAGGTTTTTTGCCGCCCCAAGCAAAAAAAATTTTGGCTGCCCCCCATCCCAGCCCTGGGCTCCTCGCCGCACACCCCTGCCTCCCCAGCCCTGGGCTCTCACCCCCTGACCCGCACTCCCCTGCCGCCCCAGCCCTGGGCTCTCCCCCACAAACACACACACACCCTGCCGCCCCAGCTCTGGGTTCCCCCTACCCCCCCCCATCATTACCCCCCCACACACACCTCTTGCCACCCCAGCCCTGGGCTCACCCCCCACACACACACACCTGCACCCTCCTTCTGCCGCAGCCCTGGGTCACTGGTAACTCGCTCCCAGGGCAGGTCATTCAGCAGGAATTTTAGATGTGCACAGAACACAGACAGGATTGATTCCCATATGGTTACAGAACTGCAGTAAAGTGGAACAATTTTCAGCTAGTGTGATTGGAGGATATCTGGATGCATATTATAAGACTGTCCTACATAAATGAGGAAAAGTTGAGGTGCCTTTATTATTCTTTTGTTCCACTCTTTCTTTCTATGGGGAATTTGCCAATGCAATATCACGGTCTTCCTTTTAAACAAACAAACAAACAAAAAAAGAGGCAATGGCTGTTGAAAATAGCAATTCCAGTCCTAATAACCACTGGGAAGCATTTCTTGCTCAATTTTATCCTACTTTTTCTACAGCAAGTTACAGTGGATCAGTATATTTGATTTGGGAGAAATGAAGTAACAGCTGCCCAAACTGAGCTTGAGCACTCCTGAATTTTGAGGTGTTCAAATCTGGAAGACAGGTGCTGGGGGAGGGGCGGGAGGCCTGTGGCTCCGCAGGGGAGCACGGCAGCGTGTATGCAGTAGCTTGTCTGGCGCTGCGTGAAGCCAGATACACTGGTCTGAATGGCACGGTAAGGGAGCTGGTGGGTTGGAGAAGGGGTAGAGGGTTCCGGGGGTGGGCAGTCAAGGGACAGGGAGCAAGGGGGGTTGGATGGGGCAGAGGTTTGGGGGGGCAGTCAGGGGACAGGCAGCAGTTGGATAGGCATGGGAGTCCCAGGGGTTTGTCAGGGGGCAGGTAGGGAGTAGGGTCCTAGGGGGAAAGTTTGGGGGGGGAGTCTCAGGAGGGGGCAGTTGGGGACAAGGACCATTGGGGCTTAGATAGGGGGTGGGGTCCTGGGGGGCAGTTGGGGCAGGGGTCCCAGGAGGGGGTGATCAGGGACAGGGAGCAAGGGGGTTGGATGGGTTGGGGTTTGTGTGGGGGGCAGTCGGAGGGAGTGGATGGGGGCAGGATGGGGCTACCCTCCCTCCCCATGGAGTGTCCTATTTTTTAAATGTTAAAATATGGAATCCCTACTCACAGTGCAGCTCTCCATTCATAGCAGGCTGCAGCATGAGGTCTCAGCTTCCTCACTCATTCCCCCTTTCCTGTTGATAGCAGCCAAGGGAATGCTGGGAAATGTAGTTCTTTCCCTGCTCCAGGGCTGGCTCTATAGGCAGGGAGCTAACCAAGGAACTACAGCTCCCAGGGCCCCCTGTTGGTTCTCAGCTCCCATGCTGGATCCCTGCCGCCCCTGCAAATGGGCTGCCCCAAACACGTGCTTGCTTTGCTGGTGCCTAGAGCTGCCGCTGCCAGCATAGCTCGAAATAGCGTTAGGAGCTGTAACTGCAGAGAGGAGCTGCAGTTCCTACAACTGGCGCAGTGGAGGAGACGCATGCTGGATGGTGGGGATAGTGAAAAGGCAGGCCGATAGAAATAGAAGCTGCATAGCTGAATGGGGTTAGAGTTTTGCCTGACAAAAGGATTGTGGCTTGGTGCTGCAGTCCTCTGATCTAATAAAAGTTCTTGAGTCAAAGTATAAATATGAGAACCTGACTAAAACACGAACATACATTGGCACACCAGAGATCAACGTCTGATTCCTGCTTCCCACAGGCCTCACTCCCCAGGATCCATCGGATAGGGAGTACCTTACATTCTTCAGTTGTGACCCTTCAGATATATAGGAAGGAGCAATGATCTTCAGTGAGTCCCATCCAGTCCCCTTTGAGTCAGAAGATAAAGAGGGCCTCAATGCAGTCTGTGAGAGTTAATTATATCAGAGTAACATTAGGATCACTAAAATTCAGAAAGAGATGTGAGGATCCTGGAAGTGAATGGGAGTCTGAGGAAGGGAAGGAGCAAAAGGAGGAAGAATTCTTTCCAAAATTTACAAAATATAGATGGTTCCTGTGGATTGGAGGAAGCAGACCAACGAGATAGAGGCAGTGCAACCTCCAGGCACTTGGATTGTTGTAGGAGGCCTTTGGAAGTGATACGATATTTTTCAAGAAGTATTCCTTCATTAATCTCCATGATAGATGGTTGTGAATATTTGGAAAAGGCCACTTCAAGACAGCTTGGGCTCAACAATAAAATAAAATAATCTAGTTGTAGATTTTTAACTACTGAAATTTATCCACACTCTTTTCTGGAATCTACAGTTTGCTCTCTGGAGGATCCTGTCATATTTAAATGCTTTACATTTGTTTTTTGAAGAACAAGCATAGTGAAGAAATAGATTTAGTGTTGGAGAAAAGTTACAATTGGCGCTATGAGACTCAGGGTACATCTACACTACAGCGGGGAGTCGATTTAAGATACGCAAATTCAGCTACGTGAATAGCGTAGCTGAATTCGACATATTGCAGCCGACTTACCCCGTTGTGAGGACGGCGGCAAAATCGACTTCTGCCGCTTTTTGTCGGCGGCGCTTACTACCACCTCCGCTGGTGGAGTTAGAGCGCCGATTCGGGGATCGATTGTCGCGTCCCGACGGGACGCGATAAATCGATCCCCGAGAGGTCGATTTCTACCCGCCGATTCAGGCGGGTAGTATAGACCAGACCTTACTGCCTAGTGAGGAGTGTTGGATGATAGGAATAATTAGATGCTTTTCCATGTTAATCTAACTGAAATAATAACCCTGTCTGACAGCAGTTGTTTCTTGCACTGTATCTTAAATCCACTCTGTCACAAAAGGAGAATTAGTCGACCAGCAGACTTAGAAGCTATCTGTTCTAAAAGGCGGAGAAGGTGTCGCACTACATTAGACGCTTGTTTTCAGAGTGACAGTATTGACAGCAAATAACAGAAGCTCTTTTCCTCTTCACTCATACATTGCTTCACTTTTTTAGCAGATAAAGCTATTATTACATCTCATCCCCACCAGAAGCTTTAAGTACTAAGGCTGGTTTCAAGGAAGATACAATAACTGTAACATGATCAATGAGGGCAAGAAATATGCACAAGGCAACAAATTTAATAGTCATATGAATTATAACCAAGAACCTTGGTCTCTTATTATTGAATTGCTAATTTATAGTTTGGGGGCAAGAATGTGCTTGTTGCCTGAATGGGTGCATAAAAATGGGAGGGCGCAAGGAATAGCTTCTTACCTGCCTTGGTTCACTGAGCGAGGGCAAAGCACACTTGCAATTTTTGTGTCTCTCTGCTGTGCAGCTTCTTTCCCCACTGACTTGCAAAATTACTCTCCCCATCACTAACACCTGTACAAAGATGATACTGGAGGGGAGAACTTGGGGATATGCATGCCATTTGGGCACAGAAGAAGTGCATATTGCACATCTGTAAAAGTGAATTCAGTCTCCAGGAGCTTCATAACATTGTGTGCCTGATTGACATAGTGTCTCCTGAATGCCTGTTGGAGCGATGTGCCTCTGCACCCCCTCTTCCACATGAGAACTGTGCACTTGGAGCCTGGTCCAAAGTCCATTGAAGTCAATGTGAGTCTTTCCATTGCAGTAGGCATTGAATCCAGCCCTTGAGTCACAATTCAACCTCTACTCTTTAATATAATGAAAGCCTGAAAACAGAACAATTGCCTTGAAATAATTCTTGGTGAAAGTCACCACAGACACTCTAGTTATTAAAACAGTGTGTGTGAGAGAAAGAGCGAGAATACATTTCCAAACTCATGAGTAATTGCTCCAGTGATGAATATGTTAGCTTAATTAACTGCTGGGAAATAATCAACTCAGCCCTCAATCAATAAAAGATACCACCAAATAGCAAATATTATGTAAAACTCACATTAAGGATAAGCATGTGGAACCAAGAAATCCATATGTTTCTGCATTGCCTTAGGAGTCTTCTTTTACTAGATTAAGTTAAATTTATTTATCCATATGTTGTGCCTTTCAAGTGACAACAAGGTCTTAAAATGTAAAAAGAAACAGAGATTTTAACCACCTGTTGCACATAAATTCATATTAATATTCCGTTACATTAATATAACAATATAAAAAAACCCTATGCATCAATAAGGGTAAGGTTACTAGTTAAGGCTAGTAGGTACTGAATTCTCTCATATTACATATATACCCACCCATCCAGCAACTCCTGCTCTGCAGCCTTTTCCCCCATCAGCTCTGCAATATCATGTGTGTGTTTGCAGTTACCACTTTTGTGTGTTGACCAGAAATTGGCCCTAGGTTTGTGACACCATTTGAAGGCTCAGTTCAAAAAGAGAATGTCCTGATTTCCTTTTTGATGGGTATAGAAGTCAAATTTTGGGCTTCTGAGGTCTTGTTTATTTAGAGTGGAAGAAAATCTAAAATATTTTCACTGAATTGGTCCTTTAATAGAAACCAATATTTAGAAGGGGAAAAAGGGTATTGGCTTATGTTGAAGTCTTACTTCTTGTTAATCTACATTTGTTAAATCAAAACCTTTTAAAGTTAAATGATTGAGGAAGTCTCCATGACATACAAATCCTGAACTCTGATGTGAGTTTTTCTTCCTAGATCCTAAGAAAATATCTCTATTGATTTTTTTAAGTTAAGTTATTCCCTCGTTGAGACCTTTCTTGCAAGGATCAGGCCAGAGAAAATATAGCCAGCATAAAAACCCACAGAAATTCTGAAGCAAACTTCACTTGACAAGTGCAGCTATAATGAATGTGGTGCACAAATAATCAGAATCAGGAAGCCAGGAGCAATT
This sequence comes from Chrysemys picta bellii, assembly GCF_011386835.1. Lineage (NCBI taxonomy): Eukaryota > Metazoa > Chordata > Testudines > Emydidae > Chrysemys > Chrysemys picta. The sequence goes on along the minus strand of NC_088800.1, from coordinate 67,585,413 downwards.
CCTGAGAGGTAAATAGACAGATATGGGCCTGAATCTCATTTACACTAAGCCCCCTTTACACCAGTATTGCACCACCGAGTGGTCTTCAAATGGATGTAAATTACATTAGCAGCTACTTTGAGGCCCCTTTTAAGGCCTCTTTGTAGTGCCAGTGTGGTGTATAGGGACCTTAATGTAAAGGAGAATCAGGCCTATATGTATCATGTTACTTCTAGCAAATCACTCTTAGTTTCCTGATCCTCCATCCACCCACCAAATGAGGTTTTTTTCATGTCCTTCCTAGTATTGTTTTAGCATTTTTTCCATTGATACAAGTCAGTAAGAAATTTGATGTGTTCATTGAGAAAGATACTGGGACTCTAAAAGAACGAGGAGTACTTGTGGCACCTTAGAGACTAACAAATTTATTTGGGCATAAGCTTTCATGGGCTAGAGCCCACTTCATCAGATGCATGCAGTGGAAAATACAGTAGGAAGATAAATATATATATATACATACAGAGAACATGAAAAAAATGGGTGATGCCCTACCAACTCTAATGAGACTAATCAATTAAAGTGGGCTATTATCATCAGGAGAAAAAAAACGTTTGTAGTGATAAACAGGATGGCCCATTTCAAACAGTTGACAAGAAGGTGTAACAGTAGGGAGAAAATTAGCCTGGGGAAATAGTTTTTACTTTGTGTAATGACCCATCTACTCCCAGTCTTTATTCAAGCCTAATTTAATGGTGTCCAGTTTGCAAATTAATTCCAGTTCTGCAGTTTCTCGTTGGAGTCTGTTTTTGAAGGTTTTTTTATTGAAGAATTGCGACTTTTAGGTCTGTAATTGAGTGACCAGGGAGGTTGAAGTGTTCTCCGACGGGTTTTTGAATGTTATGATTCCTGATGTCAGATTTGTGTCCATTTATTCTTTTGCGTAGAGACTGTCCGGTTTGGCCAATGTACATGGCGGAGGGGCATTGCTGGCACATGATGGCATATATCACATTGGTAGATGTGCAAGTGAATGAGCCCCGGATGGTGTGGCTGATGTGATTAGGTCCTATAATGGTGTCCCTTGAATAGATATGTGGACAGAGTTGGCAACGGGCTTTGTTGCAAGGATGGTATTTTTGTTGTGTGGTATATGGTTGCTGGTGAGTACTGCAGAACTACACAAAGTAAAAACTATTTCCCCCTACTGTTACTCACACCTTCTTGTCAACTGTTTGATGAAGTGGGCTTTAGCTCATGAAAGCTTATGCCCAAATAAATGTGTTAGTCTCTAAGGTGCCACAAGTACTCATCGTTCTTTTTGCTGATACAGACTAACACGACTACTACTCTGAAACCGGGACTCTAAAGTGATTTTTTCCCCATCCATAAGCAACCAATAAGGTCCATTCCTAATATTACCTTTAACGTCAGTGCTTGCTTCTGGTGATTATTTCAATAAATGTCGAACAAGGGCCAAGTAGTGGAAACAAAAAAGTCAGTAAGCATCTGAGATTCTCTACAAAATAGAATCAAAAGTTTCAGGTCCTCAGCGTCAAAGTCTCAGTATTTAAAGCTGGGTAGTTGAAGGGTTAAAATCCATTTTATATAACAACCTGGTATATGGATTGAGCCAGCTCTTTTTCAGACCCAAAGTCCAGAGTTTGGATAAGAGATCAGAGGCCTAGCCAATAGTGATTAGCTAAGAGAAAGCACAATAAACAAGACAACATTGCCTTTGCTTAGATATACTTGGTCAGTAGAAATGCCAGATGTTGAAGCAATAACTAAATAATTGTGTCTTATTCAAAGTTTCAAATTGAACAAAGGATCCCTGTTCCTATTGTGTCAGTCTCTTCTGTAGGGAACATTCTTCCCACAGATCCAACCTTGAGTTTATGGAAATTGGCCCATGTCAGTATAAAGATATGGCATCCTTCCACCTCCCTTTCACAGGGACCAATGCCCTGCCTTAAGACATAAAGGAGACAATCTGTATTACCATATCCTTTCACTGTTTCTTTGCTTTAATCTCTAGGAACGCACCTGTTGGACAATCAAAGGAGTTGCTCCATTCCTATGGACGCTAAATCAGAATTCAACATATATATTGTACACTAATAACATTTTATCAAAGTATTAATTAAATGTTAACTTGCTAACTTGATACCATAGGCGGAGACATTATGTAACCTTTTAACCATTGGCTAATGTTCTATCTTGTCTTGCTGCAAAACCTATCCCGGGGTGTGGAACTGCCTACCCCGTCACTTTCCCCCACCCATGGAAAATCTATATATTTCATTGTAATCAATTGATTGACAGTGTCTCTGAGCCTAATAAGCCAGGTGACACTCCGCCAGCACTGTGTGTAATAAACCCCTATGCTTTGACCTCAACACGGTGTGGATTTATGTCCTTCAGTAGTGGAATTGAAAAATTCAGCTGTTGGTCAACATATGATTCTCTTGGGCTTGCTTCTATAAGAGAAATAAAGGTCAGAGTTAAACTGAATATTACGGAAAATAAAATGAGAATCAAAAATACGCAATTAGTGGACTTGTTCTTATAAATAAATAAAGATATCCTATTTCCTAGAACTGGAAAGGACCTTGAAAGGTCATCAAGTCCCCTGCCTTCACTAGAAGGACTAAGTACTGATTTTGCCCCAGATCCCTAAGTGGCCCCCTCAAGGATTGAACTCACAACCTTTGGTTTAGCAGGCCAATGCTCAAACCACTAAGCTATCCCTCCCTTCTTGATTGTTTGCAAAACTCAGTCAGAAGGTTTGTCATTCATGATTGTTATTCAGTTTAGTAGGGGACTACACCCTTCCTGCTTCAGTAGCTTCAGAAAATGCTCTTTATGACAAGGAAGAAGAGGGCTAGCGCTTCTATAAAAAGAATTATCTAGTACAATTTCTGTATCCCACAATGCAATTTAACAAGTAGACAAAACATTACTGTGGGCTATTCACAATTGTTTTCAAATGGGGTAAAGCATTTTTGAGCTTTCAGAAAACCTTAGAGTTTTGTACTGGAGCTACCGATTAATTGTTTATCAAGAGCCTGATCCAGACTCCATTGAAATCAGTGGGAAAAAATCCATTGACTTCAGTGCACTTTGGATCAGGCCCCAACTAATGAGGCCAGCACATTTTGGATAGGTAGATGGTGGAAATGATAATGGGCTTTAAAGATTTTCTGTGAGACTTCTTAGAGACTTTGACTCACATGGTAAATTGTCATAGTAAAATCCTAGGGTTCATCTGGGAGAATTTCCATCTAAAACACTCCTCAGAAGGAGGGATTTAGGGACATGGAAGGGGGACAGGAAAGCCCAGGCTCATGGTGAAAGAAAGTTCCATCCTTTCAATCCTCGGTCTTCTGTAGAGAAGGCTTGTTTCTTCACACTGCTCACTATATTTCACCTCAGCTAAACCTACACCGTGCACCTGAAGGGTATAGACAGCATGGAATGGAAGTAGAAGCATTACTTCTGATGTTTCCCTAGCAATTTCACTGAGTTCAGAAGGGAGATTGGTGAATAAAGTAGCTACTCCTGTTACCCACCCTCTTGGCTTGACTCACATATCCCCTGAACTGTGGAGCCTACACCAGGGGTGGGCAAACTATGGCCCGCGGGCTGGATTCGGCCCACCAGCCATTTTGAGCCAGCCCTCGAGCTCCCACTGGGGGGGGGGTCTGGGGCTTGCCCCACTCCGGCAGTCCAGCCAGGGAGCAGGGTCAGGGGCTGCTCCACGTGGCTCCCGGAAGCCGCAGCATGGCCCTCCTCCTCGAGCTGGGGAGCAGGGTCAGGGGCCACTCCATGCGACTCCCAGAAGCAGTGGCATGGCCCCCCTCTGGCACTCCAATGGGAGCTGCAGAGGCGGTGCCTGCGGATGGGGCAGCGTGCAGAGCCACCTGGCCGTGCCTCCACATAGGAGCCAGAGAAGGGACATGCCACTGCTTCTGGAATCTGCTTGAGGTAAGCGCCGCCCGGAGCCAGTACCCCTGAGCTTCTCCCCATGCCCCAACCTCCTGCCCCAGCCCTGATCCCCCTCCCGCCCTCCAAACCCCTTGGTCCCAGCCCAGAGCACCCTCTTACACCCCAAACTCCTCATCCCCAGCCCCACCCCAGAGCCCGCACCCCCAGCCGGAACCCCCACTCCCTCCCGCATCCTAACCCCAATTTTCTGAGCATTCATGGCCCACCATACAATTTCTATTCCCAGATGTGGCCCTTGGGCTAAAAAGTTTGCCCATCCCTGGCCTAGACCATAGGGAGTTGCTGTGAAGACACTCCCTCAATCTCCCAGAAGGAAAGAGGTGCATGCTGGAGACATTCCACCTCAAACTTTTGTACCTTTCTTTTTTGCTCCATTTTGCTTCCCTCTATGCCTATGGTTCCTAGTGATCAGTGACAAACTCTGGTTGATGGTCCCTTCAACAGGAGTTTGATATGTCTGTGGAAAAGCAGACTGCCTCTAAGCAAAGACAATATAAATCTAGTGTGATATATTTGCTAAAAATGTGTTTTTCCCCTCTTTGAAGCTGCCTGTAATTGCACATTTGGGGACTAGTCTGATGTTCACATTTTGCACTATACAGCTATTTGTACTTAGCAGAATATTTTTGATGTCTTCCTTTCTTGTTCCACTTTTCTGAGTAATATGTTCTATTATATCCTAATATAAATAAAGTAAGGGCTATATAAATTGATACATAACTGATTTATATATACATACACTGCAAGTAACGTCAGCCATGGAGTAAGAAGCTAGCCAGGGGCAAGAAATGTATATATATAAGAGAGGGGGTGAGGGGGCTCTTGAATCTCCTGAAAGAAAAGCCAGCTGGCTCTCCTAACACTTCCCACTAGGGAAAGGGAATGGCTACCTCTTATGACATCTGATGGCCAAAGGGAGCTTGTTGACTAACCCGGCATCAACTCTTGGAGCGAAAGGCTGGCCAGCTGCCCCGACTTCTCCTCCCTATAGGCAGACCAAATGTCTCTTGCTCAGTGAAGCTGGCTTCATGTACTCTAGTCCTTGGGACAATTTCTGATCTCAGTCACACCAGCATAAATCTGGAATGAAGCCAATGATTTCAAAGGAGTTACTCCAGATTTACATCAGTTTTACAGGGAGCAGAATCTAAACATATAAGAACTTAAGTGCATAAAACGAAGTCCAAATACTCACAATACAAATAGTAATGGGCTACAGAGGCAAAAGTGTTAAAAGAAAAATTGTTTCAAATGGGCACAGTGCCCTCAGCCTTTAGCTACGAGCAATATCCTACAATCATATTTTGATGCTATTACAGCAGTTATTATTTATATATTTCATTTACACACACAAGCTGAGCAAGTAGTTTATATAATGACATTATTATCCTTTTCTCTTTACAAAATGATCAGAGCTTATGATTTTCTTGAATTTATTTGCTATTTGAAATTCAGTGAATAACTTCTGTAAATAATTCTTGGTCTGCAGATTGCTCATGATCAGTACACTGCAGGGGTGGGTTATTCAAAATGTGGAATTTGAGCTGAGTTGGTTAGTTTTGACTGGTGAGATAGATCACGTGGTACTATTTCTGTTCCCTGATTGGAAGAACATAACTCTTAAAGTGAGGTTTCTGATGTAAATAGTCTAAAATTTACTTTTAAATTCCTGTATCCATGAATATTTCTGCTAGATTTCAATGGGACAACCTGTATGAGTATGTACAATTCAAAAAAGGTTCATTCCTACAAGCTCTTATGCTTGTGAGCATTTTTATTGACTTCAGTGGAGACTACTAACATGTCTAAGTGCTTGCAGGAACAAACTCCATAGTAAAGATTTCCAGGATCCATCCCCAAGGATCTATGAAGCAAATTTAGCTATCAGCTCACTAATGCAACTTAACTGACATCAGTGGGAGTTGTGTGCTTTTCTGCAGTTGATACATCACCCTATATTATTAATATTTGGACATTATTTATTAATATGTTTTGGTCTTCAGTATTTTGATTGCTACAATTAGAGAAGGTTAATGATGTGTGTGTGAGTTTAAGTCTGAATACTTGCATGTTTATTTCTATCAGTCATTGGTTATGGGTTGGTTATTATATGGATATATATTTCATATAACTCTTATGTTATTACTGTTATCTGTGGGTGCATCCACATATGCTACCATTTCGGGGAGTATTTAGGATTCTTGATAACTTCCTCTCTCTCCCACACCAAGTTTTATAGCTTGAGCTGGTAGTACTGCCTTGTAAAGTTGGTTTACACTTCCAAGTATAAGACTCTGTTTTCAGCTGTTTATAACTTCATGAAACTAACCATTTGGACTGAATTTTTCCATGCTGAGTAACTGCCTCAGGCGGAATGTTTTTGGAAAATTTCAGCCAAAACAATTTAGCATTTGCAAGAAGAAGGCTAGGTGAATAATTGGTCATTTTGCCCATATTAAAAAATTCTTGAGACCTCTTCTTTGAAGTACTACAGCACCCCTACACTTTGGAAATTTGGTAGGAGATTGGCCTATGTATCAGAGATGTGCCTTTTCTTGTTCCTGTGAAATAACTTGACCAAATTTGGTCAAGTTATAAATCTTTGAAAAAAAATCACAGTTTGCACATGGTCAGCAGAGGTTTCTTCTATTTTAGCAGTTAAAATCCCTGAAGATTCCATCTCATTGGCTGGGCAAGGAGAGTGGAAGCTGGGGGAAAGGCGAGGACTGATTGCGCAAGGGGCATGGGCCTGGGACACTTGGAGCCAATTGGTTGGGGAGGTACACTGAGGTCAGATGATGAGCTGAGGGGTGGAGGAAAACAGGGTGGACAAGGAGATTGAGACTAATAACCAGTGAGAAGGGAATGGGGGGCAGGAGACACAGATCTGGCAAGGAACTAGGCTAAGTGGGGGAAGAACTGGGACTAGCTGAGAAGAGAGACTTGGAACAAGAAGCAAGGGAGGCATGAAGGGACACTAGAATTGGATAGGGAGACTGGGACTGGAAGCAAGTGGGTAGAGACAGATCAGACAAGGAGCAGGGGTGTGAGGAAATTACCCACACACACAAAATAACCCCAAAAATGTGTTAAAAGAAAATCATTGAGGTTGCAAAGTCAAGCACTCAAAAGCTAGGAAATGGTTTGTTTTGTTTTGAACCAAAACTGACTTTTTTTTGTTTTTTCTAACAGAAATTGAAAAGCTGAAAAAAATTGCTTTGCATTGGGAAAAAAAACCCAGAAGTGAAACAAAACAAAAAGCCTATGTAAAATAATTTTTTTTGTTATGCTTTATTTTGGGGAGTTTTTCATCTTTTTTTAAAATGTAGATGAATTTTGAACCAGACCATCATTTTGAAATAAGAAGTTGAAACGTTCAGTTTCGAAACAGTCAGAATGAACTGTTTTGCCTTTTTAAAAATCTTTTTAAAATTAAAATTCATCCAATTTGATCTGAATTTTTTGAGTAGTTTCAGAGCCTTTGAAAAATGCAATTTTCCTGAATTTGCTATTTGACAATTTTTTTTGCCTATCTCTCTATAGAGAGTACTCTATAGATAAGTACTCTGAACAATCAGGTCCTTGGCATCTCAAATTGGTCACCCAAAATTAGTGGTCACTTCTGACCTTTCTCTCTCTGTGCCTCAGCCACCTGTTTATAAAACAGAGATAATACCTCCTCATCCACAGGGGTGATGAGAATCTAAATTAATGAATGTTTGTGAAACACCTAAGTACTATAGTGACACGTGCAATAGTAAAGCCCAAGAGGAAATTAATAGTACTGTCTTCAGAGCAGGGTTTGAATAATGTGCAGTAAATAAGTGTTAGTGCCAGATATTGAACATGAGGATAAAACAAAATAGTGCATAGCTATTCTTTCATTGAGCATTGTCCATCATGTGGACTTGATGTGGCAGGCATCCTGTGGAAAAAATAGCATGTGATCATGTAATTAAAGACTGTGATGATACATATGCAATAGGGGGATGAATTAAAGTTGCAGACAGCCTTAATTCTGGCTTTCTAAACTTTTGATTGCTTGACTTTTCAAACTTGATAGTGTTCTTTAAATGTTTATTTTTGTGAGGAATTATGATAGTATGTTTAATTCATATTCACATTTACATAGCCCAGTATTGTCAGCAGCACCATTCCTTGTCATGGTATTTCAGTGTTTTGTTTGATTATTGCTTGGCTATTGTGCTATGATTGATATTTGTATTACGGCATGAAAATATTCAAACAAAATAAAGTTTTAGAGACTAATGAAACTGCCAGTGCTGCTGCTTGTGCTTGCATAAGCATTAGTCTCATTAGTAACATTACATTAATCTCAGATACAATACTGCACTCAGCATATATTTAATGGTCTATCTACCTTTTTTCTCCACACAAGTATATAATCAAATTAGTCTCTAATTTTGCACTTCACATTGAGTTTATTACACTTTGAGCCCTACTGTGTATTCACTGAGATAAATGCATAGAAAAAATATATTCTATATTACCAGGGAAATATATATTCATCACTCTTATATTACAATAACACCATTTCAATATATTCTATATTACCAGGGAAATATATATTCATCACTCTTATATTACAATAACACCAATACTTCAGGTTTTGTCAGAGTTTTTATCATAAATACTAATTTTTAGAGGTTTATAATTTAGCTATTTCTGTGGGAACAGAAACTTGGCACAATGTTACTTTTACTTTCACCCAGGGGTGAAAGTAATATTAAACTCTTACCAGTATGGGGGCCCAGCTCCGGGCCCCTGAAAGGCAGAAGGGGCGAGGCTAGGGGGGTCAGCCTCCCCCAGCCAGCCCATCCGCGCTGCCTGGCCCAGGCTGCCTGGGGCTCTGGTGGAAATTTAAAAGGGCCCGGGGCTCTGGCCACTGCCATGATAGTGGCGGTGGCCAGGAGCCCCGGCCCTTTTAAATCGCCGGTCCTGGAGCAGCTGCCCCTTTTGCCCCCCGCGTCGGCGGCCCCGCCGGTAGGGTCACTGGCCACTGATGCGGGGGGAAAAAGGGGCAGTGACATTTAAGGAGAGTCCTTTGCCACGGCAGCGCTTTAACATCGGCTGCGTATGGGCCGGTACCGGTATGCTGTACCGGCCTACTTTCCTCCCCCCCCCACATCCCTCCAAAACCAGTTCTTTACTGTTGCCTTTTTGTGTGTAGGTCCTCTGTCTGGAACGTAGATCAGTGGTTCTCAACCATGGGAACACGTACCCTTGGGGGTACGGAGAGGTCTTCCAGGGGTACATCAACTCCAGGGGCGGCTTTATGTATTTTGCCGCCCCAAGCATGGCAGCCAGGCGGCTTTCAGTGGCATGCCTGCGGGAGGTCTGGCTGGTAACACGGATTCGGCGGCATGCCTGTGGGAGGTCCACCGGTCCCGTGCCTTCGGCATACCTGCCGCCGAATTGCCGCTGAAACTGCGGGACCGGTGGACCTCCCGCAGGCATGCCGCCGAAGGCGGCCTGACTGCCGCCCTCACGGTCGACCGGCACGCTGCCCCCCGCAGCTTGCCGCCCCAGGCACGCGCTTGCTGCGCTGGTGCCTGGAGCCGCCCCGATCAACTCATCTAGATATTTGCCTAATTTTACAACAGGCTACATAAAAAAGCACTAGTGAAGTCAGTACAAACTAAAATTTCATACAATTACATGTTTATACTGCTCTATATACTATACACTGAAATGTAAGTACAATATTTATATTCCAATTGATTTATTTTATAATTATATAGTAAAAATGAGAACTTAAGCAATTTTTCAGTATGTGTGCTATGACACTTCTGTATGTTTATGTCTGATTTTGTCAGCAAGTAGTTTTTAAGTGAGGTGAAACTTGGGGGTATGCAAGAGAAATCAGTCTCCTACAAGGGGTACAGTAGCATGGAAAGGTTGAGAATCACTAATGTACATTATGCACTGTTGATATTTAGATTACTTAGATTGTAAATGCTTTGGGGCAGGGACCGCCATTTTGCTCTAGTTTTGTACAGCATCTGGCACAATGGGGTCCTGGTCCATAACTGTAGCTCCTATGTGCTACTGTAACACAAATAATAATCAAAAGAACATTCAGATTTGAAAACCTATTTGTAATCATTTAATTGTGTGCATTTACAGCATACATTTATACTTATGAATAAAATAATAATAATACAGTATATGGAGCAGATTCTGATCTCAGGTACACCAGTTTAAATCCAGAGTCCATATTTTGATAGCAACTCCACTGGAGTCATATTCATATTTTGACAGTTTCTATATTGTAAAACTAAATGATATAATTTGTTACTAATCATCAATTGCTAGTAGTATATTATTATTGTATAAATTCCATGCACAGTTGCATTAATGTAGGAGTATTTCTCACAACCTGAAAATCTACAGACTGTTGTGTGTTGCAGGTTAGCCAAAATGGAGAAAACTTATGGCCTTGAGTAACCTTTCAGTAGACAGCTTTGCAGGATATGTTAAGTAAATTTAAATATAATGGTTTGAATTCCCAGCTATACCCAATAAGTGATGGAAACAGTTGAGGTGGCAGGCTGTAAAGGCACAATTTATCCCTGACTCTGAGGACAATCCTATGCTGTTTCCTCAGTCATAATGGCCCCCAAGATGCTTTTAATGCTGGCAAGATCTCTGGATGCCCTTTTACTAATGACATCCCCGATAAATTGGAGGTAGAGGCAGATAGGCGTTGTTGTAGAGCTAGTAATGTCAGCCAAAGTTTCTCTTGTGCACGAGAAATCTTCAGATACCCACTAAAAGCAGCTTCCTGGTCCCTTTGCAACACTAGTCCTGTATTTCTTACACACCATTACTTATTAACTATTAAAAACTAGGGTATGTATTTTTAAAGCTATTTAAGCATAACTGTACTTATGCATAATTATGCAGGATTTGTTCACAGACACATATCAGGAGGCATTTACAATAGACATTTGCTAAGGTCTATCTAGGCTAAAGAAATTCTGTGAAGGAAGAAGGGTGGCATTTCAGAAAACAGGACAGATGAAATAGCTATTGATTCAACAGCTGGAGAAATATGTAGAATGTGAAACAGGAATAGAAACTAATAACCCTGGTGCTAAAGGATCCGGGAACACTACAACAGTCCCCTCTTACTTGTAACTTGTACTTTTGAATATTGGGCCAGCTCCTCAGCTGGTAGGAATTAGTTTAGCTTTATTGACGTCACTTGAAAAGCTCTGATTGAAAAGCTGTGTTTTGATCAGCTCCTACCCCCATTGAAGTCAACAGCAAAACTCTCTGATCTCAGTGACAGCAGGATCGGGTTAATTAGAAAAAAATACAATTGCCTGTGGAGACATGTGAAGCACTTGGATTTTTTGCCCTCTGGTCGTGAGAGCTATATCTGTTTTGCTTTTTCCAATAACAGATGCAAATGACCACAACACTAATATTTACTTTAATTTCTATGTTTCTTAATAGCTGTATAGAATATTTATTGTAGTTTGAGCTAACTAGCAATACACAGTTACTTCTTGACCCTAGAGTTACAGGGAGATGGTGGCCATAGGCTGCATTTGGTTTTTGGGTCAGACTTACATACATTCCCTTTAAAGACTCTACCACACTTCCACATGCAACTTGCCAAAGGGATAGTTTTGATGTGTACACTGGATGCATGACCTGCTGGTATCAGATGGGTAGTGGAATTTCCAGGAGTGGCGCCAGGGTTTTTGCCAGTGCACCTCCTCTGAGCAGGTGGCGGGGGTCCTTCCGCTCCGCGTCTTCGGGGCACTTCAGCGGCGGGTCCCGGAGCGAGTGAAGGACCCGCTGCCGAATTTCCGCCGAAGACCTGGAGCGGAAGGACCCCCCGCCGCCGAATTTCCGCCGAGGATGGCAAAATGCCGCCCCCCAAATCCTGCTGCCCTATGCGACCGCCTAGGGTCGCCTAGTGGAAGTGCTGGCCTGGGAATTTCCTTTCCGTATGCAGGTACACAGATTTTCGCAGAATTGATATTTGAAACTCACTAATTTTAATTCATTGGGGAGTGTGAATCTTTTCTCCTCTTTTGTTTCACACTGATTCAGATTCAAATTATGTGAATCTCATCCAAACCCAATGGCTCTGGTTGAAACTCATGTGAAATCAGAGAGTTTCACTTGGTTTCAACACAGAACATTCATTAAACTGGGCCAAGATCACACAGCAAAACTTTCATGGAACATGACAAAAGATCCCCGCTTTTAATGTTAGGAAAATTTCACACAGACCTTGACTATATTTTCAGATCCAGTGCAGCCCATTCCTTTAGCAAAATAAATAAGAAAATAGCAGAAAAATATAAAGTCTATTAGAATTCCTTAGTAATTGTTTACATAATTTCTAAAATTTAGCTTTATTACATCATAGTCAAATAGGAGCCAAGGAGTAGAAATGGGGCCAGGAGAAAATATGAACACATTTACTCCTCCCAGACAGAGGTGCGGGAGGAGGAACAGTGAGGAAGGAAGAGTCAAGCACCCCCTGCTGATGTTTCATTACAGTGTAGCAAGATGCTTAAAACATTCATCAAGCAGCTCAGCAGTAGTTTAGCCCTCCTGCTAAGACTAGGACCAGGACAAAATTACCACCTGTCCTTCTGACAGCAATCCTGGGAAGATGCTTGTGTGAAGTAGCTATCCTGTATTAGAGGCCGCACGGATAACAGCATCCTTTCACCCTGATCCTGAACTTATCATCATATCGGATTTACATTGTTACTCATTCGCAGTATGTATACTGCAGTCTCTACTTTAATGGATTGGGTCATATCTTCCTTATAGTCATTTATCTTAAAGTACCTTTGTACAGGAAGTTAACTATTCACCTTTCACTTTTCATAATTAGGAAAGAATCAATATATCTGAAACAATGGACACACAATAAAAGGGAATAAACATTTTATTTCCCTATAATATCAAAGTGATTTTGGTGAAATCAAATTAGAAAGTTAGTTGCTATTCAGCAGTATCCTGATTCTGTGCCTTGAAGTTTTAACCCTGCCGTGTTATAAATCTCTAATAAACACAGTAAACATCTGGCTGACATGTCAGGAATTTCACATCCTGTAAGATACAAATGTAACCTGCTATAGTAAATTTCAAGAAAGATCTATATATGCTTCAAGCTGCTGTCGGAAGTAGACATACATGTCATAAACAACACTGAAAGCAGAATTCTGCAACCTACAAATATCATAATAGAAACAGGATGATGTTAGGTAAGGAGATATTGTCATGCCTACATCACTGTTAGAATTACACAATGACTTGTTTGAATTAAGAAAACAAAAGTGTGCGTGGGGAGGGGGGACGGGGCAAAGGAGCCGCAAAATATCCTCAGAACTTTTCAATTTTTTGATTGCACCCAAATATTGAGAACATAAGAACAGCCATACTGGATGAGACTAATGAGCCATCTAGCTCATTAGCCTGTCTGACAGTGGCCAGTGCCAGATGCTTCTGGCAATTGGAGATTTAGGGTCACCCGGAGCATGGGGTGTCCTGACTCTCTTGGCTAATAGCCCTCGATTAACATATCCTCCTTGAAGAATTGGATGCTTAGTCTGTATAAATATGATTTCTACTGATTAGTAGATCTGACTGAATCCTTAGAAGTATGGGTGCTTATTTGAAGCCCTGCAGGTTTCCTTACTACAGCTGTGAAAAATTGTTTTCATTTTGCAAGTAGTCACTTAACAAAAACCTTTGAGTTTTTACAAAAAAAAAAAAAAAAAAGGTATTTACCGTTCTTGCTAACTCTGCCAACAAATACACCTTTCAGAACAATAATGAAAAATTCTAGCCTTAGAACAAAATTGTAAATTTTAATATATTTGTTTCAAGCAGAAAGCACTTTTGCAATAAACTTTTTGCCATAGCAAAAGACAAGAAGATGGTGATTTTGTTTTGTTGCCTGAAAGAATACATTTTTGTATCTTTCACCCAGTTCAGAAAGGTCCTTATAATTTTTCTTCACCCTCAGATCACTCCTGCTATCCCACCAACAAGCTCCCTAACCTTATAACTTCTTCTCCAATCACGTGCCTGGATTAGGAGTATCCCAGAATGCTTTGCCCCCTTCCCTCTTTCTACCCACCATATCAGCCTAGGGAAGCACCTATCTAAACTTTTTTTCACACCTAAAAGTAGTTTTGGGATTGGTTCTTGTTACAATAGTTCTGATATTTTCAGAGCTGGTACTACTACCTTCTAATATTGAGTAAAGAACTATTTGCTATAAAACTTCTAGATACCTTTATAATTTATATTCAGGGAATAGTTGTTTTACATGGATAATATGGGGGAGATAGTATTGGCCAAAATTTTCAAGATACCTAGTGATTTGGGGTGCACCATTTTTGGGGTTCTCAACTTGAAACACTTATTTGCAGAGGGTCATCACACGGCATTTGCTGGTACATCAAGTTGGACACCCAAAAATTGAGGTATCCAAAATCAGTGGGCACCTTCAAAAATCTTGATCATTATTTAGATTTTAAAAACAAACAGTAAAATATCAGACATATTCAGTGTGTTCTTGCAAGAGTATGGGTCCAAGGCAGAGAGCAGCACACTGTTTAAATAATTTGTCAATTAATATTACTGTAGATGCTAGTTTTAGATTCATTCACAGGTGTATGCCAACTTCTAACTGCATCATCCCAAATGCAAGACCCCACCAGAGGAAAGTCTACCTGCAGGGGACAGAGGTGCAGCACAAAGTGCCAGTGACTTCCAGTTTATGTCTGTGGGACTACTTGAATGATTAAGCTGAGCAGGATTCTACCTAAGTGACTGTAACATTTCAAATAAAATAATCAGAGGGGTGCTTGTAGTGCATTTCAACCTCTTATAGACGGTACAGGGATGAGGCTCATAACTTTCCTGTTTTCAGAGTTTCCCCCTCAAACCTTGACCAAACCTTGAACGATGAATGATTTAGAAATCATGATAATTTCTTTGAGACTTTTGAATGTAAGTCAAACTTTGAAATTAGAATTTTAAATCCATTTTAGTTTGATTGGAATACGGCTGTTGTAGAGTCTCATGTATTTTATAAGCAGTTTCTATTAGCCCAGCACAGTTATTTATATATTTGTTTTGTCCTCCTGGTCTTGTTCTGTTTTCCTTAACGTGAAATTTATGGTCTCCTTGTGGGTGCAATTTTGAATACAATCATTTTCAGCGCAGAACTGCACTTAAAAAAAATCCCAACTCACAGACCCTCTCTGTCTTCTTTCCCAAGTTCACCTGAAAGTACTCTAGGACTTCCAGTAATATAAACTTTTCATAGGTTTTCAATCCCTTATTACTGTTCGTTATTTATATTGTGTCAGAGGGTACACACAAAGGCAGAAAAGAACAAGATACAATTTATCTTCTTATCTTTGGATTCTATTACTGGCCAATCTTTCCACTTTTGACAGGCTGCAGAGACTCTGGCCAGAATCCTTGCCTCAAGTCTCCAGTGCCATGGTCCATGGCTGCACAGGAAAGGGTTGGTGTAGTGAGGTATGGCTCCTGAGCAAGATGGGCTCTACAATGCAAGCAGAGCAGGAAGTCACCTAAGGTTTCAACATTTTACAGGCAGCAAAATGTTCAGTAACTTGTTCATGTGATGACTGTGGGGTGGTAGGGAAAGACATTTGTCAGTTTGTATAGCGCAATCGCTATTCCTGATTGAGGTCCATCAAGAGTTATATGGGAGACCCCTATAATAAATGCTTGCTGGTAGGCAGAAAAACGGACGTTAGCGATGAACAGGCTAATCTAGGGGCTTTGGAGGAGGCAGACTGCCGCATCAGATATAAGGGATTGAGGTTTTTAAATAGCCAAACCTGAGCTTTAGTTTTTTGTTTGTGAAAAACTCCCCTGTGGAGTTTTTGTTTGGGTTGTTAAAATCCGTTTAACTCAAATGCCTGACAATAAGCACCTGGGAGCAAAGCTGTCTCTTTGAAAGTCTTTTGTTGTGTGACTGCATTGGCCAACCCTGTCAGTTTAGAAGGTTGTTTAAACAAACAATTAAGGTTTGCTATTGACTTTGCAAACTGAAGTGCAAAACATGAAAACTTTCTCTTTCCTCGAGAATATATTAAGAGCAAAACAAACAACATTTCCATTCACTTTCCTTGTATCATTGAGTTAGGCAATTTGATCATTATGTATCTGGTCTTCCCACTTACACCTTCCAGTTTCAGAGTAGCAGCCGTGTTAGTCTGCTAAGAAACCTTCTAGTTTCTTATTCAAGTTAAGTCAGTAGCTAGCTGGGACCCATTTCATGGGGCCAGATTCATTATTGTCCTGCACTTTGTGTAGTCATTTACATCAGTGTAAAGTCAGCGTAAAATACTATGAAACCAGAATGAGAGCATTTTACATCCAAAACGCTTTGAGGTAGAGATCATCTTTTTGTTATGTGTGTACAGTGCTTAACACAGTGGAGTCCCAATTTCTTACTGGGCCCTTTAGGTGTCACCAACATGCAAAATAATAAATAAGAACTCTGCACTCCATGTAAATAACTACACAAGACATATGACAATCATGAATTAGAGCCATGCTTTCTGTTACTATTATTTATTATTTGTATAGAGGTAGCACTTAGGAACCCCAGTCATGGACCAGGACCCCATTGTGCTAGGTGCTGTACAAACACAGAACAAAAAGACAGTCCCTGGAAAGATTAGAGTGCTGTCAATTTGAAGTTAATCAATCTTAACACTGGTCTACACTACGAGTTTAGGTTGAATTTAGCACCGTTAGATTGATTTAACCCTGCACCCGTCCACACGACGAAGCCATTTTTGTCGACATAAAGGGCTCTTAAAATCGATTTCTGTACTCCTCCCCGATGAGGGGATTAGCGCTGAAATCGACCCTGCTGGGTTGAATTTGGGGTAGTGTGGACACAATTTGATGGTATTGGCCTCCGGGACCTATCCCAGAGTGCTCCATTGTGACTGCTCTGGACAGCACTCTCAACTCAGATGCACTGGCCAGGTAGACAGGAAAAGCCCCTGTCTACTTTTGAATTTCATTTCCTGTTTGGCCAGCGTAGCGAGCTGATCAGCACAGGTGACCATGGAGTCCCAGAATCGCAAAAGAGCTCCAGCATGGACTGAACGGGAGGTATTGCATCTGATCTCTGTATGGGGAGATGAATCCATGCTATCCAAACTCCGTTCCAAAAGACGAAATGCTGGAATATTTGAAAAAATCTCCAAGGGCACAAAGGACAGAGGTTATAACAGGGACCCACAGCAGTGCCGCGTGAAGCCTACCAAAGAACCAGAGAGGTAAATGGCCACTCTGGGTCAGAGCCCCAGACATGCCGCATCTGTGATGAGCTGCATGCCATTCTAGGGGGTGCCCCTACAACTACCCCACCCCTGTGCTTCCCTCCTTCCCCACCCCTCCCGGGCCATCTTGGCAGTTATCCCCCCATTTGTGTGACAAATTAATAAAAAATGCATAAATTTGAAACAACAATGAATTTATTGCCTCGGCAAGTGGTGATCAAAGGGGGGAGGGGAGGGCAATTGGCTTACAGGGAAGTAGAGTGAACCAAGGGGGTGGGTTTTCATCAAGGAGAAACAAACAGAACTTTCACATAGTAGCCTGGCCAGTCATGAAACTGGTTTTCAAAGCTTCTCTGATGCACAGAGCGCCCTGCTGTGCTCTTCTAACCGCCCTGGTGTCTGGCTGCACGTAATCAGCGGCCAGGTGATTTGCCTCAACCTCCCACCCCGCCATAAATGTCTCCCCCTTACTCTCACAGATATTGTGGAGCACATAGCAAGCAGTAATAACGATGGGAATATTGGTTTTGCTGAGGTCTAACCAAGTCTGTAAACTACGCCAGCGAGCTTTTAAACATCCAAAGGCACATTCTACCACCATTCTGCACTTGCTCAGCCTATAGTTGAACTGCTCCTTACTACTGTCCACACTTCATGAGCAATGGGAGCAAGGGGTTGGCTGGAGTAGGCGCAGTGCTGCCGACCGGGAGAGCAGCCTGAGGTAGAAGGCTTCAGCTGGCATGATATTCCAGGCAGGACTGAATCTCCATTAGATGAAATTTAAAGAAGAGAATGACCTCACCGAGGTAGGCCAGGAGCACCCACGGGATGACGACGACGGCTAGCAGTTGTATTGTACCGTCTACCGTCTGCAAGGCAAGGCAAAGGGATGCTGCTGTGTAGCACTACAGTACCGCATCTGCCAGCAGCACCCAGGAGACATACCGTGACAGTGAGCTGAGCGGGCTCCATGCTTGCCGTGGTATGTCGTCTGCACGGGTAACCCAGGAAAAAAGGCGAGAAACGATTTTTTGCTGTTGCTTTCACGGAGGGAGGGAGAGAGGGAGGGGGGACTGATGACATGTACCCAGAACCACCTGCAACAATGTTTTTGCCCCATCAGCTCAACCCAGAATTCCAATGGGCGGTGGAGACTGCGGAAACTGTGGGATTGCTACCACAGTGCAGCGCTCCGAAAGTCGACGCTAGCCTCGGTACTGTGGACGCACACCGCTGACTTAATGCGCTTAGTGGGGACACACACAATCGATTGTATCAAATCAATTCCTAAAAAATCAACTTCTATTAAATCAACCTAATTTTGTAGTGTAGACATACCCTTAGAAGAAAGTTATCCTGAAAGGATTTTTCAGTTGGAAACTGGTAAGAACCTTTGACTTCTGTAAAACCAAGATTGTTAACAAATATGCTTTATTAAAACTGACCAACATTTTTCACATGAAATGATTTTTACAGAGGAAAACAGTCCTTAAAAAAACTTTTGTGTGGAAAATCATTATTAAAACATTCTGGTTTTGTGTGTAAAATTTTCCACAATATTTATTATCAAAATTTTTATCAAAATAATTTTCAAATTTTCCATTTAAAAAATGCATTTTCTTACTAAGAAAGGTTTTCAGTAAATTAAACATTCTGAAAATGATTTCAATAAAAATCTTTGTTAAAGATATTGTGAAAATTTTGCAAGAAATTGAAAATGGATCCATTTTAGAATCACAGAGTCATAGAAATGTAGTGCTGGAAGGGACCTTGAGAAGTCATAAAGTCCAGCCTCCTGCACGGAGGCAGGACCAAGTAAACCTAAACCACCCGTGACAGGTGTTTGTCTAATCTGTTCTTAAAAACCTCCAATGATGGGGATTCCAGAACCTCTCTTGGAAATGTACTGCAGAACATAATTACTTTTACAGTTAAAAAGTGTTTCCTAATATCTAAGCTCAACCTCCCTTACTGCAGATTAAGCCCATTACTTCTTGTCCTATCTTCAGTGGACATGAAGAAAATTTATCACAATCTTCTTTATAACAGCCCTTAACATATCTGACCACTGTTATCAGGTCCCCCCTCAGTATTCTTTTCTCAAGACTAAACATGCCCAGGTTTTTTTAGTCTTTCCCCATAGATCAGGTTTTCTAAATCTTTTATCATTTTGGTTGCTTTCCTCTGGACTCTCTCTAATTTGTCCACCTATTTCCTAAAGTATGATGCCCAGAATTGGACACAGAAATCCAGATGAGGCCATACAAGTGCTGAGTACTGGGAGACAATTTCTCCTATGTCTTATATACAACACTGCTGTTAATAGATCTCTGAATGATCTTAGCCTTTTTTTGCAACTGCATCACACTGCTGACTTATATTCAATTTGTGACCCACTATAATCCCCAGATCCTTTTCAGCAGTACTATCACCTAGCCAGCTATTTCCCATTCTGTAGTTGTGATTTGATTTTTCCTTCCTAAGTGAATTCCTTTTTGCACTTATCTTTATTGAATTTAATTTTGTTGAATTTGTCTCCAATTTGTCCAGGTTGTTTAGAATTCTAATCCTGTCCTCCAAAATGCTTGTAACTTCCCCCCCACCCCCCGGCAGCTTGGGGTCATATGCAAATTTTATAAGTGTATTCTCTATTTCATTATCCATGTTGTTAATGAAAATATTGAGTAGTACCAGACCCAGGACAGACCCTCTGGGACCTAACTAGATAAGCCCTCCGAGTTTGACAGTGAACCACTGATAGCTACTCTTTGAGTACAGTCTTTCAACCAGTTGTGTAACCACCTTATAGAAATATCATCTAGACCACATTTCCCTAGTTTGCTTATGAAACTGTCACGTGCTACTGTGTCAAAAGCCTTACTAAAATCAAGATCTATCACATCTACTGCTTCCCCCAATCCACTAGGCCAGTAACTCTGTCAAAGAAAAGTTAGGTTGGCTTGACATGATTTGTTCTTGACAAATCCATGCTGACTATTCCTTAAAACCCCATTCTCCTCTAGGATACAAATTGATTGTTTAATAATTTGTCCCAGAATCTTTTGAGGTATCTATCCTAGTCTATAATTCCCTGGGTTCTCTTTGTTCCCCTTTGTAAGATGTTTGCCCT
Organism: Chrysemys picta bellii; assembly: GCF_011386835.1. NCBI lineage: Eukaryota > Metazoa > Chordata > Testudines > Emydidae > Chrysemys > Chrysemys picta. The sequence continues at coordinate 67,564,959 of NC_088800.1, read as the reverse complement.
TCTTCAGTCCTCTGGGAGCTCACCTGTCCTCCAGGAGTTCTTGAAGATAACTGCCAACAATTCCAAGATTGTTTCAGTCCCTTAAGTACCCTAGGATGAATTTGAATAGATCTAACTTATCTAAATAATCTTTTACTTGTTCTTTCCCTATTTTGGCTTGCATTCCTTTCCCTTGTAGTTAATAATAATTGTGTTGAGTATCTGGTCACCATTAACCTTTTTAGTTAAGACCGAAGTAAAATAAGCATTGAACACCTCAGTCATCTTGATGTCAACAGTTATTAGCTCTCTTTCCCCAGTAAGCAGAGGACCTACACTATCCAGTGTCTTTCTCTTGCTCCTAGTGTATTTATAGAATCTCTAGCTCTGTTAAGGTGGCCTTTTTTATGCTTATCTGTGGGTGTTTTTCACCTGCCTCTTTTGAATCTAGTTTTGAACCCATTTTGGCTCAAAGAATGACAGTTCAATCTCTGCTTTCCCTTGTTCCATGGAAGAAAGTAATTTGTGCCAGCCCTTTGCCTGGTACAATTTATTTCTCCTTCTATGCCAGCTCAGCTGTGCTGTCTCATGTTTCATGTACTGTGTGCTGGACAATAACAGGAGAAGAATCCATGTTTTGAAAACTAAACAGACTCTTCATTAAACGAACTTTCTTACAGAAATGCATTCCAACCATATGCACATACACTGATTTCCTGGTGCCTCCTCCAAATTCTCCCTTCCTGCAATCTGTGTTCCACCCTCCAAGTACCATGCAGGTTCCTACAGCTGGCACATGGAGGGGGAAGAGTGGAGATAAGGCTCCACCTACTCTTTGCCCTCCCATGGCAGGAGAGTTGGGACCCACTAGTAGTTGCTCTGTCCTTTGCAATACAGGTAACATGTGCAGGGAGTAAGGGGATCCTTACACTCCTTTACTCCCCTGTACAAGTAGGGTTGCCAACTTTCTGATTGCAGAAAACCGAATGCCTCTGCCCCACCACTGCCCCGGCCCTTCCCAAGTCCCCGCTCCTGCCCTACCCCTTCTCCGAGGCCCCACCCCCACTCACTCTATCTCCCTCCCTCCATCGCTCACTCTCCCCCACCTCCACTCATTTTCACTGGGCTGGGCAGGGGATTAGGATGCGGGAGGAGGTGAGGGCTTCAGGGTGGGGCCAGAAATGAGTGGTTTGGAGTGTGGGAAGGGGCTCCGGGCTGGGGCAGAGCGATAGGGTGTGGGAGGGGGTATGGGCTTTGGGCTGGGAGTGTGGGCTCTGGGGTAGGGCCAGAAATGAGTGGTTCAGGGGGGCCTTCAGGCTGGGGCAGGGGGTTGGAGTGCAGGGGGGGGTTAGGGCTCCTGATGGGGGTGCAGGCTCTGGTGTGGGGCTGGGGTTGATGGGTTCAGAGTACGGGAAGGGGTCCAGGCTCTGGGAGGGAGTTTGGGTGCGGGAAAGGGCTCAGGGCTGGGGTAGGGGGTTAGGGAGGGGGTGAAGGGTGCAGGCTCAGGGAGGGAGTTAGGGTGTGGGAGGGGGTTCCAACCTGGGGCAGAAGGTTGGGGTGCAGGAGGGGGTTCGGGGTGCCGTCTCCGGGCGGTGCTTACCTCAGGTGACTCCTGGAAGTGGCCAGCATGTCCATCTCCTAGGCAGAGGCGCAGCTAGGCAGACCTGCACGCTGCCCCCATCCACACAGGTGCTGCCCCTGCAACTCTCATTGGTCGTGGTTCCTGACCAATGGGAGCTGCGGAGCTAGCTCTAGGGGCGGGTGCAGCGTGCAGAACCCCATTGCCATGCCTCCACCTAGGAGCCAGAGGGAAATGCCAGCTGCTTCTGGGAATTGTGTGGAGCCAGGGCAAGCAGGGAGCCTGCCTTATCCCCTCTGCGCCACCGACCAGAATTTTAACACCCTGGTCAGCAGTGCTGACCAGAGCCGCCAGGATCCCTTTTCGACTGGGCATTCCGGTTGAAAACCGGACGCCTGGCAACCTTATGTACAAGTGAGCAGAAAGAGCCATGCTCTGGCTAAGAAAGTTTTCCATATCCTGAACATTCCCTGTCTTCCCTCATATGCATATTACAGATTTGTTTGCACGGCTAACAGCACTTACTCTCCTGACATTTAAAGATCTTACTCCTATTGCAAAAGATGTTGCGGTGGGAAGTCACTGTGCCTGTAGATTTAAAAAACTTTTTTGCTTAAATACAATTATTTTTGTGCTGCTTTTATCTACCAAGCCTGGAAGCATTTATTTATTTATTTATTTATTTGATAGAACATTTGGAGAAGGCAGGAGGTGTTTTGTGGGAAGTAGTAATGAAAGATTCATGAAGGATTAAAAATAGTTGGGGAGGGGAGGTCTGGGTTTAATTCAGAATCTCTTCATTTTTCCCCTTTGCTTCTTTCCCTATTTACACTGAATATAAACATAGGGCTGCTTCTTCTAAAAAAAGTTGGATGAATGAAGAGTGTGTGGGAGTGAAACAAGAGATAAGACCAATGTTTTCCAAAGTGGGTGCCTAAAATTAGACATCTGCATCCATAGTCAGGCACCTAAATGAGTGACCTGACTTTTTCGGGTGATGAACACCTACAACTCCATTCAAAGTCACCAGGAATTGTGGTTGCTCAGTGACCTGAAAACCAAGCTACTTCTTTAGGTGCCTAATTTCAGCCACCTACATTTGAACATTTTGGCCAAAGACATTAAAGTTACCTTCAGATTTGTACTTTAGCCAGGACTGAAATCTTTCTCTTTTACACATTAATGACTGATCATAATATACAAACAGGGCAAGTGGAGGTTAGAGTCAGGAGTGGAGGGGAACTACAACTGTCCCAGGGGCCTCGGATGGGGTTTGTCCTGAAGCAATGTTACTTGAAGGGTTCCTCCAGCACTGTTGTTTTGGTTTCCTGGCACACTAGGCAACAACACAGAGAGAAACCCTACAAATGTCATTGCCTCAGTGCTGAGCACGCCCCCCTCAACCTTACTTCACAGTCCCATCCCTTCCATTTCAGCATCCCACCAAACATCACCACTGACCCTCATACAACCACAACATTTCTAGATGGATGGCTACCACATCCCTGTTCTCTCCCCCTCTTGCTCCATGATAGAGACCCTTGGGGTGGTTCATTAGAAGGCAGGCGCATTCTGATGAAACACAGATGGCTCAGCAGGGCAGAGCTCCTCTCGCTCTGCTTGCCACCTCCCGGAACCTTGGAACTCAAGCCCTGTTTCTCCCCCATCATCCCATAGCCAGATTCATCCTTTGTGTAACAGATAACCACCATAGCTCCCCCACAATCAAGCTCCTCCATGTCTCCGCACCAGTCCTGTTACCCTCTGATCCAACACCCCCCCATTCTAAACCAGGCCCTCCCTAACACTGATTTGTATATGCGCAAATCAAACAGAGACATGGTAATGGATTCAAAACATAGGGCCTGATCCTCCTCCCAACCCTTTGGTGGAGGAGGCATGTCAGGGCATTGTTGGAGTGATAACATTCTGGCAATCCCCAAATGACATAACAGCCCCTAAGGGGCCTTACCAGTCAGCATAAATTAGTTAGTTATCCTGAAGCTTCTCTAATTTATGCCAGGGGATTGACAGACACTAGGAAGTCTCAGGGAAGTGCAAAGTTGGAATTATCCCAGGCCCCACCCCATTCCACACACACACACTTGGACCCTGTGCCAAACTCCAAGGTATAAAAGCAAACTATAGTGTATTTTTCTAGCATTTTCTATTACAATCAAGTTATATTTGGCCAGAGCTACCCAAGCAAAAGCCATGTAACTAGGTAAATTCACTTGTGTTTAGTATTTTTATGTAAAGTTGAAAAAGTGAGAATTAAAAGCAGAAAAGTATTGTTTCTTCTTTAAATTATTATTTATTGTTTATATGGTGCCAAAAGTGTGCAAAGCACTTTACAGACAGTTATGAAGATAAAAACCTTGACCTGGGTTAGCCCTTCAACTCTGCTTTTCAGGGTTTTGGTGATTTGTTTTTGTTTTCTTTCTTTTACTATAAATAACATCAGCAGAAAGATGTTGCCATGGTGAGATATTATAATGTACTTAAAGTCACTTGTTACAGTGATGTACCACAGTACCATCTCCATTTATGTGAGTTCTAAGGATATAGAGAAAATAGCACAGCCAAAAAGTAGATAATTTATTAATTTCATTACAAAGATTTGGAGTATTTAGTTGGTGCACAGTATACATCAGCCAAACACCCTAGCTGCTGACTTCATTTCCTCTTAACTTAATACATTTAATAGCTGAATGGAGCCAAATTTGTTTGCCAAAATCAATGCACTTCTAACCTGAGGCTCAGGTATCTTTGCTTACTTGCTGTTTCTTGGCCATCTTTGCCTGGCATCTTTATCTGAGGTCCTGCTTTGCAGAAAAGATAAATCTGATAGAACCATGAAAAACATTAGTCACTGAAATCCACTGATTTATCCACAGCTAAGCTTAATGTTTGGAGGTTCCTTGGCTGAAGAACCATGTGAAATTCCATGATTTTACTTTTCTCTCTCTTCTCCCCTACCCCATGCAAAATTAGAGGTTTTCACAAACATTTGCAGATCTCGCTTACTGGGTCATTTTGTGCAGGCACCATAGTTTCAGTCTCAAAGAGAGTAAAATAAATAAGATTAATCTGTAGGCCAGCATGGCACCTTGATTTTCCCTGCTACTTTTGGGGCCCTGACTCTCTGGGAGACTTGTGGAGTGTGCACCAGCATTCTCCTAGCTGCCAGTGTGCCTGGGATGGAGCTGAACTACAGCCACCAGTGCTGCAGTTAGTTTTAATTAACTAACAAATGTTTAAAGAGAACATTTAGTGAGACTGTCAGCAGCCCCAGTGGCTGCTGGAATTGGGAGATATAATTCAAATCCACTCTGAGCTGATCACCACCAAGAAGAAAACTTCAGACCAACCTACTAAGTCCACTGGGGAGTTGGGCACCAAGAATCAAAGTAGGATACCTCCAGAAGATTATTGGTAAATTGTGAGCCTCCTTACTCCCTTGCACAGGCTACCTACATCATGAGTAATAATGAGTGTCTATACCGGCGTGGAGCAGCCTCTAGAAAGCTGCTACAGCCCCTCCTTTGCACATGGACTAACTCTTGGCTCGACCTCCCCACAGTATGCCAGTCAGCACAGCTGAGTCATGGAAAGTAATCTGTACTAGGTATGGGGACTCTATAGCCAGGCACTGGGACTCCATTGGCTACAATGGAGCTATGACAATTTACACTATCTGAGGACCTGGCCCACTATATGTAAGTAAAATGATATAAAATAAATGTAACCAGGGTCAGAGGAGCCTGAGAGAAAACCCCACCCCATGAGCAAAGCTGACTGGCAAGCGCCTGGAATTTTGGCTTGAAGTGGTCCTTCAGTTAGAAATGGAATGACAATTTGATTCAGTTGAGGGTGAGATTGAAAGAATAGCTGTAGCTTAGTAAGGGAAGCTGAGGGTCTAGAGTTGCAACAAAGTGATTAAAGTCTGAATTAGAAGGAAAATAATAGAAAGGTAAAGCACAGATACAGAGAAGAGCTACTAGGATGAAAAGGAGAACGTACAGCCTATCTTACCAGAGATGACTAAACAAGCTTGGCTTGTATAGTTTAGCAGAACAAAGGTTGAAAAACCATATGATTGCTCTTTATAAATACATCGTGGGTAAACATGAGGAGGGAGAAGATCTACTTAAGCTAAAGGACAATATTGGCACAGGAACAAATGGGTATAAAGTGGCCATGAATAAATTTAATCTGGAAATCAGAAAGTTTTTAGCCATCAGAGAAGTGAGGCTCTGGAACAGCCTTCCAATACAAGCAGTGCAGGCAAATGGCCTACCTAGTTTTAAAAGGGTGTTTGCTAATTTTACAAATGGGATTATCTGATTGGGTTGCCGGCAATGGCAGGGGACTGGACTTGATGAGGTTCTATCCAGTTCTATATCTCTAGTCTAGACAAAGCTAGTATACCATAACAGTTAACTGAAAACTGAGTTTAGGGGCCAGATCTTACTCACATGAAATCAATGGGAGTATTTCAATTGACTTTAGTGGGAGGTGGATCAAGCCCTAGATTTCAGAAATAGTTAAGGGAAAACTAAAATACATTGGGGAAAGCAATTATGTATGCAAACACTATGTTAATACTATTAATGATATTTATTTTAGCAATAGTAAGTTAAGGTAGGGAGTACCGCCAGTACATTGAAACTGGATAGCAGCTCCTCTGATAACATATGTTCTACAAGACGGCAAGATTCTCAGTTGGCTAGGGACAAATTTTTAAATTATTTTTGCTCTGGGAATGGTAGGATTTTGCCCTGCTTTCTTTAAAATTATGATACTATCAAATGAGATAGTACCTGCATAAAGGCTAAAATCTGTTTTGGATACATACCTGGACAAAGGGCCAGGTTTTCAGAGTTAGGTATATGCAATTGCTGGCATACATTTATGTCTGCCTAAGCCATGCGGAATGTGTGCTTTCAAATCAGTTATATGCACATGGCCAGCTGGATACTGTCACAGGGTGGCACTGCCCTTAAAGAGGGAAGAGGCCAGAGTACCTGTGACTGAACAGCTGACCTCCAGTCAGACTATAAAAGAAGGCACTTGGGCTCCAGAAAGGGAGGAAACTGGGTGAGTAAGACCTGAAACTCATTCAAGAAAGGGGAAGAGAGCAGACATGGGAAAATGGGACATGATCTCTGGGGAAAAAGGAGACAGGCCAGAAGCCCGGAGGCCTGGGTAGCAGAACTTCCTTGGGAGAGGCTGCCAGAGTACCCTGGGAGGGGAGACTACGGGAATACACCAGGAGGAAAATAGTCTCCAAGGAAAGAATCCTGGGAGGCCGTGCTCAATTAATAGAGCATGGGAGAATGATTTATTAGGCCCCGAAGCAGGGAGAATTGAAAGAGGCAAAGGGGAAATTCCCCTGGGAGCTATGGCCCAGGGTGGGCTGAGGAACTGTTTTTGTTTGTTTGCTTATGTTTGGAATATATGCCTGGAAATGAGACTCTGGGTGTGGCAGTGGGTCTTTCATGGGCTGGGGACAAGCTAGCATCTTACAGTACCTAACTGGCCATGTACACATGCCTGATTAGTGAATTTATGTTGGGTACTTCTACACACATCACATTTACATTTCCATAAAACCAAAACACCACTCTGCCTCTTTAAATTGGTAGAAGAGACGATAACCAGACTCCCATTATCTAGCAACCTGCCACTAACACTCTTCTCTGAATTGGGGAGCACTTGTCCTTTCGTTAGATTTCTGGGTGTGCTGGCGTAGTTGCCTATTTAATGTAAAATATTGCTAATTTGTTCATAAAATATTTGTCTAGTCACTAGACCCTGGTGTCTGAGAGTTTTAAAATGTCTCTGAATTAAAAAGTGGAGAAACTCTAATCAGTGACTACAAACTTTTTCAATGCTTATCAATCTTTCAGTGCAATTTAGCATGACTATATGGGACATACCAGTTTTGGTGTGTAAAGAATAAACACTATCATTTTATAAAGCAAAATGTATTTCAAAATCTTACATATAGTGACAAGATTACAAACTAGTAAATATATTCTTTAATTGTTATGGCCTGATCATCAAATGTGGTTCTAATCTGGAATGGTGGTATTGCACATTTATTTTCTCTCAGGGACTCAGATCAAATTTGCTCAGTTTTTAAGAAAAAGGGGTGTGTGTGTATGTGTGTGTGTTTTTCTTCCCTACCTGCCAAACCTATTATGTGACCTGGAAACTGAAATCCATGCCAGGCCGCTAACAAATATTCTGCATTCAAAAATGAATTAATAATCCTGTTGACCAAGCATGAGCAAGAATAGAATCCAGCTAACTCTTCCATAGCTGTATTGGTTCTGCTGAGATTTATAAAAAGTAATAAAAATGTATTAAAATAAATAGAGAATACAGATGGGGCAGATCTGAGTGAACAAAGTGGTATTTTACATAGCTGCTTTTCAGAACAGAACTACCTTTTAAAAAGATAAGTACTTCACGGCTTCAGCCTTGCATAGTTGCAAAACACCAAATATTTGTTTGTTGCTTTTATCTCAGGTACATGAATTCTAGTTGATGCTAACTATCTTATGTAACCTGGCTTCTAGCTATTTGAAAGAACACTTCTCTAACTATTCACTATGGGTTTGATCTTGCCCCCCTGGAGTCAATGACTAACTCCATTTACTGTAATGGCTCAGGATCAAGCCCTATCAAATCAATCCAACTCCTAATAAAGTCAATGGAAAGTCTCCCACTGGTATTTGTAGAAGTGGATTGGAGCCTATAGTAAGTGAGGCAGTTGTGCTGCTAGACCCTAGATTTGAATTCTATAGAACTACCAGTATTTAGGAGACCCTTGAATTTGGATCTTGCCACACTTTGTGGGTTGCCAAAGTATTTTGCAAAGCCATGGTGTCATTCTGTCATTTACCTGAGGGCATGTTGGCATATGAAGGCAGTTTTGGGTCAAGAAGCAGGATGGCCTCAAAGTTACTGCACATGACGGGAAACCAGAAAATCTGAGTTCTATTTGCAGACTTTCTGGGTAAAACATAACCTCATTTCCCCCCCATCTTTTAAAATGGGGAAGTTAATACTTACCTATCTCAGAGGCGTTGTGAGGCTCATGTGGAAGGTGGTATTATACTGACTCTAAAGATGAGTTGGGAATGGTATTTTCGGTCCAACTCTTTGGAGCTTGGGACTGTCAACATTGTTGCCACTTTCTTTATAAATATCAATGTAAACAAATAAGCATCAATGTTAAACATAGTGTTAGGTACTTGCAAACCGTGGTGCAACTATCCAGTTATTAATCTTTAACTACTGAGTGTGGGATAGTCAAAGTAACCTAAATCAATCAGGCATCCAAATCCCATTGGATTTCAATGAGATGGGAGCACCTAACTCCCTCAAACTTCTTTAAAACCCACTGCCTAAGTACACTCTTAAACCACCCCACGTACATTTTGAAATTTGGTCAGAACATACAAGTTTGGAGACACAGCTTCCTACTTTTTTGTAGACTGATTTAAATTGGCTGGTGAAAATGAAACAGGGTTCATTTTCATAATTGTACTGGAAAGTAAACACATATCACCAATTATTTAACACTTTTGCACATGCTTCCTACATAGTGCTTTGAATGTTCAATGTGAAAACTTAGCAGTTTGAACTTCCCTAGGAGCCAAAGAAGGATGTCAAAAAATGAGAACACTAATGATCTAACATACAGAGGAAAATGAACATGCAAAGATAAAATTTTAACTGGGGATTTAACAAAACACATTTATAGATCTTAACAAATTCCCCAGGGCTTTTCTGATATTTTTCTAAGCTCTATTATGGTTAATTGCCTATTAGATTTTCATTCATAAAGGTCCAGTTTTATACCACCAGCAATTGAAGTCATCAGTTTATTTTAATGCTTTTTATTGGACCTGTGGCTGGGGCATCTGGCATTACATATATATAAGCAAGCAGCATATAAACAAGCAACATATCTAATTAAACTGGTCACAAAGACAGCACAAATAGCTTTCCCACCCTTTGCTGCAACAGAAAAATCTTCCTCGCTTCAATCTACAGACAAATTCATGGCAAAAAGGAGATGGTTTACAGCAGTAATCTCAGGCTGTAGAAGATTGAGAAAGAAAATGAAAAAATCCAGGGCCTGATGTTCCATTGCCCTTCACCTTGTTTAGTCATTAGCACCAGTACAAAGTGGGTGTAAAATGCCACCAAATCAGAAAGGTAGTGACACAAGCAGCCTCTTGGCTAACATACCAGAGATTGAACTGGCAGACCTCCAGAGCTCAAAACATGAGCTGCTACAACTAGCCAAGGCTGTGTAGCTGGGGGCTGTCAACTCCTATCCTTTATTGATCGGCACAGTGGGAGCCCAGTAGCACCTACTTGGCACTGCTGTAAATGACTACAGAAGGTGCATAGCAATGGATAATCAGGCCCCCTACCTCCACTCCCAAGCATGCACTTCTAGAGAAGTTGTGCCAAAATGTACCACACATAGGCAGTGACATGGAAGCCTCCCACTCTGTCCATTCAAAATCTTTCAGCCTTGCTTTCGAGGGATCATTACAAAGAAGATCAGTTCCAGACCCATTCAGTTGTTGGCCTCTGCTGACACTGCCAACAATGGTTTCAATTGATGCCATATATGCGAGTCATTTGGGGAATATGGCCACCTAATATTCCAAGAACTGGACTGAACCCATCAGCTAATTTCATGTAAGTCACTAAAAAGTTGTCAGATAATTTATTTTTATTTTTTAAGTTTGCTATACTGTTAGAGTTAAAATGTAATGAACAGCTGCATAGGTGTCAGGTTGTAATGTTAAGGAAGGTTAATAGGGCAGGAGAAGTGTCTTGTTCAGTTCTCACCATGACCTCTTTAGATGTACGTAAACTTGCTGAGTAACAAGAAATTATTCTGCCAGACTTCCAGGTCCAAACACCCTCCCCCGGTGAATATGAATTCATCCAGAATCTTGTTGAGTGTCTGCAGTATGACTATTTGGTGTGACAATAATAGTAAACAATCTAGTTATAAAGTGTAGCTGCCAACGCATGCAAGACACTATTATATGTTTTGATTACAACAGAAAAATAGTTTTAAAAATCCTCTCAACACTCAAATACAAATTAAGAGATGAAAAAAGGGAGATGGATAGGAGAAAAGGAGAGACAGCAGTACTTACAAGGATCAGAACAGAAACTATGCTCAGCAAAATAGAACTTCAAAGTTCAGAATTTTGTGTTTCCTAATTAAATATTTTTAATAAAGGCAAAGTGATTACAGCTCATTCCCAGCTACCTGTTTGTCAGTTTTGAAGTTTTAAAACAAAGACACTTTGGATTTATCAGAGCACAAAAAAGTTGAAACAGTTTTAAATGGGAATCAAAAAAGTGTCTATATGGCCTTTCTTCAAACTTTAAAAATAAATCACCTTTGAACAGACACAGCAGAAGAGAGTGCAGTCCAACAGTTTTGGTGAATGGGTTAACAGAATGGAATGGCCCTCTCTCCCTGAGTGTCAGTAGGATATAGGGTTGGCCAGGCATCCGGTTTTCAACTGGAACACCTGGTCAAAAAGGGACCCTGGCAGCTCCTGTCAGCACAGCTGACCGGGATGCTAAAAGTCTGGTTGGCCATAGCGGCTGACTCCACACGGCTCCCAGAAGCGGCTGGCATGTCCCTCTGGCTCCTAGGTGCTCCTAGGTCACCGCTTCCTGGGACTGAGCTAAGCACCACCCAGAACCTGCACCTCTCACCTCCTCCCACACCCCAACCCACTGCCCCAGCTCTGAGCCCCCTCCCACTTTTCGAACCCCTCGGCTCCAGCTGGAGCCCCCTCCTACACCCCAAACCGCTCATCCCTGGCCCCACCCCGGAGCCCACACCCCCATGTGGAGTCCTCACCCACTCCCACACCCCAACCCTCTGCCTCAGCTTGGTGAAAATGAGCGAGTCAGCAAGGATGAGGGAGAATGAGTGAGGGATGGAGTGAGCAGGGGCAGGGCCTCTGAGAAGGGGCAGGGCCTTGGGGCAGAGGGTGGGGCAAGGGTGTTCTGTTTTCTGTAATCAGAAAGTTGGCAACCCTAGCAGGCTAGATTATTCCATTTAAGTAGTGCTTTGAGCAGGGGGCATTGCAGAGACATAGAAGCCTCATCTGTTCTAACTATCAGGGGCCTCAGCAATCAGCATGCAGATTTACAGTCTGTCTTAGTGGAAAACAGCCTTTCACCTTCAAATTATGTTAGTGGTCTTGAGTATTGGGAACTGAAATAACTACAATGTAATGAAACGAAATTATTGGGGAAGATTTTTAAAAAGTCTATAATTTAAAACATTTTCATTCAGTCCAAATTCATAAATACTCCCTCTGACACATACTTGCACACTCCCTGGACACATTTACTGTGTACACAGTACTTTACATTGGTATACAATAGACAAAAGGTGAAAGGGGCTGTTCTGTCTTGTTATAATTGGTGTGCACTATTTGTCGTTGGTGCCTTCTTTTTAAGGTACTATTTATAACATTCAGGATTCTTTATAAGGTGCTGCATATCAAATTCTTTCCTGTTACGTTGTATGGCATGATCTTTAATGTTTCTTCTCCCTTTCTTCTCACACTCTCTGTTCTACAAGGGTAGCACTCACAAAGGGATCAGAAGAAATGTAGTGAAATTTACAATTATAAAATAAAATGTGTATCTTTGCATTGCAAAATGAAAATCAGATTTTTCCTACTTTGCATACTCTAATAATCTGACTATATATATAATATATAAAATATATAACCACAGAAGGTAGTTTTAAATGCTTGTGTGTGTGTGTGTGTGTGTGTGTGTGTGTGTGTGTGCGCATGCATGCACACACACAGAGATACAATAGGCAAACATGCTGCATACAGAGAAACAAACATCTGTTAATGAGAAATGTAACTTTCACATCTGTTGTGTCATTTCTCATTCACAGTCTATGGAACACAAACTCAAATGTATGGATATATTACATATACATATGTGTTGGTGTATGTATATTTACACACACACACACACAGAGTAATCTATTTTGTACATTGTTTGAACACAATATTGTTGTGCTTTTCAATACTGCTATCTTCCCCCTCTGTATTAAACAATTTTCAAGTACTTTTTTTTGTTAAGTGGGGAAAAAACTGCAGGATTTTTTCTTCATGTTTCATCCAGTGTGTTGCAGTTAGTTTCCATAGATACAGTATGTATTGGTTTCCTAGGAAGCAGCTGTAGGATGGAATTTGATTGGCTGTGTTGTCAGATTGATTGTCAGAATTGTGGGCAGAGTTTTGAGTGGTAGATGTGTGCAGGTGATGCACACAATAACCTAATGCCTGATCATCTAAGTGTTTTACAGTATTTCTAATATACAAAAGCTTCATTGAAAATTAGGTGGGTTCTTCTTTTGAAATGAGTTATATCCCAGTGGGTTAATTTACTCTGAGTGACAAAAGAGCGCTGATTGCTGTGAGGAGGTATGAAGAGGTGAGTTGAATGGAAGTGCTGTGATGATTCTATTTTGTACCAAAGTTGGGTTTTAGTGCTAAAATCATTTCCCATTTCTATAGTATTAGCTGAAGATGCGGGCTATAGTGCAATACTCCTGCCCTATGGGTGATAAGGCAGAATTGTGGCAATCAGGAAAGAGCTTATTGAAAGACATCAGAACTTCAGAACACATTAAGGTCTGGGTTGCATCAGAGCACATGGCATTTTTTTTACCATAGACTGAACTGGCAGGGAGGATTCTGGGGAGTGCTTCTCTTCCTTATTCATGGAACACCGTCTCTGAATTAATCTGTAAGGCTGTTACTTTTTCCTCCTTGATGCCTACAATAAATATGCCACCCAATGATGATTTGGCAGGGACAGCTGATTTGATCTATTTATTAAACATTTGGTACCTTCAAAAATCTTCAAGTTATGCAATAGCTACCTATACACATTTTCTTTTTCTATTCCATTCATACTCCCTCTCCCCATCCCTCCTTTTGTTTATCACTCCCACATGTTGCATCTTTTCTCAGAGTAGATTGTAAAGGTTTTGGGAAGGAACTGTCCCTTACTATGTGTTTTACAGAACCTAGTGCTCTATTATTGACCGTGATCCCTGGATGCTACCACTTCTATTACTTCTATACTTCTATTACTAATACTAACAACAAAGACAACAGAATGCTCAAAGCTCTGGTTTTCAGAGCTCAGAAGAAACTGGAGAATCCACTGCAAAAGAAAAGGTGGGTTCTAAAATATTTTGACCAGTGCCCCTATTTCTCAATTGTTAATTTTGATAAGACAATAGTGGTTTAGGGAAGGATATATTTCAACTTCCTGCACCAACTAAGCCCATTGCACACTGGTGGAAAACAAGCTACGTTACCACCATCACCCTACTTAAAAGCTCGTGCTGGGTTGAAATGGGGAGAAAATTTAACTCTTGCCAGGAGCTACAAAGAAACTTGGTTCCCCTAGCCACCATGATATAGCTGCTCCCCAGCACATGCCACTCAACTTACTGTGCGCCTCTGGTTCACCTGTACTCTGCATGACAGACATTATGGCCTCTTTCTACCACTGCAACATTCTCCCTTGGTCTAATTACTTCTGGGATCTTCTACCAACATCCAATTATTATTATTGTTAGTATAAATTAAGTGCTAGATCAGGGGTACTGAAACTTCATTGCACTGCAACCCCCTTCTGACAACAAAAATTACTACATGACCCCAGGAGAGGGGACTGAAACCTGAGCCTGCCCGAGCCCTACCACCCTGGCCCGGCCCGTGGGCCCTCCCAAAGTGCAGGGCCTGGAGTGGTCACCCCGATTCGCCGTCCCTGAGGGACAACTCTGCTGGTCACAACCAGATGCAACAAGTGCTGGAAATCAATTAAGCTATACAGTTTTTCACACCCAAAAGGTTTAGATAATGATCTACTCATTTGGATGCTTATCCAAACCTAACCTCAAGAGATTCTTCAGTTCTAATAACATGGTCAGTATAAAGAGATTCTAATTTATGATGTCCTCAGAACCTTAAACTATGTTCTTAACCTTCAAGTATATCAAACACAGGAATCATGTTTTAAATTAAATTTTTATATGAAATATCCCTCCAACCTCCAATGTGCTCATTTTGCATATAAATAGTACATAAATAGAAAAAATGGACAAAAGTTTCCTACATGCTTTTTATAATTCTAGCTTGCTTTCAGAACTCTTATGTATATCTTGCACACTTGATAGTAGGAGCACTCAGATGTTAGCTTCTATGTCTTCACTGCAAAAAAAGTGAGGTCTTTTTTACTGTAAGATAGTGCACAATAGTTATCTTGGTATAAAAATCCTAGTGGAGACAAGGCACCTGTAGTTCTCGCCACAAGATAGCAAGGCGAGGTCAGCACTATGCCCCAGCCTGTGTTTGATCTTCCTAGCTTACCTTGCAGTAAGTCTACAGTGCTTGTCTCCCCTAGGATTTTACAGTGGGATAGCTAACATGCTTTAGTTATCCTGTGTAAAAACACACTCTTTTTAGCAGTGAAAACAAAGCCAGAGGTAGGTCATCCACACACACACACAAAATAAAATAAAATAAAAAAATCAGTGTTGTCCTCATTTGCACACCCAATAAACACTAAGGTTGGTATTTGGGCACACAACTGGCAAGCTGTGTGTCTAACGTGACCTTTGAATGTGCATCATAACTAGATATATAGTGAACATTTTGAAAATGAAGATGTATTTTCAAAGTCAATCTCTAAGAAGAGTTAGTGAGTTTATTGTTAGTTTTATTTCTGGTGGGGTTTTGTTTTATTTACACCTTATGAAGTTCAGATTACATTGCTATAAATATATGGCAGTGACAAATAGATCTCTTAGTCCCTCATAATTGCTTCATAGTTACAGTGCTGTGAAATATGACCTTTTCTTGGTTAGTGAGTGTCAGGATTTTTGTATTAAAAATATATGCATATAAGTATCTTTGTGTAACCTAAATAAAAATTTCCAGGTTGGCATTATTGCAAAGATATATACATAAAAAGAAGAAAAATCCATTTTTTTCCAGAGTGTCAAAATACATTTCCTGCTTATAGTCCCTGTTTCAGCACTGTTTGGTTTTACCCCAAATGGGCAAACATGAATGCTGTATTAGTATAATAACTATGCATTATCATATCACTTATGATCTGCACAAGATAAGGTGCACAGACTACTTGTGATGTATCTACTGAAATACATTGGAACAAGGCCTTCCTACCCTAAGCATCTCCTGAAATGGCCTGTTCCCAAGTTTGGGGCATTGAAGTTAATGGGATTTATTCCATTGATTTAAGTAGACTTTGTGTTAGCCTTTTGAAGAGAAACCAGAAATAGGGCAGAAAAATTTCAATCTTTCTCTCTTTGGGCTACTGCTTTCAGGTGTGTGCAGGAACTAGCCATAAGACCCCATATAATTTTGAAGTAAAATAATTTTCAGAACATATCTTTTGAAATAAAAATGAGTAATTAAAATCAGAAAAGTTGTCAGGCAGGAAGTACAACCAAGGCAGAAAATGTCTAGCATGATTATCTGTCATGACTTGTCCTTGAAAGAACATTCCATAGAATGTGCCAGCTGGTAACACTCAACTTTGATAGATGAGGAAAGGAAATTCAAAAGGTATAATGCACAACTTTAAAAGCACTAATTTTAAATGTCACCCACACTGACATTTATGATACTCAAATATACTGAAATTACTTATTTTTATAAAGGTTTCAGCACTTAATATGTTCTTATCAAGGAAATAATATAAACATATTCCACCATTATACCAAATAATATGGAAAGCAAATGCAAACACAGTGATATTGCTAAATAAATGTTTGACCCATTTCAACTAATCCTCACACTTAAAAAAAATTGTTTTAATCAAATGTTCGCTTACTTTTTCTTTTACCTGGGTTGGTGGTAAAAATAAAAATCTAAGGATGGGAGGAAAAATCTTAAACTTCTGCTACACATGTCAGAGTGAACTCCATCCAGGTCTCTAGAATATGAACAGCTGAGCTACATTACACTAGACTGTCCAACCCACATCTGCAAGGCAAAGCCACTGTTCAGATAGAAATGTTCATGAAAATATTCCATTTCCCAATAGCCTGCTTGGCCAGCATAATGAAAATCAATATGAAAGAACTACACTCTTTAAAAATATACATTATTCACCACTTCCGATCTTTTAGTCTTTGTTGAAATACTACCTAATAAAGTGAACCAACACTTTCTTCAACAGGGCACTGATTGCCCCATTTTGTTCTCAACAATAGTATCTATAAGCACCTTCAAATTCTATATCCTGACACCTTAAAGTGTATGGCACTTTATTAAAAATTGTGCCAATTGCTATAGTCTTCTATAATGGACACTGTATGAGTACAATCATATGTTGATGGATTTAACCCATATTTACACTGAGCTATCATTTCATAAATTCAAACATCAGCCCATTAAAGGAAAATAAAGCAGAAAATCTTTGGGTTTTCTTTCTCTTTTTAAATTTTGTTTTTCAATTAATTTAAGCTCATTATAAACACTGCAGACTTCATAAGTACTGAGGAGCTTGGATTTGTTACAGTAAGAGACTGGAAGTCCAGGAGAGAGTCAAATAAAATGGCAAAGTGGTCAAAGTATGGAGAAAAGGAAGATAATGTTATCAATCTAAATCTTTTAAAGAAAAAACTGAAAAGCCTCAAGTTAAATGATTTAAAGGGTACAATTAATAACACTCAACTTAATTCATTACAAAAATAACTTTAGAGGAACAATGCTTTTATGTCAGTCATATCACACTATAAACAATACAGTTCTTGCACAAGACCCACTGTCTCCTGTCAACGTTTATTCTAGATGACAATTAGGTTGATTTGCTTAAGATGAATGAGGCCATAGATCAACATCAGAAAATTTGTAATTACTTAGGGCCAAATCCAACTGCTGCAAGCAAAGCCCAAAGAATATCCTTGACTCTGTTCTCTCCCCACTTTGCAACACACAACTGGGGCATGGAACACTTGTATAAATAAATGGTAGCTATTAGAGGGTCTGGTGTGGAGTAGTGGACTCGAGTCACAACTCTAATCTATTTCTGGGCTGTGCATAAATGCACAGGCTAAGCTACTACTAGATCCCTGACATTCCTACTTCTCATCCCCTGTAATCCTATGCAAATTGCTACTGAGGAGCTCTGCTGCTAGGTACAAAGGGCTGTGTATTTACCTATGAACAGAGTACTATGTACATTGAGGATGAGATCCTCACCTCCACTCCAGCATCTTATGCCCGATAAAAGGGGTGGAGTGGCATAAAGGAGCCCTAAAAGCCCCAGTTCTGGCTGGGGCAGGATTCCTCCTGGGCAGGTAGTGTTGGAGATGGCCATAAGACTGCCTTTAAAGGACCCCCCTTGTAAACATGTCAGGGGTGGAGCTGTGGAATACTGTTGAGATTCTGGGCAGTGTTGTGGCCCATGGTGCAGCCCTGAGAGGCTGCCACAACTTAGACAAGAAAACATGAATAGTAATTTTCAGCATGCATGTGTAACCCTCAGTTGTCTCCAGCACAGGCAGAGGCCAGTTTATAATAGCAGCACCTTGTATTTTCATCTTCTTCAACTGTGTGCTGGATTACAAGTGCTGATGACTCTGCTCTGTGGCTCCTCTCTTGATCTATCGCAGTGGGGCTCTACCTCCAGAGAATTCTAAAACACAAGCTATGCAACTGCTAAATGACACCTATAGGAAAATCGGGATTGTACGAATGGAGTGAATGTGCCATTCTCATGAAACTGAGAGGATTTTTCTGGGTTCACAAGGAGGTCTTCGAATGTTTGGGCTTTGTAGCAGTTGGAAGTGTTGAGAGTGTTTGGATACCATGGCATATTCCACCCAACAGCTCAACTACCCTCAAATGCCATAGAATCTTTGAGCCCAAACATTCCATCTCACCACTCCCTAAAAACTCCTAAATTCCACAGAACTGCCAGCCCCAGCATTTCTGTGACACTTTCCCAAAAATTCCCAACTTCCACAGGACCATTAGTAGGCAATCTTCCATCCTACAGCTCCTCAAACACTATTTGTTCCTTCACTTCACTTTTGTTGAGATGCAGCCACATCATACTGCTGATGTATCACCATTTAAAACCAGAGCAGATATGAAAGGCAAACCAGCTCTCACAGATCCTAGGAGGATCAATAGGACAGCAGCCAACAATCAGGCTAGTCAAAAGCTGGCAAAGCAGCAGTTGCTTACCCTTGGATATCTATTCTGACCACTCTTTGAGCATATGGTAGGCTCCATAGGGAATAGCCAAGTGAGGGAATGGATTTGAAGACTAAGGCTAAGCCTTTAGGACAATTAGCATAAATGTAATCTGGTTACTGAGAAAGGAAACTTTTTTGCAGGGGGAAAAACAGTGAGAAGGAAGTTAAATTAAAAATCACAATGGACAAAAAGAGTCAAATTCTGCAGTGTTTACTTAATCTTAGCTCAGCTAAAGCTCCATTGAAACCAGTGGAGGTTTTGCCTGAGGAAAGACTAAGGCCCCAGTTCTTCAGTGAGCTTTGTGTGGGTGGACTCCGGTGTGCTCGCACTTACCTTATTGACTTTATTTATAATTTTTCTCACAGTAGTATGGGGTTTTCTTTGTGTGTATTTTACAAAAGTCAGCATCAACCCTATAATCGAAAAGAGATTAGCATTTAATTCGCCAAGAAATAATAGTGTCCACAACACTTGTATAGCTTAGAGGAAAATTGGTGCTAAATATACTCATCCTTACAACTTTTCCTATTTTTCAGTTAAACATTGTACAAATTACAAAATCTGCATTTAATTATTTTAATAGATCTTGTTTACAGATGACTAGGCAAAAATCAGTGAAAACTAATTCACGTTGACTACTCTGTCTGCAGCACAGACAGAAATAGAATTAGTATATTCTTACTATGGTCTGGAAAGTAAGGGGAAAAAACGTAATTGAACATAATCATAATATAGCAGTACATGCTATTTTTCCATTATTACAATATGATATTTTTAAGTTTGGAGAAATGAATTCCTTATACTGGAAAGTTTTGTTGTTCCCTTTATTGTGGAAAACAATAGTATAATATCTTTGGAATATTTTAATTTTGCTTAGATGATTTGTGTTTTAAATGCCCTTATCATTCCTATGCTGTTGGTATCCAGGACAGGTAGCATGCAAGTTCATCTGTTATAATCATTCACTAATGGCTAGTAATCAAAATACTGAAATATTACAATATACACTTTGGCCCAATGCATCTGCAAACACTGGTAGCCTTCTGGGCCCCACAAACCTACGGTAGACTACAGTCTTGTGGTTCTAATTCAGCAGAAAGGCAAAAATGCCATTGTAACCTAGAAGAAACAAAATACATGGCCACAAGTTGTAGAGATACTTAGGAGGCAGAGAATTCCATGTGTCCCATTCTCTAGTTCCACTCATGATCATGCTACAAGAGGAAAGCTACAAAATTCCACATTTTTTGGTGGCATAGGTAATCCACCTTCCCTGAGAGGTCAATGGAAGAATTCTTCTGTTGACCCAGCGGCTGTGCCCAGCAGGGGTTCGGTTGGTATAGCTATGTCTCTCAGGGGTGTGGATTTCTTGCACACCCGAAAGACACAGTTATACCAATGTAAATTCTTAGTGTAGACCAGGCCAAAGTCTCTGACCTTTAGAGAGTCACAAGTCCTTTCTAAGTAAACTTGGCCAGGTCAGCGCTCCTGTAGTTCTGCTTCTTAGGAGCTCAGAGTATACATCAGTTTACCTCTACTGTCTGCCTGCCATTGGCTACTCTCCACCCCCCTCTTTTGAAGCTCTTTCTCCAGCCTGTGCAGGCTTTGAAGGTGTGGTGGTGCAGGACCACTTGACCTCAGAGCAACTATTTAACCCTTTCTTTTCAATGTGTCCCCCCATGACAAGCATTAGTTTATTTATATTATTTATATTCTCATTATAAACTACAAAGACTATCTTATTTTCAACTTGAACTTTATATTATTTCAACCTTGGAACACAATGTAGCTACATAATGTTGTACATGACACAAATATATGAATTAATATACAAACAAGAAAAAAAATGTTTCAGGCTCAAATCAACAGTTATCCAGATCTTTTAATGAGTATATTCAAGACATATGGAGAACAAAGCAAGAAAAAACAAATTCTTTTGGGGTTCTATTCATCACAACTTCATTCTCGATGAACAAATTGATAACCTACCAAAGAACCCTAGAGAGTATAGAAGTCCAAAAAACTGGGAGCAGTCATCTGGAAAATAGGCATGTCCTGCTCAAATGAATAAACGATCTATCCATGAAAAATCAGTGTAATATAAACCTCTAGTATCAATTAGATCTGTCCAAGAACAGGAAGCTTACTTATCTATTTACTCCAATATTTATTAAAGCAGGGGTTCTCAAACTGGGGGTTGGGACCCCTCAGGGGGTCGCGAGATTATTACATGGGGGGTCATGAGCTGTCAGCCTCCACCCCAAACCCTGCTTTGCCTTCAACATTTATAATGGTGTTAAATACATAAAAACATGTTTTTAATTTATAAGGGGGGGTCACACTCAGAGGCTTGCTATGTGAAAGGGGTCACCAGTACAAAAGTTTGAGAAACACTGCATTAAAGGAACACCTTCCAACTCAATCTGTCTCTTTTCTGGCACTAACACTTTATGCTTGCTCACTTCATTCAGGAAGGAAGACCTCAAGAGTAATAGTCTTAGTCATTTCAGAGTCACATATACACTCTTACAGATCACAGTGCATACGTTCAGAAGATAGCATCTTTCAATTACTGTCTCTTGATGTCTGATTTGCTTAATGTCCTAGTTCTACCTGATGTGAACCCTATTGCCATAGGTTGTGATATGTCACAACCGCCACTGTTTAATAAAAACAGTAATGAATGCAATTTGTTTCCTTCAGATTTTTCTGAGATTATTTCAAAGTGCAGTACGATAGGTTTTCTTATGAAATGGAAGCAGTGTCAATTGAAGTGTATGTATGTGTGTGTGCTGTGCTTTAAAACGTACAATACACTTGTTTCCTTAATTACTACATATTGTACATGCAGTAATTTAAATCCAAAAGGATCCAAAGCTTTCTAATTTTCTTAAGGATTGGCACAGTTC
Organism: Chrysemys picta bellii; assembly: GCF_011386835.1. NCBI lineage: Eukaryota > Metazoa > Chordata > Testudines > Emydidae > Chrysemys > Chrysemys picta. The sequence continues at coordinate 67,543,147 of NC_088800.1, read as the reverse complement.
TTCTTCCTTTGACTCCTGAAGTCTGAACTGTGTTCTGTAGAACAGAAGGTTGTGGACCTTTTCATTGTTCTCCATCGAGAGACTGGATTTGCATTCAAATAAAGTGGAGAGAGAAAGAAGAAATGACATCTAGTTAAAATAATGCATGCATGTAATCACTGAGAATAAATGCTGATGAATTTTTGAAAAATATCCAGCTATAGAGAGAATTTAAAGCATGTTAGCAGCAATCCAGCTTGATCAAACACTTAACTTTAAGCACGTGAATCATCCTATTGGGACTATTAATCCTAACCCTAATTGGGATGACTCACATGTTACAAATTAAGCATGTGATCATAAGCTTGGCTGGATCAGAACTAATAATTCCTGCATTCAAAGAGCCCAATTCAATGCCTGGTGAAGTCAGTGGGAATCTTTCTACTGACTTCAAAGGGCCTTGGATTGGGGCTAGAATGCCTGGCTATAACTCCTCCCAGGATGGGGGTGGGGTTGTGGAGGGGAGCAAAAACCATGAAATGGAAGCGACTGCTTAATCAGTTTAAGCTTTTTTAAAAAAGTTTCTTTCACAGGACAGGAAAGAGCACCATCAAAATCTTCAAGAAACACTGAGTCTGAAAGAGATACCACACGTGTTAGTAAAAGTGAACATAAGGACTTTTAAAAACCCAGGACCCTTTCCAACACCACGTAGTCATCAGCTGCACCCACTGAAACTCTGCCAGAATTGTTTTCTATCCAAGGAACACTGCAGTGGATTAACTCTAAACAAGATCTCTGTGCTGCCATTTCCCTTGTGGAAAATAAAAGTTGCAGAAATTGCTGTTTAATTTACTAATGGAAGCAAGGATGGGAAATAATGACAAAAAAGTGCAGGCTTTGGCTCTGAAAACCCTAAATCTCAATAACAGCAGGAGCAAATTACAAAGCTTATCATGGGCAGTGTGACTAGAGAACATTGACTAGAATAACAGAAAATGAAATACTATACAGAAATGAGAGGCTGTGTCTACACTTGGACATTTCAGATCCATAGTTCCTAACCAGAGCAGCCTCCCCCTCCCATCCCCTGCAACCTCCCCGGTAGTAGGGTAAACAAGCTTCAGAGCTGGGTAGCTGGCATGAGAGCAAAGTTACCTGAGCTGGTTTGATCCTTGTCTACACTACAGTTTCCACTGATGCTATTACTGTCTTAAATGGGAACTACGGGTCTAAGAACTCCTAGCATTCACAAGACCTAAAAGTGGTAGATATCCCTCCAGGGAAAGGATAATTCAGAGCTGCTTTCTTGTATGGAAAATCTTCTGCCAAAAGTTTTGAATCTTGATGTAAAAGAAGATCTTATCTACTTGGAAAAAACTAACTGCCCCCTAAGAAGAAAGCCCACAAAAAACTCCCAATAGGAAAGCACTCTTATCACATCTTTATCTGATCAGAGAGGGACAGAGAATGCTGCTCCTGCACAAGCTATAAAAGAAACTGGAATTTAAAGGGGCCAAATTTCTGAGTTCCCCAGCTCTGTATGCAGCCATACAAGCTAAGGAGAAGAGAGTGTGATATTTTGAAAAACAATAATTGAACAGAGGAACTGAAGCTCTATTTTCTATCTGGCAAAAAATGGAATCGCCATTGATGGGAAATCAGATATGTATTCTGGGACATCAGCAACCAGACTACTTGACACTGTCAAAGACAGCTGCTTGAAACAAAAACTGTGACACAGCAGAAACTAATGAGGATTTCAAGCGGGAATCACAATGTATGATATTTAACCTCTCCCCTTTCTTCCTTCCCTAGCACGACAATGTATCAGGCATGTACTTGGTAAGTCCATGGCATCCTTGGTAGCAGTGCTTTCTATTGTGTCAGGTAGAAGTTAGTAAGTTATTGTAGTAGGAAATTAGAACACTATCTTTTGCAGGGGCATCTGTTTATTCATTGCTCAGGTATTTTCTCCTCTCCCTGCCCTCACCAAAAAACAAGGGATCCTGACACATTAGGGTTACCATTCGTCCGGATTCTCCCGGACATGTCCGGCTTTTCTCAGTTAAAATATAGCATCCAGGGGGAATTTGTTAATGTCCGGACTTCCCCCCCATGCGAGCGCGCGCGGCTGACAGGGCAGCCGGCCGGATGGTGCCACTTGCATGGGGCTCTGGCAGCCAGAGAGAGCCCCTCCTCCGCTTCCTCCTCCTCTCCCCTGCAGCTGAGATCACTCCCCTCCTCTCTCTCCCTCCCTCCCCATCCCTGCATTCGCAGCCAGCTGGCCGTTCGCAACAGGCCCCCGGCAGTCTGGAGCTCCTCCCCCTGCCCAGCACGCCACTCTGCAGCACTCTGCGAGGGCGGGAACCGGGCTATGCGCGCCATGGGGGAGCGCGGCAGCGTGTCGGGCTGTGCGTGGAGCCCGACACGCTGTTCTGAGCGGCACGGTAAGGGGGCCAGAGGATCAGAGAAGGGGCAGGGAGGTTCTGGAGGGGGCAGTCAAGTGACAGGGAGCAGGGGGAGGGTTGGATGGGTTGGGAGTTCGGAGGGGACTGTCTGGGGGTTGGGGGTGTAAGGTTTTGGGCAGTCAGGGTAAAGGTAGGGGGTAGGATCCTGGGGGGACACTTAGGGTGGGGGGATCTCAGGAGGGGGCAGTTAGGGGACATGAACAGGGAGGATTAGGTAGGGGGTGGGGTTCTGGAGGGCAGTTAGGAGCAGGGGTCCCAGGAGGGGACAGTCAGGGGACAGGGAGCAGAGGGGTTTAGATGGGTCGGGAGTTCTGGGGGGGGGGCTGTCAGGGGGTGGGGAGTGGTTGGATGGGGCGTGGGAGTCCCTGGTGTCTGTCTGGGGGTGGGGGTGTGGATAAGGGTTGGGGCAGTCAGGGGACAGGTAGGGGGTAAGGTCCTAGGGGACCAGTTGGGATGGGGTGAGGGTCTCAGGAGGGGGCAGTCAGGGGACAAGGAGCAGGGAGGCTTAGGTAGGGGGTGGAGTCCTGGGGTGGCAGTTAGGTAGGGTTACCATATGTCCGGTTTTTCCCGGACATGTCCGGCTTTTTGGTCCTCAAATCCCCGTCCAGGGGGAATTGCCAAAAAGCCGAACACGTCCGGGAAAATAGCTTTGCCGGCATCCCTGCCCCAGTCCCCTGCTTACCTTGTGGCTCCTGCAGGCTGTGAGCTGCAGGTGGATTCCCCCGCGGCGGCTGCTGCTGCTTCCCCCAGACACCTCAGCTCTGTGTAGCTGAAGAGCCGAGCTGTCCGAGCGCTACCGGCTTCACGGTTTGCCGGGCAGCCTCCAGACCTCCAGACCCTGCGTCCCCGGCCGGGCACTTCCCCTCCCGGGCTCCGGCTGTGCTGGGGAAGCAAACCATGAAGTTGGTAGCACTCGGGCAGCTGAATCACGGCTGGGAGGGAGGAGGGGAATGCAGGGCGCTCAGGGGAGGGGGCGGAGTTGGGGCGGGAAGGGGCGGAGTTGGGGTGAGGCCGGGCCCCGTAGAGTGTCCTCTTTTTTTAATGAGGAAATATGGTAACCCTATGACCCATAATAATTAGTTTCTTGCATGATGGTTCTGATTAATAAAAAATCCTGATTCATTTTAATGATAGGCTATAAACCTTTACAATAATACATTTTTCTTCTCTTCTGGCTTTGTTTGACTTTCTTATAAAAAGAGATTGTTAAAAAGCTCTGGATATTACTAATAACCATCATCTCTAATTTTAGTGTGAGCAGTCTACATAATGCTGACTGTATTTCTGGATGCCTGCTCAATCTGTACAGATGGCTTTTTCAAGATGTATTTATCCAATAAAAATAATTTTCAAAGGATAAAATCCTTATGTCCTGAAGGGGGTTGCTGCATTGCAGGTTGAATTTGATGGAATAGCTCTTGGTTCCTGTAAGTATCTGCAGAAACTCAGTAAGAGCTGAAAGGCATTTGCCAAAGCTTAGGAAGGGAAGTGTATGTATTGGAGTGATGATTTGTAGGGCATAAGATACAGGTAGGTACCACTGTAGGTACCACTGTAGCCACACAAGGGTTGGAGGATGAATGGCACAGATAGGGAGGGAACTGGGCTGCAACTCCATATAGAAATGTAGGGCTGGAAGGGACCTCAAGTGGTCATCTAGTCCATCTCCCGCATTGAGACAGGATTAAGTATATATAGGCCTACATATAGTAGCCCTGCCTCTGTCTCTCTCTTGCTCTGACACATGAAAACTGGAAAGAAAAATGCATATATAGTTTAAAAAATAGCTAATTCTGTCAAGAAGAGAAGATCTCAACCGAGGCTTGTTAAAATGGATACTTAGGACTGCCTAATACAATGTCTCAGCACTGATGGAAGCTCATTTTGAAGAATAACCTATTTGTGTGTTAGAACACTGCTTGTGTTTTAGTGAGATCAAATTATTTTATTTCCATCTGATAACTTAAAAAACGCATACCGCACATGCAGTCTCTCCTTTTTGTTTCTAAAAATATTGTGAATACTAGTAATACACAATATATGCATCATGAGGGACACTGAGAATTACTGAACTTCCACTATGAACATTCTGAAGACATGGCCTAAATTTATGTCACTCAGCATGTGACAGTGAAGGTTCCAAACTGGCACAATCAGACCAAGATGACCTAACAGATGAACAAACACATTCTGAAGTACAAGACTCTGAAGATGTTCCAAAGAATTTTTTTTAATTTCTGTTAAACATAGGTTCTTATTTTCTCTCCTTCAAGACATTTGTGGAAGGAAGCATCTTCCACATCTCTTGTGGAAATCAAAGAATCTTTCTTTTTCCTTCACATGAAAGCACAATTTTATTCTGAAAATAGCAATATGGAGTTCCATGTGGATTGTTTCTCTAATATTTCTCTATCAAATCTGGTCTGGTTACAAATTATTTCTCACTGTCTGTGCTGCAAACTCAATCTGGAATCTGGCAGTTCAAGTGTGAACCAGAAAAAACACAAATTAAAGCAATGAAATTTCTGCAAATGTAAGTTATTTAAGAATTCTATACATGATTTGAAGCACAAGCCAGAATAAAATCCAGCTCATTCTCTTATAACTTTTCCTGCATATGGTCACAGGAGTAAAATACGGGAACAGATCTGTGAAATTAAAAGGTCTCATTTTTACATGGTTACTTTGATATCCTTAACTGCACTTTAAACTTTCATGTAGTTATTTCATATACAGACTTATCGACAATACTCGTCTTCATAGTGTTTGAACATCATAAATACATTAATGAAATAATCCTCTTAACACTTGAGGGAGGAAGGGAAATATTATTCCAAATTTACAGATGGGAAACTTTGGCAAAGGACAGTTAAGTGACTTGCACTAGGTCACACATGAAGTCCGTGGCAGAGATGGAAACAAAACTCAGATCTCTGAGATCAGGCCTGATGCATTAACCACAGACTTCCTTTCCTCATGGCTGATAAAATACTAGCCTTCTAGCTGAGGAGGAGAGTTTGGCATTCCATTCAGAGTCAATGAGTGATTAGTCTTAGCAGGACAGAGGTGTCACCGTTAAGGAACATGAGACACTTACTTCCTCATGGGATTTGCTCACCGAAGAGACAATCCCCTCATATGATAGCACAGAACATTGCTACTGGGATAACTCAACAATCTTTCTTTAGGCTCTTTCCACAGTATCTGTTTATATCTGCATGAGTTATTCTTTTGTTCTTTTTGATTCAGGCATCTCATATAGTCACTACTTGTTTATAGATTTATTAAAAGTAAGTGTTTTTTCAATTAGCAGGATTTTAAGTATTATGATCTTTAGAATCATGAAGCATAACGTCTTTGCACATAAATATCTGATCGTATATGTCACATTAAAAGCTCATGTGTTTTGGAGAAATGGTATATGCACTTATCTGCATTTACTACAAAACTATAAAACGTCTCAGAACAATGCAATGAGCAGCACAGCATTTACATAATGTTCCACTGCAGAGCTAGAAGCACTTCTACATACACAGCACATTATATACATCTCCACAGAAGGTGCTCACTGCAGATCTCTGATTATGTGGTTTTGCAGATCCATGCCCTCTGTTTCCCCAATGGACTCCCAAACCCTGTCTCCTTGTAGCAAACTTCAGGAGACTCATCTCTTGCAGTTGTCTTGACTGTCTATCCCTTCCTATAGGATGTTCCTAATATGGGGAATATGTCATAAGAATATGATACAACTCTTAGAAAACAATACATTACTAATTTTAAGGGGGAAGGGATTCATTTCATTCATTTAAAAAAACAACAACTGAGGACCAGATCCTCAGTTAATATAAATCAGCACAGCTTCATTGATTTCAATAGAGCTGCATCAAATTGCACTGTCTGAGAAGAGAATCATTATTCTGTGTGCATGTCTATGTGTATGTGTAATATGCTCCCTGACTTCTGCCTTAAGACTCTGACTACTAGACAGTTGTTAAATCTGAGTTTTCCATAAGCAAAAATGCTGTTTTGTATACAGTTGCTATGGTACTACATGTAAATTAAAATGTGTATTGGGATTCTCAATCTAAAATTTGAAGTAGTAATGCAACATTTAGACATTTCAATCTTGCTCAGATGAAAAGAAACTCATTCCGCATCTGTACATTTAAGAAAGAGATGTTCTTTTCAACCTTATTATTTCTAATTGAAATAAAAAGTTACAGGATTTCAGTGCACAAGGATCTAAAATACTAATTTGAAAGATAAGGTGTTTTTGCCCTGATTTAAATGAGTTTGTTATGACACTGTTGGCCTTCTAGAACTTCAGAGCATCTTTTATTCCTTCGAGAAGACTGTTAGATTTTCCCAGTGGAAAGTCCTTAGCCAGCAATGGACAAGCAGGAAACAACTTGCTCCAGAAGGATTATATGCATAGTTCAAGTCCTTAAAACTGTAATGAGACCAGACCCATAGCCCATTAATCATCACTGAGGCACAGGTTTTCATTAAGTCCTGTAATCCAGAGTGGCCTCTAGTGTTTGGTGCCTCATTCTAGCTGGGTCTGGGAGCATCAGAGAAGTGATGCAGTCACAGGTGGTGGTTGAGTGCCCACTAGCACTGTTACCCTTTTCACTCTATAGTAGTGGGGACATTAATTGGCATTTTATTCATAGAAGGTAATTCCGTCCCTCCTAGCAGCAGAGCAAATGTAGCATTTGTCATGCAGATGGCTGGTTGTGTGTGTTAGGCTATGTCTGCACTTGGAGCTGGGGTGTGATTCCCAGCTCACATTGGCAAACTCACACTGTCATTGAGCATGCTTAAAATATTAGTGTAGCTGGGGTGGCATGGGCAGCGGCGGCATGTGCTAGTCGTGCCAAGTACAAACCACCTGAGCCCCATGGGTATATACAGCACAACTAGCCCTGTGTTGCCATTCACCACTGCCCCTGCTATCCCAGCTACATGTAGGGTTACCATCTTTTAGTTTTTAAAAAGGAGGACACTCGATGGGGACCCGGCCCCACCCCAACCCCGCCCCTTCCCCACCCTCAGCCCCGTCCCAACTCTGCCCCCTCCCCTGAATGCTCCGCCCCCTGCTCCTCCCCCGGCCCCGCGGGCCCGGCCCCGTGACCCCGGCTCCCGGCCCTGCGACCCCGGCCCCGCGACCCCGGACCAGCACTGCGACCCCAGCCCGGCACCGCGCCCCCGGCTCCCGGCCCTGCGACCCCAGCCCCGCGACCCCAGACCATCACTGCGACCCCGGCCCGGCACTGCGCCCCCGGCTCCCGGCCCCACGGGCCCGGCCCCGCGACCCCGGCTCCCGGCCCGGTAGTGTGACCCCGGCTCCCGGCCCGGCCCAGCTCGGCACCGCGCCCCCGGCCCCGCGGGCCCGGCTCCCGGCCCGGTACTGCGACCCCGGCCCCCGGCCCGGTACTGCGACCCCGGCTCCTGGCCCGGCCGCGCGACCCCGGCTCCCGGCACGGCACCACGACCCCCGCTCGGCACCGCACCCCCGGCTCCTGCCGAGCCCCGCCGGCCCCAGCCCGGCCCCACACCGCCGACCCCAGCCCCAGAGGCCCCGGCCGAGCACCGCCGAGCCCTCCGTCCCTCCCGATTTTCCCGGACATGTCCGGCTTTTGGGGATTTCCCCCCGGACGGGGATTTGAGCCCCCAAAAGCTGGACATGTCCGGGAAAATCCGGACGTATGGTAACCCTAGCTACATGGCTATTTTTAGCATGCTAGCTCAATGAGAGCCAGCATGAGTATGTCTATGCGAGCTGGGAATCACATCTCTTGTATGTAGGGAGAATATAGGGTGATACCTCAGACGGACTTCTACCCTGAGGTGAAGGCAGAGCAGGGTAGGGAAGAGTTGATACATAGAGGCCTGGACCCTTTCTAAATCACAAAGACTTTTCATCTTATGCTGTACTTTTGGTAAAGCAAAGTTTTGTTAGAAAATAATTGATTAACAAAAGCATGTCTCAAAACTGATGCAAAAACTTTCCAGGTCTATGTGGGTCAGCTTTATTACCATATGCTGGTGATGACAGCATGGATGGGCATTCTTCCAGCACTCTGGAGAAGATCTTGCTTTAAGTGTCATATTACATATTAGAAATGTAAGTAGTTCACATTCATGTATAAAATCATGGGGGTGGGAGGACTGCCTCTTGTTTAAAGTTTGTGTCACTTTTATGAGCACACCTTGGACAAATACAAGGTTATTGCACTCCAGACTTAAACTTGAATAACTATGGCTTCTTGTCAGGACAAATTAAGTAAATGCAAAGATCTGCTAGGTTTTGCACCAGTTCGTGTACCTTTTTCACTGCTGTTATACTTAATAAAAGCTGAAATAGTACAATATTAAAGGGACACTGTCAGGTAGTTTATGCCCAAAATTTAAACCAGCCTTGAAGTTTGTACAAAATGTCCTCCAGATTTGAAATGCATATGTTTAAAGTCATTGTTTTCTTGCTCAGGTTCAAAAACAAATGCCAATAGTCACTGCCCATATCTTTTACTCTGCTGCTGCAGAGGCAGTAGAGGGAGCCCAGCTTAGCTAACAAAACTTTCTTGACATCATCAACACAAACAGGAAAGTAAAAAGACAATACACCTAGGACATTGCTGATTGCTCCTTGTAGATTTAGCATCCACACGGGCAGGAAGTAGTGTGCCTTGGTAAGCTATGGTTAGGGCCAGTGGCCACATCATTCCTCTTTTAGCACTGTAGAGATTTTTCAAGCAAGGTAATACTATTGTACTACCTTTTCCACACCTCCTCTATGTGGAGTAGTTCTCTTTAATGGGGTTCCCCTGGGCAGCTATGGCCAGGGAAGGCCCTGATAAACTAGATCCAGCGAAGCTGTACCACCAGGAAGTAGATGAAAAGTCCTGGGGTCCCTTTGACATCTGTTTATAATGGCACTCATCATTTTCATATCTGTGCATATCCCAAAAATTTAGAGAGAGCAGCCCAAGTCTCTCCCTCTTCCTTCTATACCTGTAAGAGAAAATGTGTGTGTGAAGGCAAGAGCAAGCTGTGTGTGTGTGTGAGAGAGAGAGAGAGGGTGAGAGGGCTGCGTGTGTGTGTGTGTGTGTGTGTGTGTGTGTATGTGAGAGAGAGAGAGAGAGAGGGCCATGTGTATGAGAGAGAGAGAGAAATAGGGTGACCAGATAGCATGTGAGAAAAATCGGGATGGGGGTGGGGGGTAATAGGAACCCATATAACAGAAAGCCTCAAATATCAGGACTGTCCCTATAAAATCGGGACATCTGGTCACCCTAAGAGAAAGAGACCCATGTGTGTGTAAGAGAGAGAGTGAGGGCCATTTTTGTGTGTGTGTGTGTGAGAGAGCAAGAGCGAGAGAGAGAGAGCTGGGTGTGTGTGAGTGAGCCGTGTGTGTGAGAGAGAGAGAGAGAGAGAGAGCCAAATCAAAGGGATGAGTTTTACATTTAGTTCTTAACAGAGAGGGCTGTGTGGTCCTTTAGAATTCCTGGTGTGGAAACATGGCCTATCCCACGGGAACTGATAGTCCCTTCTCCCAATGGAATGGTGCAAAAATAACTCTGAGGGGATCTTTTGGGAGTCTTTGTTTCTTTTTCTGTCTTGTGCTGGATTTCTACAGCAGGGTGAACTAGGCCTGCTAGTGGGCTGAACATATATTATATAAACTATTGTTTAATATTGCACTTATGAAACTTCTCTTGGCTTTAATTATATTACCTTGTTGGGTATCCTTTCTTTTGTATTTGTGTTTCCATTTCTATTTTTTTGGGGGGGGGGAGGGAGTGTTGTCTAGTGGGGGACTATGAACCAGAAAAAAGTGGGTTCTAGTCCCTGCTTTACCATTGGCTCTCTATTTGACATAACCTCTATGGACCTGATTCTCATTCACACCAATGTTCTGGCTGTGTGAAGGAGCCTCACCATGAACATATATATAATTTACACCCACTTTAAGTGTAAATGAGAATCAAGTCCTGTGGCTCAGACTCTGTTTCAGCTCATCCATCTTTACAATAATAAATACTTAATTACCTCCTGTGTTGTTGTGGGGCCTAATTAATAGTGTGTATACAATGCTCTGAGATCCCATAGATGAAAGACATCACAGAAGTACAAAGTACTCAAAGTATTTTATCAACCAAAATAAGGCAAAGAACAAGCATAGTATACTGATAGGCATTTCTCACTCACTAATTCCATTTTCTCCCCTCTCCTGGTCCCCTCTATACTCTCCAGTTGCTTAGCTATATTGCAGAAGTCAGATGGTTGCTTCTGAGATAGGACTTTACAGTCTTGAAGCAGAATAAAAAACTATTGAATACTGGAAATATTGCATATAGAAATTGGTATCTCTAGACATTGGGGCACCTATCTATGGAATGGGAGGGTATTTGCTTTTGTGCTCTGCTTATCATTACAAGACTAAAAATACCAGTTCAAATGTTTGATACTTGAATTGAGCTGAAAAGAGGGGAGATTTCCAGTCTCTTAAATGGAATTTTGGCTGAGAAAAAGTGCAATGCACTTGAGCAACAATGAAAGAAACTCCTGTTCTCAGGTAGTATTTTATCTTGTTCCCTTGGTGTTGCTAGAGTTGTTTTTGCAACCTAGATAGATATCCATTTGTATGACCTTTCTCTCTCATATGTGGCATCCTTACAATGTGTTTAGCACATTCTTAAATACTAAACGTGACTGAAGCAAACAAGAAACAAACAAAAAATATAGAAATATATAACTGTAAACATAAAAATACAGTTCAATAAAAGTCAGGGTAAGAAAATATTTTGTTTTGTGATTTTTAATAAATAGAATAATAGAAATGTAGCGATGGAAAGGACTTCAAGAGGTCAGCTAGTCCAGCCTCGTGCATTGAGGCAGGACCAAGTATACCTAGACCAGAGGTGTGCAAACTACGGCCCGCGGGACCGTCCTGCCTGGCCCTTGAGCTCCTGGCCCCTCCCCCGCTGTTTCCCCTCCCCCGCAGCCACGCTGCTGTGCGAGCAGCATGGCTTGCGCCCGCAATAACCCGGGGGGGGGGGTCAGGAGACAGTGAGCAGGGGGGGTTGGATAGGGGTGGGGTCTCTGGAGGGGGCAGTCTGGGGACAAGGAGCAAGGGGGGTTGGATAGGGGGTGGAGTCCCAGGGGGGTGGTTAGGGGCGGGGGGTCCTGGGAGGGGGTGGTCAGGGGACAAGGAGCAGGGGGGTTGGATGGTAGGGAGGTTCTGAGGGAGGCAGTCAGGGGGCAGGAAGTGGGAATGGGCGGATAGGAGGCGGGGTCCAGGCTGCTTGGGGAGGCACAGCCTTCCCTACCTGGCCCTCCATACTGTTTCGCAACCCCAATGTGGCCCTCGGGCCAAAAAGTTTGCTCACCCCTAATCTAACCTATTCCTACAAATGTACCCATCATGCTGTTTGCCTGAGACCTGATCTACTCCCTGCCCCATATTAAGCCAGCCTTGAGTGAAACGGGGTGCCCTAAATATAGGCAGGTAACAATGCTGTCTTTGGACCCAGGCACAGAAAAAAACCTGCTATCAGTTAGTATTACAAAGAAACATCACTGAGATTCTGCTAAGAAGAAACAAACACACTCTGCCAGGCAAAAGTCTAAGTAAACAGATGGGCTTCACACCATGCTTTGAAAATCAACATTCCTGGGCTTTCTTGTACCAACAGTTAGGGCATGTCTGCATGGAGACACTCAGGAAAGTTAAGCCTAAGTAACTGAATGTATGAATTTCTAGCATGTTAAAGTTAGTTAAAGTGCATTAAACGCCTGTGAGAAATGTCTGTCAGTTTAGTATCCTTGTTCTTTGCCTTATTTTGGTTTATAAATATATACAAATCAAACCCACAAAGTTCAATAGTCATTGAACATGACTGTATGTCTCTCTCTTTCTGTCTCCTTTTAGGTATGCCTACAGTACAGGGACTGCTGGCACAACTATGTCAGTATAGCTACATCAGCAAAACCCCATAACATAGATGCAGCCTACATTGACAGAAGGGTTTTTCTATAGCTATAGGAACACCACATCCTGAATGACATTAGCTATGGCAGTGGAAGACCTTTTCCATTGGTATAGCTATGTCAACACTGGAGGTTATGTCAACATAACTATGTCCATCAGGGATGTGTTTTTTTCACGTCCCTGATCAACATAGCTATACTAATATAACTTTCAAAATGCAGACCAAGCATTAGTATAAGCTCTAACATGTAGGAATACCAACCAGCCACTTTAAGAAGATCTTCTGTAATTCCAGGCTGTTACAGAAGGGTGGGTGTGGATGGTCTCATTCTGAAATAAAGTGGCCTCAGCTTACTTTAGCTTAATTCACTTCACTCTGACGAACTAAAGCCACTTTACTTCTGAATGATTAATGAGAAGGGAATGTAGCAGATATGAGCTCTGCTATATTTGATCCTCTGCTGGTGTAAGGAACTTTATGTCTGCAGTGCTAGCAGCATAAATTAGAGGAGGACCTCTTCTGCTTTAACTTGTGTCAGGACCATATGGCTCCAAATCAGGGAGTTGCAATTGGCTCCCTGCAGCCACCCCTTTCCACAGTGTCCAAATGCAGGTCAGTTATAGTTGAAAATCAGGGCCTTAATTTCTAATCCCAGCTCTACCACTTGATCAGTGTTTCTCAACCTGTGGCCCAATCATCACAGAGCTGTGGCACATGTGACATCCTCAGAGCCATACAGGTAGGATTGGATGCAGCCTACATAACACATTTTGGGCCACTTATGCAGCTCACAATGGTAAATAGATTGAGAATCACTGCACTAGATCATTGTGTGCTCTGGGGCTAGTCATTCTCTGCATTTCATTTTTCCATTCTCTAAAATGGGCAGAATGCTATGTACTTCCCTATCTCACAGGAGTCTTGAGAGAGCTAATTAATGCTGTACAGTAGTTTGAAAAAGCAAGTACAAGCTGCTTTTATTGTACTCTAACACTGTGGTTTTCAACCCATGGTCCGCAGACCCCTGGGGGTCTGCAGACTATGTCTAAGGGGTCTGTGAAAGGTTGTCATTACCATAGAACAGTGGTTTTCAACCTGAGGTCTGTAGACCACTGGAGATCCACAGACTATGTCTAAGATTTCCAAAGGGGTCCACGCCTCCATTCAAAATTTTTTAGGAGCCCGCAAATGAAAAAAGGTTGAAAACCACTGCTCTAACATGTCAAGCAATTTAAAAAAATCATGAGTAAAAATCTAGTAGGAGGCAGAAAAGTTTGTGAGAACCTCCCACAAACCAGTGCCTCTGAGAATCAGAATGGAAAACAAAGGAAGGGATTATCCCTGATGTACCTCTGTGCAATTTGGATGGTACAGAGAATACTTCCTGTAGTTATGTTACAGCATAGCTTTCACAAGAATGTATTTCACAATTCAGAAAATTTACAAGAGGCTTTATAAAGAACTGAGCTTTACTCACCGCAAGTAAAAGTAAAACTTCCCAGGAGGTACCTGTATGGACTGAGACCCTTGCAAAAGATGAGGAAAGCATCTTCACTTCTTTCTCTAGGGGCCTGATCTAATGTATAGTGAAGTTAATAGAAAGATTCCCAGTGACTTCTGTGGGCATTGTATTGGGCCCTTTATCCAAAAATCCATTAAAATGAATAGAATCTTTCCTTCCTCATGAAATGTTCCAAATAAATGAAAACTCTGGGGCTGGTTCTCCTCTCATTTATACTGGCTTAAATCAGGAGTAACTGCAATGAATGCAGTGGTGTTGTATTAATATAAAAAATAGAGAGAGCTGAGAATCAATTGCCCTCTTTTTCTTTTACTTCTAAACTTCTTATGCAATACGCTGGCCAGGTGCTCCACAAGAAAGCAGGGGGAGTAGGAAAAAGAGGGTGATCTCTTGGGGAAGCTGAGGTCATTATTTAGGATCAGTGCCCATTTGGACCACTCACAAATACTTAAATACTCATATGTAATTCATTTGAGTGGATCAAAAGACACTAAAATCAATACATGAACATTTTGTTAAGTGCTTAAATGGATGTCAGGAGTGTGCATGCTGTGCTGGAGAATTTAAGGTGGTAAATGGACACAAATTTGCTTCACTAATATCACCAGGCGGTAGTGGACATTATTTATATGTAGGTCTCTTTTAATTATTCACTGAAAATGATTAAACCTGTAAAAGCTTGGGGGGGACGGGACGGGAAGGGCACAAATCTCCATCAGCTGCCACTATGGATTCTTAAATTATTGAATGATGAAGTGTTAATGTGCTATTGAAATGAACTGCCAGGGAGCCATGCTGCTTCCACTTTGTGAAAACTCTGAAGACAGAGGAAAAATTGTTCTATGTATTTATTTACCTTTATGCTATTTCTGTCATTTAGCACAATTGTAGCACTATGAGCTTTGTTTTTCATCAGCAAAAGAAAGAGAAGACTTGCAACATAGTGATTTCTGGCAAGCCTAACTAAGTACAAGAAAAGCTTTTCTTGTCACATTTCCAGGTCTTTTCATAATGTTATCTGTATAGTGGATGATAACAGCATGTGCCATACAGCTGCATCATACAAATAAAAATACATGTAAGTAGCAATTGTATGCTGTGCATTTTCAGTGGAAAGCTTTTCCTATCCAGTTAGGCTGTGACAAAGAAGGTCTTTCC
Source organism: Chrysemys picta bellii (assembly GCF_011386835.1). Classification (NCBI taxonomy): domain Eukaryota; kingdom Metazoa; phylum Chordata; order Testudines; family Emydidae; genus Chrysemys; species Chrysemys picta. The sequence goes on along the minus strand of NC_088800.1, from coordinate 67,528,022 downwards.
ATTTTCAACTTCATAGAGGTATAGCCACAATATTTACAGATGTCTAGAATTTAATTCACAGTGTGGATCACTATTTGTAATGTACCAGTTAGGTACCATTGAGTCTTGTTCTAGCAAGCCCCTCAGCTCTTTGTTATGTTCTAAATGAAAGAGAGAGAGAGAGAGAGAGAGAAAAGAGTGAAATAAAACCACTCCAGATTATTTTCTCTGTTTTATGACTGGAATAAGGAATACATAGACCACCCTCTGCATCACAAATTTATACAGCCTGATTCTGCTTCAGTTACACTGGTGTTAATCTGGAAAAAAATGCCATTAAATTAAGTGGATTTTTCGTCTAGGTTTACACCAATGTAACAAACTCAGGTCAGCATCAGGTACTCCTTATACGGTGGTTAAAATGCAAAAAGAAAATATAGAAACCAATTTGAAATAATACCCAATTGATAAGATACTGTTAGGAATTGTGTGTGTGTGTGTGTGTATAAACATAAATGTATTTTAATGTATGCGGTCAGTTAAATATCAATTGATTTAACAGATTAAATATATTTTTATAGACAGTACAGTGAAACTGTTTTAAGAAATCATCCAACAAACCAGCACAAACTAGAGCCACAGTTCTACTCATGAGTGTATATATATGCACGTGAATAATTTCACTGAGTTCAGTGTTAGAATTTTGAGATCAGTGGGATTACTCATGTGCAAGCTTTAGCAGAGTTGAGGGCTTACTCATCTAAAGGTAGGTCTTAACTAAAGGTCAAACCAAATTGCACATGAAAACTTGTGGTTACATTAAAGCAGTCACTTATGACAGGATGCTATTTGCTGAAGGTAGCCTGATTGCAGGTTTCACTGTATATTATATACACTGTTCGTACACTATACTTGCTTGTGCATTTTTGTCCAAAATTCAAATACAAAGGTGAAAAAATGTCACTTTGACCAAGGACAGCCTTTCTTTACCATATCTAGAAGGGCCATACAGACTTACTTAATTTCCATGGGAACATTGTTGCTTCACAGAAATACAGCTGCAAACACATTTTTGGTCTACTAAAAATATACCTTAAATACAGAAAGGTTGATTTTATTTTATTGTAAATACACTTCCAAGTACTATAAATTCAGTAGTTACTACTTGTCACTGTATTACACACGAAGTGTCAAAGCTATGGACTGTAGTAAGGATGAAGTGTATCCCAATGCCAGGACTTTCTGGCCTGTGTCACTTAAAATCTCCTTTTATACCACACTATTTTCTTTTAATCTATGAAAGCTTTATTTGACCAAATTATGAAAGATCACAGTGTGAGACCCAAAAAAATGGTGATCCATTTATTCTTCAAATGAAAGGTTTATTTTTTTTTAAATTAACTAGATGTTTTTGTTCAAGCCTAGCTTTCAAACCCTCTCAATATGTTTAATACATTCTAAATATCAAAATAATACAATGAATTATTTATGTTTCACAGACCAAACTTCTGCTGAAACAAGTTACACTAAACAAGTTAATCTTCCAAAGAAAGGAAAAAACACAATGCCCCCAGCACCCAAAACAAAACACCTCTCTGTGGTATTCACCACTTTCTTCCTAGATCCCACTCTGAATAAGAAAGTTGACAAAAAGTCACACTATCTGTCATATGAAAAGCAAATTAAGATGGCCTAATCTTAAATGCATACACATGGGTAATTCAGTAGGCTCCTGATTCAACTGAGAAAGTTGCATGAGTGTTAACCACTGAACTGAATTCAATGCTTCACTCCTGCAGGATTCTCAAGGGCATATCATGGTTTGTCAGGAGTGGAGTATAGATCATGAGCACATTCACTGAAGCTTTATCATATTCCTTATTCTTTAACTAGACCATTGTTGATGTTCCCTGGGGGTGTTAAGTACAACTCCACTCCACAATTAGCAAATAATATACATGAAAGTTAATTTTCTTAATGAATTAGTGCTCAGATGCCTAAAAAGAAAACATGCATTGCTCTAGTTCAAATTCCTTACACATGTAGACAGTTTTTTCAGTACATAATTAAGGCTGGCAGGCCCAGTTATTTATCGTTACTAAATGCATTCATCTTTATTTTTTAAGGAAGGGTGGACTGAAATTTAATAATGGTAGTGGTGCACGGTGTGAGCTGAGAGATTTATTTTCCTTTGTTATGAATGATTTATGAGACTCTTCTTAAGTGAACAGAGAACGACTGCAACTGAGGGTGAGGGTAAATTATAGCACTGTTTGACCACATAATATCTTAAGTATCTGTACAAATATAAATGACAGGTTTAAGGTTCTGATGGAAAGATAGTCAGGGAACGATAATCAACATAGAGATAGGCAGATCAACTGGAAATAAACAAACACTAACCTAAATCTCAGCCTAGACCTCAAACCTCAAAACCAAACCTTTTCACAGCTACAAATTAGTTGAAATAAGAATACTCCCTCTTTATTCCTGCAGCAGTCCTCTGTTATGCCATAGGAAACCACGCTCCCCTACCTCCAGATTCCTGACCAGGATTTGGGAATAAAAATCCCAAAAGAATCTTAGATTTTCCCATGGACTCTGATCATGCTGCTGGGGCAGGATTTTGGCAACAGGAGAATGCCGGTCTGTGAAGTTTGCTCCTGGGCCCACATGCTATCCACCCACATAAATAAATGGTGGGGAGAGAAGCACAAAAATGTATAAAGATTAAAGCCACAGACAGTTGTGCTATAGCATACCCTAAAGGAAGCCACTGAGAAGGAAACTCCTATGGAGCAGTGGTGTGGTCATGTAGCACAACGTAAAGGGTGATACACCATAAGCATTAAAAAGCAGCAGCAAAAGTAAGAGAAACTTGCAAGGGATCTAACTGCAGGTTGAGAGAGAATAAAGGACATTATTACCAGGGAGCCAAACTGACAGAGAACTTTTAAACAGCCAGAGCCAATCACAGCAAGATGACCCTGACCTAGTATGCAGCAGGAGAGGAGTATGGCTGTGTAAGGCAGACATCACCAGAACAAGAGATACGTCAAGTGAGTTAAGCAGTGAGGGTTATTATCTCTATTTTCTAACATCGACTGATTGAACCTTGTGTTGCTTGCTGACAGATTGGAACAGAAGTAACTTGTGATTCTCTTATCATTAGTATTTCCAGGCTTTTGTGTGGAAGAGCATGTAGCATGAATGCCTGCCGTTTTTACCCTTCCCACCTTCAACCTACAACAACAGAGCACATTTTTCTAACCAGTGCATGACAGTCACAGATGCTGTGCACGGTTGGATGTCTAATGGATGGCACAAGTACTCAGGGGATGACACCACATAGGTTTTGCCTCCTTGAGTGGGGTTTTTATATCCTTGTTTTGTTGTAATTTTGTACCCTAACTATATATTATGTAAAGGAGGGCACAGCATATGGATCTTTGCCTCTGGTGTTTCCTTGAAGAGGGATTTTTAATTGCTAAACAACTCAAAGAAGCCAGGTAGATGAGGGGAGCTCATGTTAATGCCATTATAGTTCAATGACTTGGAAAGGACAGCAGAGGGAGTTTGATCATCCTTAAAATGTATTCATCCTGTCTCTATTCTTCTCCCTGATGTGTCCTTTAGATTAGCTTGCTTTAAGGGCTAGGAAGAGGTTTTAGAAAAGAATAAAAATTATGACAAGTATGTGCTAGAATAAATGGCATTGAAAGAAAAAAAAAGTAAAACACTACACAAAAGAGCTTCTGAAATGTATGTGAAGCCTGCAAATCAAGAGCACAGATTGTGTTTTGAATAATGCATTTTGTATAGAAAGGGCTTTGAATAACTCAGTAGAAAGAAATAGTGTGTGTATGACAATTAAAAGGAATTTTGTGAATTAAGTATGATCTACCACAAAATGACATGTATTATTTACTGTTGAGATTCAATATTGTTAATATTCATGGAACCATACATTTGAACAGAGAGGGAAGATCATTATTGTATTGGGGAAGATTAAAATAAATTTCCTTTGGGTACAGAAGTTGATCAGCCCCAGGAATCAAACTTCTGAGAAAAAATACAATTATAATCAACTGGGAGAAATTTAGATCAACATTTTCAAACCTACGGGGCTAAAGTTAGGCTCCTAAATCTATATTTAAGAAGTGTTGAGCACCCACAAATCTCACTGAAATTAAATGGGAGCTGCACCTTTGAAAATGGGACAATTTGTATTTAGGAGACCTGTTGAAAACTGGAAAGGAGACTTCAATAGTTGGGTTTTGAGTACGCTTCAACAGTTCAATCAGATGCCAGCTGACCTTTGGTACTAGTTTGGAAAGACACACTTTCCTTCTTCCCTACAACATAAACTCTTTTGTGGCATGGAGGTTAAAGATATTTCAGGAAAACCACTTTTAGGGCTAATTCTCTTTCAAATACATAAACAGATGAGGTTTCAGATGATTTATAAAGTTAAGTGAAAACCAAAATGCACATCTTCCCAGTTTTTTCCAACAGACTAGCTGAAATACAAGTTGGAGCAAGGCAAGATAAAAACACTTAATATTTAAAAAAGAGAGCAGCCAGTGGATGGCGAGAGGCAATGCATAAAGGCTCGTCCTAAAGGAGAGTGGGCAATATTGGTCCTTCTGAAAGAAGCTCAGCAGAGCAAATTGGTCTGAGATGAATGAATAGTGATTCCACAAATGTTAGAGGGAGATGTTATCAAGAATACACAAGGGACGTCTGAGAGTCTCCGTAATATGAAGTCAAGAACAGAGAGGTGTTTGTTTGGGTGACTATGATGTACCAGAGTGATAAAAAATATACATCTGCACAAGTTAAGGTGACCACTAATTTTTACAAGATGCCAGGCAGTGGCAGCGGGTTTCACTAGGGCAATTTCTACAGGTAGGAAAAGAGAACCTGGTAGTGGGAGACTATCTTAAAGTCCTCTGAAGTGGCTGCTGTAGAATTATTCTTGAACCACTGTTATAATTCATCTGAGTTTAACTAACTGGAAAACACAGACCCAGATCCGATCATCTCTATATAAGGGAGACATTGTGGCGATATAATGCTGGTATAGTGATTTTTACATTACCCTCCTCTTCCTGTGGTTGGCATAGAAGCATGGCTGGCAGGAAGGGAGCATGGCCAAAGCATCCCTGTGCCCCAGTGAACCTTGGCTACTGTATGTGGCCTAATGGGCTATGGGCAGCTGATCCAAATTAGAGCAACCATCAGGTTGGCAAAATTTGACTGGACTTTAATGGGTCCAGGATTAAATCCACTAGGTCTATTTGTACTATTAATAACCCCTCCACTGGAATGGAGAAAATCATCAGCTCGGTGATAGATGGGGAAAATGTTTTTCTTCCTTCTTCTTTCCAGATTATTTTTTCATAGTAGCAACTTGCCTGATACAATTCGTCCTAAAATTTGATATGAAAATCTCCAGTATGAGTTGTATAATTGTACTGTTTGTATGGGTTTATCCATACGAAATTTGCCGTTATATCACTTTATGAAGGTGCTGCAGGTTTTCTATACTAGAAGACTCCTGGTTCTGGGGGATTCATTAAAATACTAAGAACTTATTCCATTGGAGGTATTTACTGAAACACTCCTGAAGACAGGGTGTAAATCTCTTTAGCTGGCTCACACTTTCGGAGATTTCAAAAGGTATCCTTTGAAGTTTAGGAAAGACTTTTGAAGTGCCTGAATATGCAAAAAGGAAATTAGAGTGTATAGCACAAGATACCGACCTTTATGACGTGTTTTTGTAAACTGGAAAATACGATGGCAACATGTTAATTAGGACTTTGTACATCTCCACACTGAGCCTCAGAAGTAGTATGAATAAGAGCTACACAAGACTGACTGACTGACCCATTAGAGAGACAAGGTGGGTAAGGTAATATCTTTTACTGGTCCAACTTCGTGTTGGTACATGCTTTTGAGCTTACACAAAGCTCTTCTTTAGGTCTGGGAAAACTTACCAGAAAATTTCCCTACATCCAATTCATAGCCAAAGTGTGTGTGTCCAGATGCTTTTCAGAGGAGAGTCCAGCCTTCTATCTCCTAACCATCTCAGTCAGACCTGAAGAAGAGCTCTGTGTGTCTCAAAAGCTTGTCTCTCTCATCAACAGAAGTTGGTCCAGTAAAAAATATTACCTCTCCCACTTGGTCTCTCTAATATTCTGGGACCAACATGGCTACAGCAACTTGTACTATGGAGGCTTTTCATAGCCCCTTCGCTCTCACCCCCTCACCCCCGACCCAACAAAGCAATCAAAGTACATTTAACACATGAAATGCTTTATTTTGTGCATTTCTTTTCTCTGTATCTGAAACAAACAGGATTGTGTTTAAATGCGTCTATAATTTAGATTTAAATTGATAATGCTAGTGAAGAAGTGCTGACAATGTCTGGGAGATGACAATTTCTACTTTTAGAAGGAGGGAGGGAAAGCAGATGGGCTTAACTACTCAAGAAATACCAAAGGTCATGAGAAGACAGTTGGAAGGGGTTACAATGCCTATGTACAAAGATGCTATAGAAGTGGTTATGGTAACAGTTAGCCCTGAGTCCTTCGGTGTACTGCCAGATGGTTACTTGCCTTTAAATTAATTAAACACTCTATGGATAGTTGAGAGGCAAACCCTAAAAAATAAACATATAGTAAATGACGTGTTTTGCAAAGGACAGCAAGTGATTCAAGATAAGAATACCACACATAGAACCTTGATTCTCTACCAGCACCCACACAGTCACAGTAACTTATATGATTTAAAGCAAGATTGTGAAAAACAGAATGTATGAAAATACAGTTTACTTTGACAGTAACTCTCTATATGACCCTCAGTAGCCGGTGAATATGTTTATTTTGACTTGGGAAGTTCTTTCTCCTAACCTCTGTGTGATCCAAGCAATGAAGTTATATGTTTGTGCCATTTTGATCTGCTGTCAAGAAAGGATTGTGATATCACAGCTTCAACATTCTAACTTCACTATCATATAAAGTAGAAAAGGGTTAGTAAGGACTACAACCCTTTTAAAACAAAACTACCTTTGATGATGATCAAAAGTGGTGCGTATATATATGAGAATTTATTAATTATTATTATATATTTGCACTGTGGTAATGCCTAGATTATCATGGACCAGGACCTCATTATGTTAGCTGCTGTATAGTCATAATATAACAACTACCCAGAAGAGCTTACATCCTAAGTACAAGGCAAGAGGCACAAGCAAATAACAAAGAGCTCTCCTGTTGGCAAAATAAAACCACCCCCTCCGAGGGATGGTAGCTTTGTTGGCAGGAGAGCGTTTCTCACCAACAAAACGCTGTCCAGTGGGGTGTTTTTTCACACCTCTGACTGACAAAAGTTTTAATGACAAAAGTGCAGTGTAGACATAGCCTTATTTAATACTTTACATTTCACTTGTTTTTCCTTCTTTTCCATATCTTTAATAAAAGGTTAAAAGGATTTTTAATGGTGTGTTTGGCATGATGCAAAGCAAGCTGAGGTCTCCGTTTTCCAAGCTCCAGACCTTGTTTAATACTGTTTAATGTTGGATAGTGACTGGATAATGATAACACCGTTAGCCCATTTATTTAATCTAAATTAATACAACAGAGGGCAATAATGACGCACAGTTGATGCTCTAGCACAGAAATGCGGGCAGTGACTCAATTAAATTAAAAACTGATTTGAACCTTTGACCAAAATACAAACCAAATGTTTCTGAAGTTCAAAAATACACACTCAACTTTTTTTTCCCTCTCTATGCAGTGCTTTCACACATTTTGATCATGGCTGAGATAGGGAGTGGAAGTGCTGAAACAGAACAAAAAACCCTGTTCTTATGGCATTTGCAGCCCAGATTGAAGCAAGAAGCACCTGAAAGCTCACACAAAAAACATGACACCAAGATGTTTCCAAAACAATTTTGCAGATACAAAGATACTGATAATTCAAATAATTATATATTGAGTGTGTATTTGAACCAAACCTTTGAAGATTCAGCAGACAGTATTCAGAAGCCAAACAAAGATAAAGGTTATGTGTTTTAAACAGTCATAAAATAAGACACTAGAGACCCTCATTGTCAAAGAGAAATCTTCATCCAAAAGCAGAACTCGGTCCATACTTGTTAAAAATGAAAAGAAAGAAACCATTAAAGCATTAATCCATTACATTATAGAACTACACATGCTTCGTAGACCAATTATCTGTCACTAAAATATTTATCATGATCCATACACAGTAACTTAGCCTAATAAAGATTAGAAGTTAATTAAAGAAGATAATAGAAGGAAGCAAGTCATATGGGTTCTACCAGATAGCTTCTCATGTTTCAGATTTGTATTGAATAATACATATTTAATTTTGGATGACATATTGGTATGGATACTTGTTACAGAAAGTGCTGATAGCCAAGCAAAGGATCAAGGGTTTTGGATATGAATTCAGTTATGTATGATGTTTAAATTAAGAGTTACAAGGCTAGATCTTCAAGGATATTTATATTTCTCTTTTTGTCCGGTCCCCTTTAATACGGCTGTACCTTGTTATTTTATGACTCTTTTAAGAAGTCTGCTGTGCCCTGGAACATCCACTTTCCAAATCTGACTGAAATTCCTGTAGCTGAAATTTGAAAATAGTTTGACAGGATTTGATATGGGGAAGGTGAAAATGTCTCATGTTGTGACAGGTAATAGGCTGGCTGCCTAAAAAGTAGCCATTTTCTGCTAGCATGTACTCCACAAAATCTGAATTTTTGTGGCAAGATTAGAGGTCTTTTGTTTATCCCCATTTTTGCTGTCATTATTGCAAATTTTCATTTTCTCTCACTGATATGTTGACTGGATTCTGAATAATTTAGTACTGTATCTCCATTTCTATTGCTTGGTTTGTACAAAACATTACAAGTAAGGTCCTATCCTGCTCCTATTGAAGACAACAGGAGAGTTTTGACTTTGACTTCAATAAATACAGTATTAGTATAATATTTCTGGTCAACCCATGTGTATCTTTTGTATATGTAGATACAGTCCCTAATAGTTTGAAACATATTGCATTACCCTGCATATTGCATTACAGTCCCTAATAGTTTGAAACATATTGCAAAACCAAGTTAAACATCCCTGAGATCTCTTTCTTTTTTAAAACCTTCCAACTGCATAGATCTACTTTTTGACTTTCCAGGCTTGCTGAATCATTGGAATGTATGAGTCATGCTTAGTATTATTGTATTATATTGTGTCAGATATGAGAAAATAAAAATAACACCATTTATCATAAACAAAAGTTTAAACATTTATCATATACAAACAATGATTATTTGTTCTCTAATTCTGCTATACAGCAAAAAAAAATCATAAAATGCTTTTACTGATTTAAAAAAAAAAAGTTTACACTCAAACTCTGGTAGAAGAGTTGACTTGCCATTCATCTTTCCAGTGTGCAAAACCTGAAAACTTGAGATCCCCTCTATTTACATTAAGATTCCATGACATTTTGTGTGAAAATAATTTTAGCTATCCTTAGCCAAAACTCTTCCCCCCTTACAACTACTACATGCTGACTAGACTGCCCACATATTTTCCCCCTCCAAGTAACTGAGCATGGCTGTATGGTATTCAGGGGCTGAGCAGCACTCTTCTTGCAATTGTTCCTCCTAGCTGGGGGTGGGGAGGGCGGGAGAGGGTGCTGTGGTGCCAGGCACAGAACTGAGAGCAGGAATACCATCTCTGTTGAAGATTCCCGCTGCTGGTACCCAGACAGCATGGAGAAGGAGGAAGCAGTCTGACTTGCCTGAATGCAGAGGTGTGAAAAGAGAGGAGGATGACAAGACATGCTGGGATGGACAGAGGCAGGCTGGAGTGAGGGTGCGGGGTGGTGGTGGAGGAATTCAAGCAGAACTGGAAGGACAGGAATGGAAGGGAGCAGGCTGCAGGAGAAATGTGACAAGTATAGCAGACTCCACTCCAGAACCTGGAACAGAACTTAGGGATCTTGAGTTCCAAAATTCCTCTGCTGTCAGCAAATAGATCTGAAACTCATTGGCAAAATGTGTGTTTCATTCCACTGTATAAGATAAATTAACAGGAGAACTGGTAGCAGTGGTAGTTTAAGTGGTACATGTCTGTGCAGTGGATCTAAAGGTTCCAACCCTGCTGATGACCCCATGTGAGATCAGTATGATTGACATGGTGGAATTTATGTTTTTTCAGTTTGCTTTTTTAAACATGTAGGAGATTATAGTGTAAAAAACCTCTTCACTAAAAGAACATTAAGGTTGAAAAGCCAAGCACTCAAAAGTTAGGCATGCCATTATCAAAGCTTCCTGTGTAACCTTAATTTGCCCCTATTGTGTCTGCACATGATTACATTACATGGTCACATAATTTTTTTCCCCCCAAAGTCCCCTGTCTTTATTCAGTGCACAGGATGGGCAGTGGTCAGGGTATGTCGGTAGTAGATGGGCAGTAGGTACCGGTATGTCGGACAGGAGGCTGCTGTCTGTAGGACCCTATCTCATTTGATGCAGAAGCTGAAAGGTGTGTAGTGAATGAGACAGGATTGTAGGATGAGAAAGCATGGTCTCACCCTGGAGAACTGAATTATTTCATTGCTTCTGCCCTCGAGTTCATATGTGATACAGAGTTTGTATGTGGTGACTTACAGCAAATTTTTCACAGGTGGGCACTGTGTGTTCCATCATTTTCTCAGTGCCCATCTTGAGATACCTGAGATCTGATTTGCAAACATACGGAGTGCTCACAACTGTAGCTGAATTCAATGCGATCTGTGCTTAACTATATATAGTGCTTTAGAAAAACAAAGTACTCAGAAAAATCAAGCTTTAGGTATCTCAAGTTGAAATTAGATTCTCAAGTTGGATACCCAAAATTAGCACACACTTAAAAATTCTGTCCTTAGTCTCTCAAGGGGATAATAATATCATTTTACTTCACGAGGTGTTGTAGAGATAAATACAGTAATATTTGTGAACCAGTCAGATACTTTGGTGATGAGCTTCATAGAAAAGCCTATGAGGAAATTAATAATACTGTATTCAGTGCAGAGTTCAAGTCATGTGCAGTAAATAAGACCTGGGGTTGTACACTGAATAATTAAGATAAAAATAAATATTTTATAGCTACCCATTTGGTAAGCCCAATTCTTCCTGCACACTAAATAAGGCAGCAGTCTTGTGAAAAATTAAAAATTTTTGTGCATATGCACAAGAGGACAGAATTAATGTTTCCTGTTGCAAAGGCAACCTTAATTCCAGCCTTTCCTAACTTTCGACTGCTTGATTTTGCAACCTTAACATTCTTTTACTATAATTTTGTTTGTTTGTTTTGTATGAAATCACTATCTAAAGCAAAACTGTAAAAGTTTTAAGGGTGACAATTAATGATATTATTATAAACATATTTATAATATAAAACTAACATATACAGTATTTGTAGTTCATAGTTAACAGATCTTTATTGTAGGATTGCATAGGAGAGTACTAACAAGTTTGATATTTGTTGTATATTTATCTTATTCTTTCCTTTTCACCAGCAGACTTATAAGGCTGTTTCTGAGAAGGAAAAAAGTGCTAAGGCTTGCACAGCTAAAAAGCATTTCCAAGAAAGGCATTTAGTCATACCAGTGTGTTGCGACCCAAAGTAACAGCTGTGACAGAAATACTAGCATGAGCAAGCTTCTCTGACTTTAACTAATGGTGGCACTGCTGATTGCTCAGTTTGTGCAGCTGAGAGAGAGAGAGATACACACATACAAGGGATTCTGTATATATTTGAAACTGAGCAAGAAAAAAAAGTTACATTCAGAAATAGTTCAAAGTAAACCAGAGCACACTTTGGGGGCTAAATTCAGAGTCTAAATTGAGTCCTGGTCTCATATTTAGCAAGCTTGCAAAAGTGAACAGGCATCCATTTTGCATGTGGAAACAGGTATTTGTGCCCAGCAGCCTGCTCTGCATGTGTGATTTGCATTTAGTGGTGCAATCACAAGGAAAAGGTGGGCATGTAAAACTGAAGGCTGGCCTGAGGTCAACAGAAGAATTGGCCTTTTATATACAGTATTACATACAAGTGAAACAACGACTGTAAATTCTGTATATATGACTAATGTAATTGAAATGGTTTTTTGAGGGGGGGAGTATGTGTGTAAGTGTATACACACACACACATATATATACAAATAAAATATATTTGTGTGCATATACACAATGTGTTTCTATAACACATACACCACAAAAACATTCATGAGTATATGTTTTATAAAATTTGATTATTGGGGACACAAATGTCAATAAGAAGAATGCCCTTTCAAATCATAGTGATGTATTGCACAACATGAAAAGTATAAGGTCATATTTTATATATAAAATAATATGTAACAAAATGGGTTAATAACCATGCACATGAAACATAACAGAACAGCTGAACTTTTTACAAATATTTGTTCATGAGAAAAATGATGAAATGGTTAATTCATGAAAAAATGATACTGGAGAATAAGAGACAGGATAAAACAACAACAAATCCATCTGGGATTTAGACCTGGAAATGGGGAATTATGAGATAAGCAGAAAGTAGAGTACCTGAACAGTTATAAATAAGGTTAAAGACTGTTCAAAATGTAAAGGCTGCAAACCAAATCCTACAAGATTTCTCAGAGAGGAGCAGAAAAAAAGGCATGGACATTGACAAGGCTCTAGCAGACATTTTCACAAGTTTTTCTCTGCAGTTTAGGAGAGCTCTTTGAGTTGTGAGTGGTTATCATAAAGTTATGATTTAGTACAGTGTCATGTCAGCTGTTGTGTGGCATATTTTACAAAGTAACCCATCAAAGGTAATCAAATGGTGGAGTATGTGACCAGAATTAGCACAAACTGGATAAGAATAATTGCCATGGACATATGAAAGAAAGGTGTTAATTCTAAAAGTTGCTTCACTTTTTGAAGGTAGAATTATAATGAAAGAAGGATGAAGAGATTGTCACAGACTTAGTTTTTTTCATAAACCATTTGAGGTACTAACACACTGAATTGCAGATTAGGTGTACACTTTCAGTGCAGTGTGTAAAGGTAATTTTTGCTACTTCTGTTGGATAGAAATTGTACACTTAATTCTTCTCATGCCACACAAGAAATTTATTTAAATATACAGGATAGAAGGATAGAAGGAAGGCAGACAACAGTTTTCTCACTGCTTAAAGGTTGGCTCCATGTGTTGAACATTCCTTACATGAAATAATAAATAATCACTGACGCTTTTCAAACAAAGGGAAACCTTAACAATACTAATATTACTACAAGGAATTTGTTTTCTGTCATTAGACATAGACAGTAATTCTGGTAGCTTAAGTACCACTTTTCATGATTTATTTTTATGGGACCTATATATTGTAGGTTTCTGCATGTAGTGCTTCAGCTTGATTGGAGCAGCTTCGTCGAGATGGAGAGAGACATGCTAGAGCCAGTAGCTTTCATGGGTTGCACTGTCAACACAGAGATAAAGGTGACTGCAGTCAACTCTGTTTTATTTTATTTAAATTAGATTGGGCCCTCAGATTCCATATGCCTTTGTGGTCATCATGGAGTAAATAATAGGTTTGGATGACAGATTTACCAGAGTTGGAGGAATATGGGAGAAAGAATTACTTATGGAACAAACTCACTTTCCCTGCTTGATAGTCACAAATCTAAATAATGTACAGTAACTCCTCACTTAACGTTGTAGTTATGTTCCTGAAAAATGCGACTTTAAGCAAAATGATGTTAAGCAAATCCAATTTCCCCATAAGAATTAATGTAAATGGGAGGTTAGATTCCAGGGAATTTTTTTTTTTTGCCAGACAAAAGACTATTTTTATGTATATGCACACACATATACACAGTATAAATTTTAAACAAACAATTTAATACCATACACAGCAATGATGATTGTGAAGCTTGGTTGAGGTGATGAAGTCAGAGGGTGGAAGAGGGTGGGATATTTTCCAGGGAATGCCTTCCTGCTAAATGATGAACTAGCATTCGGCTGAGCCCACAATGGTTAACACATTGTTGTTAATGTAGCCTCACACTCTACAAGACAGCACGAATGGAGGGACAGGAGACAGCATGGCAGAGAGAGACAGAGACACACCCTGTGTGTGAGAGAGAGACGAGCACTGCCCCTTTAAGTACATTGACCCCACTCTAAGTACACTGCCTTTTTAAGTAGATCAGCAAGTTGAGATAGCAGCTGCTCCCTCCATCCTTGGCCCTGTTGTGTCCCCCCCCTTCTCTGTGGAAATAAGGTACAGGAGTGGAGAGAGGGGGACATCCTGACATTAGCACTTCTCTGCCCCCTCCCCCCGTGCACAGCAAGCAGGAGGCTCCCGGGAGCAGCTCCAAGGCAGAAGGCAGGAGCAGGCAGTGGGGGAAGGGACAGCTGAACTGCCCGGCAATTGATAGCCTGCTTGCCAGCTGCCACACAGGGAACTTAGGGGAGCAGGGAGCTGATAGGGGGGCTACCAGTCCACCCAGGTTCCAAGCCCCCACCAGCTAGTTCCAACAGGCTGCTCTTTCTGCAAGGAATGGACAAAGCAGGCAGCTCCCAAACAACATTATAAGGGAGCATTGTGCAACTTTAAACGAGCATGTTCTCTAATTGATCAGCAATGTAACAATGAAACAACGTTAACTGGGACAACTTTAAGTGAGGAGTTTCTGTACAGCAAGCTCAATTAGTACTATAGGACACAAATCAATTAAGCATAAATAAAATGCTATATTATTATTGGGCTCAAAAAACCCCAGAAAAGTTCAAAATATGACAATGTTTTTTATTTGAGACATGAACATTCATTCCTCAAGCCATGTCCCTGGCTTTACCCCTCTCTCTTCCTTTCTCAGCCTTTCAGACATTTTATGAAAAAGACAAAGCAATGAAATGAATGAATAAATTTAGGCCCAAATTCCAATAAGGTTTCAAACCATCAGAGGAGTGAGGCTCTGGAACAGCCTCCCAGTAGGAGCAGTGGAGGCAAACAACGTAACTAATTTTAAAATGGAGGTTGATAAGTTTATGAATGGGATTGTACGATGGGGTTGCCTGTGATAGCAGGGTACTAGACAAGATCCAAGAGGTCCCTTCTAGTCATATAGGGCCAATGTTCCTATGAAAACGTATACTTGCTGTTTTGGGTCTGAAAATGCCTCTCATTCA
This sequence comes from Chrysemys picta bellii, assembly GCF_011386835.1. Lineage (NCBI taxonomy): Eukaryota > Metazoa > Chordata > Testudines > Emydidae > Chrysemys > Chrysemys picta. The sequence continues at coordinate 67,512,795 of NC_088800.1, read as the reverse complement.
TTGCCCCCAGAATATATTTCTTTTCAATAAGCCAAAATAAAATTGCTATTTTAATGTTTCAGATATCCCCTCTGCTTGGCCCTATTTCCTTCTTCTCTCTACTACATTTTGAAAACAACAAATGCAATAAAGGGAAATTTAGATGCTCTCTACAATACGTGCCTCTGATACAGTCATGAACCTGCAAAGTTCATGTTACTACACAACAGAAAAATATATTTTGCTGTTATATAAGCACATTTTATCAAAGGCTCTTAAAGTGCTTTACAAACATTAATTAAACTTTGTAACACTTGTGTCTTTACAGAATGATAAATTGTGCCAGAGGGAGGTTAAGTGTAGAGCTGAATGGGAATTTTCCAACATAACACTTTTAATCAGAAAATGTTGATTTCTCAAAAATCAAAACTGTTTGCAGGAAAGGGTTATTTAGATGAATCTCCCCATTTGGTTTAAAATTGTCAAAACATAAAAGTAGTTTTCCAGTTACACACTATTATTTTTGTTTTGAAATGTTCATTAATTTACCATAAAATAAAGTTAAAACTATTTTAAAAGGCCAACATTGAAATGAAATATTTTGAAGTTATTGAAACAAAATATTTTGAGTGATCCAATCCAATTTTTTTTTTTGGATTATCAGTTTGTGAAATGTTTCAAGATTTTGGAGTTTTGTCCCAATTTGTCCAGAAAAAGTTTTGAAATCTTGAAAATTCTCATAGGATGGGGAAACAGTTTCCTGTTCAACTGTAGTTAAATGGCTTATGTTCAGAATGCAATCTTTACAATTGAGCTTGTTTTGAATATGACTTCTTGCTAAAGGTCTAGCATTTGAAAAATTCTGATTTCTTCGGTGGAATGGGGAATGTAACCACGACTAGCAGGTCTTCCTGTTTTCTACATGCCCACCAACTTTTGGGGAGGGGTCTTGCAGTCCATTTACTTTGCTTGTCTGCTCAGATTTCTTCTGCTCTGCTTCCACCTTCCTGAATGTCAGATCTCAGTTTCCTTCCCTCATGAGCATCTGAGAATATTCATCATCTCCAAACAAATATTTTCTGCTACTAATTCTAGTTATCCTGAATAAAGATAAGTAGATTTGGCATGGGGTTGAAAATGAAGATAATAATCACAGATAATAAAATAAAGCTGAGTATAATAATTACAGTAGGCTAAAACCACTGTGATGACTATTAAAGCTGATAAAAAAAATTTCAACAATTTTTATTGAAAAATGCAGTTTCATTAAAAGATTTCAATTGTTTTGATTTTTGAATGAAGAATTTTGTAAAAATGAACATTGTTTAATTGTGAAACAAAATGTCAATTCAAAATTAAAACAAATATTTTGTATTCAAATTGACATTTTTATTTCATTTGGGTTTTTTAGCACTTGAATGAAGCAAAAATGTCACTTAAATATGAAACACACATTTTTATTTTGTTTTGAATTTTTTCATAAAAATTATATTTTCCAGAAAACATTTTGAATGAATTTGCTTCATCTGAATTTTTTCACAGAAATAAAATTGAATTTTTCAACCAGCTGATAAGCATCACTAGCTATGGCCTGGCCTCTGGGGACCAATTGTATATTAAGGTTTGCTTCTCTCCCTCACTCCAAAAGCATTGCACCTGCTTCTTCCTTTGCCATAGCCAATGTTCCAGAAAGGTGTACCTCCACAGTGCTAGATATGTGAACCCTTTACTAATGTTGGGACTTCACTAGAACTCCTTAAATGAGTAATTGCTCACCAGTACAAGTAATGGGTTCACAATCTGATTCATAGCTAGCAGCTCTACGTGTAACTGAAGATCTTCTGTTTAAGCATCTCTGATGGCTTTATCAGACTAGGAGTTAAAAGTCTTCATTAGCATGTTGTTTATTGAGGATCACCTCATCTGACAGTTCAAACATACAACATTTTTCAATTATATTTCTAGGACACAATGTATTTGATCAAATACATTAACCCTTTTCAATTTCCTCCTAATTTGCAAAGATGCATTTCAAATAGTGTTCTCCTATTTCAAACAACCTCTTGAAAGTTATGTGAAGAGGTTATCCTTTTAAAGTGAATGCACGCATCACATGGATATAAACCAATTAACACCACCATACCTTTCAAAAGGAGTCTGCTTCCTTTGTGGAGAAAGCAGGATCTTTGAAGGCCTTCTTTACACTGGAGATTTTGACACCTTCATAGCTACACTGATGTAGCTATACCCCTGCAAACCCCTAACAAAGACACTGCACTGGGGTAAAAAGTGCCTTGAATGAGGGTTTGACACCAAGATAAACTCAACTCATGGAAGTCACTTTTTATATGGATGCAGCACATCTTTACTAGAAGTTTGCACTGCTTTAGTTACATCACCGTATTTATTCCAGTGCAAAAAACTCCAGCGTAAGGTCTTAGATTTTTCATCACATGGAGTGTATTTGCAGCAGAAAGAGAGTCTTCTAGTTCTTATCTGACAGAATTCACAATCAAGGTGAGAAGTTCACTATGGCTGTAGTTAAAAGACAAATATCTTGCCACCAGTATGTCCAATCCACTTCACTTTCCAACAGATAATAACTTAAACGAGGAGAATGATTGAATATTCAGACAATGGCTGCTGAAGATTCAATTATTAACAAGATTGATCTGTGACATGCACCACTCTCACACGTCACTTTATCTACATCAAATCCCCCAAATTCGCTTACAGCAAGAATAGTGCCTCAGATACATTTTCTACTTTATCTCTTCTTTCTGATTATGTGTCATTCTTGTGATATCGGTGATGCCCAGGTCTAGACTGTAAAGCCTCTACCCTCTCTTATTTTCAATCCTTCTTCAAGACTTTATTCTGTAACTTCTAAGAAATTAGCCAAGTAATGACAGGTAGGCTGAAGTGCAGCTTGTGATAGCTTATATTTATTTATATTGAACAACACACACAAACTTGTAAGTGATTTGGAACCAATCACCTCTGTGCATTCATTAAATTTTATTTAGATTTAAAATAATTGAACAGGTGCCTATGCAGCTGTGGCAGTATGCCAAGAGAAGAGAGGTGATCCTTCACGGAGGCTGGTCTCAGGCCCTTTAGCTGTTCATAGGTCATAACCAACACCTTAAACTCCAGCTGGAAAACAATGGTCAGCCAGTGCAGATCCCAAAGCACTGTTATCATGCGCTTCCAGAGAAATACCTCTCTCAGTGAGTGAGCCGCTGCATTCTGCACCAGCTTCAGTCTCTGAATGGTTTTAAGGCGTAGCCCCATGCAGAGCACCTTGCAATAGGCTAGTTTTGAGGTAACAAATGCCTGGCTAACAGTGGCAAGGTTTACATCCAAAAGAAAAGATTGCAGCTTACTAGTCATATTCAAATGGTAAAAAATGGACTAGGTTACTGTTGCAGGTGGAGACATAGCATTCAATCAATCGGCTGATATTACCTCCTCCAGCTGCTTCCTCCAACCTGCCATTGAGACCTCAGTCTTGCTTGGGTTGCATTTTAGCCAGCTTATTCTCACGTATGCCCCAGTCTTAACTAGACACTGACTGAGCCACAGAATAGCATAATGAGCATTGGACAAGACAGAGACATACAGCTGGGTATCAATTGCATATGGAAAACATCCCCCAGCCCGCCTCCTTGCTAATCCTCCTCTTGGCCTTATAAACATAATTAGACTATGTAACTGCGTGAATTTATTACTGTTGCCTTCTCTTCTCTCCCCTTCTTCTCTATTGTTTATCATACTCATGTTTTTTATATTTGGTCTTAAATTAGACTGTACTGTAAGTTCTTCAGGGCAAGGACTGTGTCTTCCAAGCTGGTTGTCCAATACCTAACACCCTGATCCTGGTTGGGGCCTTTTGGCACTTCCTCAATACAAATAATATATACTAACTGTGTTCCCGATCCAGGTGAGTCTGAGCAGCTCAGGAGAGATTGGGGGTGAGGCAAAGGCAGCTGTATGCTAGATTTACACACACGCATGCATGCATACGCTCTGGCCTGGAGCCAGCAGAGGACTGGGCTGATCATGAGAATGAGACCATTTGAGAACTGCTCTAATTTATGCCCATCTGGTTATGGCACCAAGGAGTCAGCGATTCCAAGGCACAGATACATCCTAGCTACTCCCTGTTTCTCCCCGATAAACCTGTATATTTGTGTTTCTAAATGGTAGAATGATGCAAAATGAAGATGCCTCGCACATAGTGAACAATGCAACCAAATACAGAAGAACTTAGGACTCACACAAAGAAATTCAGTTTGTGCATATGGAATGAATCTTGGAGGAAAGAACTAAAAGGGGAGCTGATGTTGACTATTTAGAATATGTGAGAAAGTTTTCAGAAAATCCCTAAAGCCTTAGGTAAAATGTTCAGGTGCAGATGCAGTAAAAAAGACAAATATTGTGGTGAGTTGAACAGAAAAAGGTTTATAGTATAAAGCAATGGATATTGCATTACCATTATTATTAGAGTTAGAGTCTGCAGAAAAATAATGTGTCTAGTGAGTTTCTCCCAAACACCAGTTTTACTCACTCAGGTCCATTTGGAACTTGGAAGAAGTGCATGGTTTGACATCAGATGCAGCAATGCCACTCACAGGGTGATATTGTCCTGGAACAACATCACTACATCAGCCAATCAAGATTGGTTGGTGCTTTCATAACATTCTCTGTTAAACTATTTTGAGAAAGTATGAGTTTTCAGAATAATGAAAAACAAAGTAGTATGTTTCAAGTTCATAGATAGTCTGGGTTCCAGACAACCACCAGGTAAGAAGGATGAATTAGTGGATATGAGGCTGACTTGAGACTCTGGAGAACTATGTTTGATCCCTGGCTTGGCCACAAACTTCCTGTATAATACACTTCCTGGGGACAACTCAGGTAATAATACTTCCATACATAGGGTGACCAGACGTCCCGATTTTATCGGGACCGTCCCGATATTTCCTTGTTTGTCCCGCGTCCCGACCGACATGCGGTCGGGACAACCGGACAAACAAGGAAATGCCCCGAGCCTCGAGCCCGGAAGTGCTCGCGCCCCCCCCCCTGCCCCGACTCCGCCCCCTCCTCCCCCGATTGGCTCCCTCCCCGAATCCCCGCCTCTTCCCCGGGCTCACCATTCCCCCTCCCTCCGCAAGTGCTGGAGGGAGGCCCGGGAGACTCAGAGGCAGCGCGGGGCCGGGGTGAGTAACAGTCCGGCCTGGCCCAGTGCAGGCAGGACTCGGGTGGTTGGGAGAGGAGGGGGGCGACCCGCGGGGCCAGGCGACGGGGGAGGAAGCGGCCATGGCGCTCGGCGGCTCTGGCGCCCCCGAACCCCCCGAGCCGGGGCCTGCAGCAGCGCGTACGCTGGGCCCAGCCCCTGGCTAGGCACGTCTGGGCTGCTGCCCAGCTGGTGCTATCGCGCGGCGGCCCCGGGGCGGAGGCATCGGCCGCCCAGCCCCGTTCGTTCCCCTGCGGGACGGGGGGGCTGGGGCCTGCTGCCCCCACTCCGGGGCCGCCGCGGGATAGCACCAGCTGGGCAGCAGCCCAGACGCGACTGGCCAGGGGCTGGGCGCAGCGTGCGCGCTGCTGGGTCCCCGCAGCAGGCCCCGGCTCGGGGGGTTCGGGGGCGCCAGAGCCGCAGCCGCGGAGCGCCATGGCCGCTTCCTCCCCCGCGGCAGTGGGAGCTGCAGCAGCGGCTGCTCCCGAGTCCCGCTGCCTGGGGGGGAGAACAGCCGCCGCCTGGCCCCGCAGGCCGCCCCCCTCCTCTCCCTACCACCCGACTGAGTCCTGCCTGCTCGGGACCAGGCCGGACTGTTACTCACCCCGGCCCCGCGCTTCCCCTGAGTCTCCCGGGCCTCCCTCCAGCGCTTGCGGAGGAAGTTTTTTTTTTTTTTTGGCCCCGCCCCCCGCCCACGTCACCCCCCCCCCCCCCGCGTCCCGATATTTGTCTTTGGTGATCTGGTCACCCTATCCATACAAGACTGGTATGATACTCAAATACTAAAGTGATGAAGGCCTAAGTTTGAAGGCCTAAGGCCATAAGTACCTAGTTTCATAGATTTTCACTGATCTCTTAGGTCTTAGAAAGTATACAAACTTGGCAGAATCCTATGTAATACAGGAGGAGAAGCTTTCAGCTGCTGGTGCAATGCTTTGAGAGAGCATCCAATACCTCACTTGCATAACCTCCCAGTGTGTATTAGAGGCCCTGCTGACTCAGAGGAAACTGAACATGGTTTGGTATTACAATGGAATACCATGTTATGGAGAAAGATTTTTCACAGGGGAAATGACAACCTGCACCAAGGATTAGATGAAAGACCCATGGCCCACATTCAGACTAGCCTCGTTTCGTGTTGACATGAATCAAGTGTAATCTGGGCAAGTGACACTTCCTGGCCTCAGCTGTACAAGAGTAAAGTGGGTGTGTGTGCGCACCCACACACATAAAACACAGAAATTTATTTGACATCCTTAGTATAGTTGAGCTGTGAAGAAAAAAGAAAATTAAACTTTGGTTTCATAGCTCACTAAGCAATAATTTATTAGAGAAAGTTTAAAAAAATCAATATTGATCTCAAGGAGCAACTCCATTCTTGTAAAAATCTTCAGATTAAAAACAAAGTGAACACAGAAGCAAGGATTGATACATTACAACATTGGGATTAAAAACTGGTTAGGTAAACTGAGTGTGTTATGCAATTAAGAAAAGGGAACAATGCATTAACTTATGTTTGCGAGAGGGGGCAGATGCTTTAATGAGAGAATGGATAAAGTGATACTGTTCATGCAGAGGAATGGAAGTGGGGGGAATGAAGAAACAGTATTGATGGACCCAGTGACCTTTGATGTTCCAATGATTACAGTTATTATGTTCTTAAATTATGCAATTTTCTCACGCTTATGGCTTGTAATTCTGTGAATAAGCCCCTTAATGTTATTCTAAAGAAAATCAGACCTGTGCTATTTTGAGTTCGATACTATTAAAACAACAGATCAAAACCCAAACCTACCCACGGCCCATTTTCCTTACGTTCAAATGACAGAATGAAACTAAAAGGCCAAATACAATGACATGCAGAGTTAAAGCTGCTGTTTTGCCCTGAACTTGCCCAGTGTGACTGTGCATTTCAGCAGCAGCATATACTTCTTAGTTCATGCACTGATCTCGGAAGATGCCCTATACCAACACCAAGTGTTCAAAAATCATGAGTCAGACGTGGCTTACAAAATCATGACCTTTTTTAAATGAAATTTAGGGTTCTTTTTTATTTGACTTCTGAGCCTTTAGGACAGCACTTGGGTCACATTTTCAAACTTTTCTTCAAAACCATGAGGACTGGAAATATTCTGATTGTTTTGAAATGAAAGCTGAGAATCTCACATGTAATCACATGAATCAGGAGCTGCAGCTTTAAGAAAACCACCAAATATAGTGAGACTTGTGTTAAGACCATGAGAGTTGGCAATGCTGCATATGCAAGAGGGAGATGGAGTGGTAATATTTAATATTTGACCTGCAAAAACAGGAGAAATGGTTATATTTAAGAGTTAAGGAAAGAATGTCAGTTATTGCTTGTTCTAAGTTAGATCCTGCTGTTTTAAATGCAGTCTCCTTTTTGTATTTGAGCCTGATCTGTAATGGTATTTAGGAACCTAAAGACGCAGATGGGCACATAGTGAGATTTTCAAAAGTGCCTAAGGGAGTTAGGCACCTCCCTATCTGCGTATTTAGGTGCCCAAATAACTTGAAAAGTTTGTCCCATGAAATGTCACTGTTATCACATAAAAGGTGATTTAACTAGGGAAGGGCAGATCAGGTCAGGTAAAATAAGTATTCACATGAAAATATGAACAGAACCTGAACTAACTCTTGGTTAATTTAATGGAAAGGCCCAAATACCAGGAGTAAAGCTGTTTTCATGTTATTTCTGGCTCAGCCAGAAACTGGAAGGAAGCTCATAAGAAAGGCTGCTGTCAAGAGATCATCAGCCTAGGTTTCTAGATTCAAAGGTTTCTATAATTTGGAAAGGGGTTGCTTATAAAGAACAGTTTGCTATGGGAAAAGGCCAGACCACCAGATAAGGGAGGGCAGGAAGGCTGGGGGAGTGCGGGGAAAGAGAAATAAACTCCTCATCTCAACCAAGGGATGGGAGAGAAGGAAATAGAGGACAGAGGCAAAATTGAGAGATTTTGTAGTAAGGAGAGACAGAGAGGGTGTGTCTCCTCTGCCCAGCAATAACCTTGCTGCTTCCCTGTCCCAAGAATAATTATGGGATGGAAAGAGAATGGTGGTGTTTTAAATTTGAGTGAACCATTTCAATTTAGTATGTTTTTAATTGGTTAATGTGTTTCAGCTAGGACTCCAGAAATTATTTCAAATTATGTAATATTACATTAATTTAAACACAGATTAAAAAATAATTACTTATTTAAAATTAATTATTAAAGAGCTCCTTTCACCACAGAAGAGTTGCAATTTCTGTTCCATATCAACCACTGAAGGGAAGTAAACATTCCTAACCCCAAATGTATAGCAAGCTGCCTTACTAAAGACCTGACTTTAATGGGAACAGGAGCAATCCCCAAATGAGCTGCTGTCTGAACCAGTTATGAAATCTGGGCTCTGCCGAGTCATGTGTAACACACAAACAACTCTCTTTTTCTTTAGTAGACAGTGTCTTTGTAATATTATTGCATATTCTTCTTGATACATAAAATGTCATTGAAACCAATGGTGCAGTACTCTATTCATGTCAATGGGACTGAGTAAAATAAGATGTAGAGAGACACCTGCCCAAACTGCTGAAAGAAGATTATTATCCCATAAGATGCACCAGCAACTCAATTATTCTTGTAGTCCAATGTCCTTTTATGCAGTTTTTTGTTATAACTGTATAGTATTCTCACTAGGTGAATTCCTGGAATGGCAAAATCACAGGTTTTTTAATTTAGATTTGCACATGAAGCTTGAGATCTTTACCAAAATTCACAAATTTGATCCCTTACAAAATGCCTTTCTCCATTCCCATCAGCAAATGCAACATAAATACAGAAGACAGTTTGTCTGTGCAAACCAGACTGGACAAGAGGATATACAGTCCTAGGACTATTCTATATTGTCTGTCCCATCCAATTCCATGAAGCTCTGCATGGGCACAAAGGATCCATCCACATAGATTTGGGGATACATGTGCAGGTGTGAGTCAAGAGATGGCAACAGGATGGAAGGGACAGATGGGTTGTTCTCTATTATCATAGAACCATAGAATATCAGGGTTGGAAGGGCCCTCAGGAGGTCATCTAGTCCAACCCCCTGCTCAAAGCAGGACCAATTCCCAACTAAATCATCCCAGCCAGGGCTTTGTCAAGCCTGACTTTAAAAACCTCTAAGGAAGGAGATTCCATCACCTGCCTAGGTAACCCATTCCAGTGTTTCACCACCCTCCTAGTGAAAAAGTGTTTCCTAATATCCAACCTAAACCTCCCCCGCTGCAACTTGAGACCATTACTCCTTGTTCTGCCATCTGGTATCACTGAGAACAGTCTGGATCCATCCTCCTTGGAACCTCCTTTCAGGTAGTTGAAAGCAGCTATCAAATCCCCCCTCATTCTTCTCTTCTGCAGACTAAACAATCCCAGTTCCCTCAGCCTCTCCTCATAAGTCATGTGCTCCATCCCCTAATAATTTTTGTTGCCCTCCGCTGGACTCTTTCAAATTTTTCCACATCCTTCTTGTAGTGTGGGGCCCACAACTGGACACAGTACTCCAGATGAGGCCTCACCAATGTCGAATAGAGGGGAATGATCACGTCTCTCGATCTGCTGGCAATGCCCCTACTTATACAGCCCAAAATGCCGTTAGCCTTCTTGGCAACCAGGGCACACTGTTGACTCATATCCAGCTTCTCATCCACTGTAACCCCTAGGTCCTTTTCTGCAGAACTGCTGTCTAGCCAATCGGTCCCTAGTCTGTAGCAGTACATGGGATTCTTCCGTCCTAAGTGCAGGACTCTGCACTTGTCCTCGTTGAACCTCATCAGATTTATTTTGGCCCAATCCTCTAATTTGTCTAGGCCCCTCTGTATCCTATCCCTACCTTCCAGTGTATCTACCACTACTCCCAGTTTAGTGTCATCTGCAAACTTGCTGAGGGCGCAGTCCACGCCATCCTCCAGATCATTAATGAAGATATTGAACGAAACCGGCCCCAGGACCGACCCTTGGAGCATTCTGCTTGATACCAGATGCCAACTAGACATGGACCATTGATCACTACCCGTTGAGCCCAACGATCTAGCCAGCTTTCTATCCACCTTATAGTCCATTCATCCAGCTCATACTTCTTTAACTTGCTGGCAAGAATACTGTGGGAGACTGTGTCAAAAGCTTTGCTAAAGTCAAGGAATAACACATCCACAGCTCTCCCCTCATCCATGGAGCTAGTTATCTCATCATAGAAGGCAATTAGGTTAGTCAGGCATGACTTGCCCTTGGTGAATGCATGCTGACTGTTCCTGATCACTTTCCTCTCCTCTAAGTGCTTCAGAATTGATTCCTTGAGGACCTGCTCCATGATTTTTCCAGGGACTGAGATGAGGCTGACTGGCCTGCAGTTCTCCAGATCCTCCTCCTTCCCTTTTTTAAAGATGGGCACTACATTAGCCTTTTTCCAGTCATCCGGGACCTCCCCCGATTGCCATGAGTTTTCAAAGATAATGGGCAATGGCTCTGCAATTACATCCGCCAACTCCTTTAGCACCCTCGGATGCAGCGCATCCGGCCCCATGGACTTGTGCTCGTCCAGCTTTTCTAAACAGTCCCGAACCACTTCTTTCTCCACAGAGGGCTGGTCACCTCCTCCCCATACTGTGCTGCCCAGTGCAGCAGTCTGGGAGCTGACCTTGTTCATGAAGACAGAGGCAAAAAAATCATTGAGTACATTAGCTTTTTCCACATCCTCTGGCACTAGGTTGCCTCCCTCATTCAGGAAGGGGCCCACACTTTCCTTGACCTTCTTCTTGTTGCTAACATACCTGAAGAAACCCTTCTTGTTACTCTTAATATCTCTTGCTAGCTGCAACTCCAAGTGTGATTTGGCCTTTCTGATTTCACTCCTGCATGCCTGAGTAATATTTTTATACTCCTCCCTGGTCATTTGTCCAATCTTCCACTGCTTGTAAGCTTCTTTTTTGTGTTTAAGATCAGCAAGGATTTCACTGTTAAGCCAACCTGGTCACCTGCCATATTTACTATTCTTTCTACACATCGGGATGGTTTGTTCCTGCAACCTCAATAAGGATTCTTTAAAATACAGCCAGCTCTCCTGGACTCTTTCCCCCTCATGTTATTCTCCCAGGGGATCCTGCCCATCAGTTCCGGGAGGGAGTCAAAGTCTGCTTTTCTGAAGTCCAGAGTCCATATTCTGCTGCTCTCCTTTCTTCCTTGTGTCAAGATCCTGAACTTGACCATCTCATGGTCACTGCCTCCCAGGTTCCCATCCACTTTTGCTTCCCCTACTAATTCTTCCCTGTTTGTGAGCAGGAGGTCTAGAAGAGCTCTGCCCCAGTTGGTTCCTCCAGCACTTGCACCAGGAAATTGTCCCCTACACTTTCCAAAAACTTCCTGGATTGTCTGTGCACCGCTGTATTGCTCTCCCAGCAGATATCAGGGTGACTGAAGTCTCCCATGAGAACCAGGGCCTATGATCTAGTAACTTCTGTTAGTTGCTGGAAGAAAGCCTCGTCCACCTCCTCCTCCTGGTCTGGTGGTCTATAGCAGACTCTCACCACAACATCATCCTTGTTGCTCACACTTCTAAACTTAATCCAGAGACTCTCACGTTTTTCTGCAGTTTCATACTGGAACTCTGAGCAGTCATACTGCTCTCTTACATACAGTGCAACTCCCCCACCTTTTCTGCCCTGCCTGTCCTTCCTGAACAGTTTATATCCATCTATGACAGTACTCCAGTCATGTGAGTTATCCCACAAGTCTCTGTTATTCCAATCACATCATAATTCCTTGACTGTGCCAGGACTTCCAGTTCTCCCTGCTTGTTTCCCAGGCTTCTTGCATTTGTGTATAGGCACTTAAGATAACTCGCTGATCATCCTGTTATCTCAGTCTAGAATTGTTATTATTTCCAGGCCCTTTCCTAAGTACTCCTACAATGGATGTTTTTTTTTCTGTAGCAGCATGACTAGCATGCTAGCACTCTGTATTATGTACTGTTATACAAAGTTTCATTGAAATCAAACATTCCAGTCATTTCAATAAAACATTACTACTTATTACCGACCATTGTTAAAGTAAATATGCCAAGATTTATTACACAGAAAGCACAGTCTTACATGTCATACAGGGCTGGTAATTACATAATAATGTTACAGGTAAAGCCAGGTTCATCAAATGAATAAACAGATCATCTTAGATGATAGCAGCATCAAGATGTTCCATGATGCAGTCTGAAATATCCAGGATATGCTACCATGAAAAACAAGGAGTAAGTACTGCACCTATCAAGGTTCACAATGCATTACAAGGTTTCTACTGAGAGTGTTTTCAAATCTGAATATCTGGATGATTTCCAAGCACCAAATCTATGACTGCATTTCATTTTCCAGCTGATTGCAGTGTGTCATCTGACATATTGTAACTGTTTTTAATCTAGAAGGCAGGAAAGCACCTGCAACTCTGAGAATTTTATATTTTAAAATCAAGCACTAGATCAAAAGTGCTTGGACATTGTTTTGTAAAAAATAAATATAAACTCCATCTCTGCTGACAATCCGTGTAGCAATTTCAGTGCAAAATGATTCAAAACAGCTGGGATATTAACATCCTTCTAATGCTACAGGAAAAGTTTGATAATGGAACAGAGTCCTGACAGTTCTTTTATATAGCTCTAGTGCTTGACTTTCTAACAGAAAGAGCTTGTAAACTTTACACCATGGCATTTTCAAACTGATAGTGGCGATGATTTAAAAGAACTGTTACACGTCTTGCAGCTGGCTGCAGCAATTTCAAGCACTGAAGTATTAACTTCAAGAGCTCATTTACCTGAATAAGACTCAACTTTAACCTTCTATTTTGGGTAAAAAAAATTTCTTGGGATGCATCTCTGCTAAGTAAAGATCCAGATATTCCAAACAGCTCAGCTCCCATTTAGGCACTTAAATAAAGTGGCCAGATTTTCAGCTGTCATTGAGCACAATGGAAGCTGTAGGGGGCTTAGTACTTCTGAAAATCTCACCATTTTATTTAGGTGTCTAAATGGGGAGTATTGGCAGCTGAGCTTTTTGGAAAATCTGGCCATAACTATAGGGGGACACACTGGGTGTGTCCATTGTTATTATGCAAGCATAGCTTATTCTTTTTCTGGTTCTGCTGTAATATTCATGAATATTTATATAGTACCATATCTCTGTGTGATGCTTTAACAGAGATAAAAAATAAAAAGGCATGGTCCCGGCCCTGCAAAGCCTTCATCAGACAAAGACAGAGTAGAAGGCTAGGCGTAGAGCTGGTTGGGAATTTTTTGATGAAACAAACTTTTAATGGAAACGTATCAGATTCAACAAAATTTTCATCAAGGTGGTTTCTCAAGTGCAACATGGAATTTCAGGTGGTTGTGGTAGTGGCAGTCAAGTAAAAATTGTTTAAAAAGAATAAAGCGAGAAAGAGAGAGAGAGAGAGAGAGAGAGAGAGAGAATGTGGAAGACCTGCTCTGAGTCAGAGCTTCTTCAATATTTATTGGACCAGAACAGGGACATGTACCTGGGCCTCCCACATCCCAGGTGAGTGTCCCATCTATTGGCTCTTCTGGTGGGATGGGGCTCTCTCTCTCATATTTTGTTGTTGGTTTGTTTTTTGTGAAGAATGTGAAAAGTCTCAGTTTTGTTCCAGTGTGGAACAAAATCAATTTCTGAACTCTCACATTTTTTGGCAAACAAGAATTCTTGTTTTCCAGCCAGCCCTAGCCTAGGAGACAACAAAAGGGGGTCGGGCAAGGAGGAACAAACTTTAAAACAGAGATAATAGTCCTGCTGCTCCTCTAAGTGGGAAAAACAAGCACTCATTCTCATGGGAAAACTCAGGGAGTTTCCAGTTTGTACTCATGAATTTGCAACTAATTCTTCCACTAGGTGCAAAGGTTCCCTCCCTCCACACTATGTGTTAGCAACAGGATGTCCCCCACTTCTAAACCTACAGATTGCAGGGAAGACCCCTTGACTCTGCATTGCTACTTGCTGTTCCCTACCAGCCCCTAGCTTTCCTTGGACAGGGATTCATCTGACCCATATTTGCCCACGGTATTCTGACATGAGGAGATTCCATGGCAAAGAGAAGGAAAGCGGAATAAATTATGTTGCTGTTCTGTATAGGTTGATGGATGAGTTGAGGAGAATCCGGTGGAGACCTGAAAGGATTTTTGTGCTCTTGTGGTTTGTTAAAAAGCCTTAATAGAGTTATTTCCTAGAATGCCCCCCCCCCCAGCAGCAATCCATTATTCTCTGTATGTCAGAGATGTTACAAGGTACAAACAGAGATTTGAGAATACAGATGTATTGAGGACTAGGTAGAAGAAGCTAGCAGCACATATTGTTCACATAGTATAGCGCTCCTCGATATTTTCAAGCAACTAACAAATCACCAGAATGTATAAGCTTTTTGTTCTGTCCCTTAGCTTGATGAACTAATGGTCAGATCTGTGTGCTTCATTGTTGCCTGCCTCCCATTCAATTAAGCAGGCTCTTACCCATAAAGGAAGTTGGGGAGCTGCTAATCCTAAAATTGCCCCCTTGCATGAGACTGAGGTTTGGATCAGCCAAAACTCCACTCTAGTGAGCGTGCAGACACATGAATGGGAGAAAAGGAGGAGGCTGCCCATTCATAACTAATGTAGAGACAAGGGCTACAGTGGGAATGGCCATTAAGGCACTAGTGGTAAATGCAAGACCAATCAATGATATAATGGATTGATTGTTACTAGCCACTCACCATAACAACAGTGTACATTTATCACTACCATATTCAATCCATAGGACTTATATGGATTTTAATATTTCATCACTTATAAATAAGCCTGCTGCCAACAGTAGCTCTATTTTAAAATACTGCTCTGCATTTTGTGACTGTTAATAATGGCCAGCTGCTTGCAACTTATATAGTTTATCTATGCTATTGAATTCACTGAAGAACCACAGGTGAAAACAATAACTGGTCGTGGTTATACACTGATACAGTAACACCTAGAGTTTGGCAGATACAAACCTGGGTACATTCTGGGTACTTCTGAATGCAGCTGGCCAACTAACAAGTCATGTATATCTATGGAACTTCCAAACTAGTGCTTGCAGCCATCTTGAATAATAGGTCCTACCCAAAAGGAAAGTGTTTTCTGGAAGGAGATAGGAATGTTGTCATACAGTGATGAAGAGCTGAACTGATGGCTTTTTTCCCCAGGAAGTGGAATTCTAGTATTTGTCCAACCCAAGGCAAATGAGTTATTGGCAAAATATCTCTGAAGAATCCCAGCTGATCAGAAAACTCAATCCTGGCTGTTCTTAGTAAGTGAATATATTTTAAAATAAGAAGCCAAATCAGATGATGTCTCAGAACTGTATTTGTCAAAATCTGAATGAATGACAGCACTTAAATACTTTAAGATGTGGAGGCAATGAAGTTAATGAAGGATGCAGAAGAATTTGCTGGATCTTAGCTACCTACAGCCCTTTTCTCTGGAAGATGAAAAAAAAACTATTGCTGGTAACAGAACACTCAAATAATAATTGAAAATCTATGAAAAAAATATAAAGCCTCTTTTGTATTTTTCAAAATAAGATTTTTTTTAATCCTCATTTATAGAAAAAGATTTTTATGTTCAGATTCCCTGGATGATACATTGAATCAGGCACACAGGAAGTCACATTATGGAACATTATCAGATACAATACAACATGATATGACTAATGTGGCCAACGCATCCAATGCATTGCAATATTGTGACTAACACCGTCAGAATTGTTTTCAGAATTCTGGGCTAAAATATAACAAAATAGTTTTTAGGAGGCAAGGGTAGTGGGAGTCTGTTGAATGTCTGTAAAAGCAAAAAACTAGTAAAAACTACAATCAAAATGTTTCCGATCAAATGTTAACTTTATGAGTGTTATGTAAAAAAAAAGAAAATAAATAGTAATACTTTGTAAAACAATTTTAGACCTTCACATGCAAAGACATGCATTATCATCCTCATTTTACAAATCAGGACATAGAAATACAAGCTCCAGTTCAGGAAAGAATTTAAGCAGGTGCTTAAACACATGCTAAACTTCGAAATCAATGGGACTTACGTGGTGTCCTGAATAGAGATCAGTTGGGGAGAAGTGACATGCCCAATGTCACACAACGAGCCAATGACTGCATTCTGGTATAGAAATCCAGAATGACTCCAGAATGCATTCCTATATGTTAATAAGAATTTCAGGTTTCAGTTTCAGTTAACATTACCAATAAAAGTAGTGATAAACTTTTTGTTTAAATTGTCCTTCCATTGCTCTTAAAAATATGGATATTAATTTCAAGCTACTTCTGGTTTCCAGACCACCTGCCAACTTCACACCATTCCTCATCAACAGTACCTAGGATGGAAGGGAGGAGCAGCACATTGCTAACAGCATTGTGTATACAGGTCCCAATTCAGCAAACACTTAAGCATGTGCTTAAGTCCCACTGAAGTCAAAAGGACTTAAGCATCTGCCTAAAGTTAAGCATGTGCTTAAGTGCTTTGCAGAATAGGGACAGACTGCTGAAGTGGGATCACAAGTCAGGAGCAGTGATATGAGGTGACAAGAAGAAAATTTTCCTTTATGGCATCCAGTAAGCAAACTGAAAACTAATGACCAGTTCATGAAACAATTATTAGATTCTATCTGACAGTTTTATACTAGGAAGAGGCATGGAGGGCATAATGAGGGCTCCATTAAATCATGGACAATTCACCAATTATAAAATATTTTTACTAGTTCTTAAGGATTTGTTTGTATTAAAAAAGACATTTCTTTGTTGAGTTGCATCACAAAACAGGGCAGCATTGCCTTGAAACAAAAACACTCATTACAACTTCATAAAGACATTGCAAACAGATATGGAGATGTTGTAATAGTCACAGTAAAACTGAAGTCCACCAAATGCAAAATCCTGAATATTTCATTACTGTTTCACACAGAAAACGGTGTATAAGGAGTACATACTTCACATTGCTACTTGCTAATGGCCCTCTGAGTGTCTCCCACACCATTACACCTGATTTACAGTACCAGTACACATGTGTCACAATTACACTTACTTAATTTCCAGAGTGGGTTCTAGCAAAAAAATTCTTATTGACCATTTAGGGTTATTAACGAAGAAGAGGCAGGTTGGAACATATGGTCAAAGGAATATTACAAACATTAACTTGCTTTGATAGAGTACTCACTGCTATTCAAATGAGATAGTACTGTGCCTCACATTGGGCCCAGATTCAGCAAAGAATTTAGGCCTGGTCTACACCTAAAGATGAGATCAACCTAGCTACATAGATCAGGGCTGTGAACAATTTTGCATCCTGTGCAATATTGTTAGGTCGGCCTAATCCTCACTGGAGATGCAGTTAGTTCAATGGAAGAATTCTTCTGTCATCCTAGCTACTACCTTTCGAAGAGGTGAATTAACTACATCAAGGGAAGAACCCCATCCATTCATGCAGGAAGCATCTATACCATGGCACTACAGATGCAGCTTTGTAGTGCAGACATAACCTAAATCATGTGCTTGCACCATCCCTATTCAGGACAGCATTTAAGCATGTATGTAAGCCCAGTTGAAGCCAATGGGACGAAAGTACGTGCTTAAGTGCTGTCCTAAACAGGGATGCTTTCTTGAAGCAGGGCCTTGCTCTACGACAGGCCAAGTTTGTTAAACTCAGGGCACACTGCAAGGTCCATCTTTTCTCTGTGGCTTGCAAGGAGTAGCGACAAATTTCAAATAAATAAATTAGTCTAGCCATTTACAGTGCTTATGGGCAGAGAAAATCCTAACAGTTTTCTACTTCATCTGTTTGGCTGGCTGCCAGTTCATAGCTTACTTACTTAATACCCTTACCTAAGCCTCGCTTGTTTACTTTTTGCAATGTGTTTTTATAAAGTTGCAGGCTTGTCTTTTTATTTTTTTTTGCTTCACATACAGTTCAGAGTTGTCCAAATGCAGGTGTCTTGTCTCAGCCTCATGTCTAATAGGAAGGACCCTATTTTCAAATGGTTTGCTCCCTGGAGTTTTCAAAGAAACTCAGACAGCATGACCCTTTCTATGTAACTTAGGGCTGGTCCCCACTTAGTCCGGACTTCGGACTAAGGTACGCAAATTCAGCTACGTTAATAACGTAGCTGAATTCGAAGTACCTTAGTCCGGACTTACCGGGGTCCAGACGCGGCCGGAAGTCTCCTCCCGTCGACGCTGCGTACTCCTCTCGGAGAGCTGGAGTACCGGCGCTGATTGTGGGCACTTCCGGGATCGATCCGGGATCGATTTATCGCGTCTTAACCAGACGCGATAAATCGATCACAGAACATCGATTGCGTGCCGCCGGACCAGCCGGTAAGTGAAGACTAGGCCTTAGACAAAAGCAAATCTCAGATACATGGATTACTGGCACAGACAAAGGTACACTAACAGCATTCACACACCAGTACATATGTGCATGTGTATGTGTTGGATGCAGGACAACTTTAAATGGGCACAGAAGGGAAATAAAGGAGTATTGAAGATAGAAGAAAAACAAAACAAAAACACCAAATCCCATATGCAATAACACACCACTTCAGTCATATTGGGGAAAAGTCATGGCCAACATTTACTGTGTGCATCAGATAATCCATTCAAACACTGACCTTTCTAGAATTATGAGGGTTATCTTTAGGTAAGGATCAACTGTTCTTGAAAAAATTTTCACAGAGGCTTCCCACACATATTATCTTGTTTCATTTTTTTCTTTTTAATCACTGTCAGTCCAAGACAAAAAGTTCTATTATTATCCTAAATGTTAAATGGAAATTCCAGTGACTCTTCTTATTCAATACACCTGAATTTTGTTAGAAAACTGCTAGTTTCATTCTGCTCTCTTGTATCCATTAAATGCCATTTCGATTAATGTGGTAATGAAAGAATATGTAATCTGAAATTATTTTCCAGTGTCTACAAAAATACACCTGACACTTTGTGGTTGTAATTGACAGTAGTATTATCATAGGGAGGTACTGTCAGTTTCAAAAAGTGAGAGAATATGTTGGAAGAGAAAGGACAAAGAGCCAGTTACTCAGTGTGAAGGATGTGATGAATATTATATGCCCATCTGTTTGTTAACTGTTGATGTCTTTTTGTTATATGATTATTAGGGGTTAATTCAGGCATGAGATGGTTTACACATAGACAGGAAAGTGACAAACATTCTGATAGTCCTCCATTAACAGTACTTAGGGACAATGCAGGTGTTAATTCCTTTGAAGTTTTGCCTCCACCAAACCAAGGTCAGCTATCTGGCTGGTGACCCCAGAAGGGAGGGCTAGCAGGTGGGAAACTGAAAGAAAGAAAGTTGGAATTAATAAAAGCCTGTGCCCCTGAAGTACATGCGGGGATGGGGGGGGGGGGGAAAGCAGATTGAACCCAAATTCCCAGAGGTTCCTAAACTTTGGGTAAAACAGTTATGTGTGTAAATAGTTTATGTTAAAACTGCTATTCAGATTAAACAATACTTGTTTGAAAAGGCTGTGTTGAGTTTCTGAATTCACAATGCTCACAGCTCATGAAGGGAAGACTTGCAAGCAGCTGGATCCAATCAGGACTACTGAGCAATCATAGTTGGTACACAGGATGCTGTAGCCTGGGAACATGGGCGGTGGGTGAAACCACCCTTTGGGGAGGCAAACCTCCACCCTTGAGCCTTCCATTCAAGGCCCTGCCACTACCCCGCCCCTTCCACTCCCTGCACCAAAGCCCTGAGGCCCCCCCCACACACACAACCAGAGGAGCTCTGGCCAAACCACCCCAACCCCTGGCCTGGGCCAGCCCAACCAGACCTCAGGCTCAAATGCCACCCTGAGCCATCAGCCGGCCCGAGCCCTGAGCCTCAGGCCACTGGCCAGAGCTGAGCCCTCATCAGCTTCCGAGGAGAGGGAGCTGAGGAGGGTTGCGGCAGGTGGGGGGGGGAGAGGAGGAGTGTCTGGTATGGGACGGGGTGGGAGGTGAGACTCGGGGAGCGGCGGGTGGTGAAAGAGAGAAGGGACACAACGGGTGGTGGGGACCTCTGGAGGGGGGGACATGGAGTGGAAGAGAGGTAGGACACACCAGGCAGTGGCGGGGGCCTTGGGGAAGGGGCAGAGCAGGAACTGGAAGAGGCAAAGGACAGGTGGGGCCAACACAGCCCAGGCATCCTACGGCAGGTCAGCGGTGGCTGCGCCGGGGAGGCTTAGCCTCCTTTGGCCTATTATACCTGCCGCCCATGCCTGGGAACCCAGTCTACAAGTGGAAGAACTGCAAGATTCTACCCCAAGGAAGTAAAGGCTTGTGGCCTAAAACCTGGGTGAGGTGCACCAGGGAGACCCCACTGAAGGAGTCAGGTGTGCAGCTAGCCTTGAACTGTGACGCTCAACTGTTGTGAATTAGCATAGTAACAGAGTTTGCAGATTCATGCCAGTTGAAGATCTGGCCTGATATGTACAGCATACAACAACTGGAGCAGTTGTTCTAGGAGGCTCTTTGACTTCTGCGTATTCACACTGCATGAATTTGATGTTGCATGTGGACATGTTAAGTTAATTCAAAGTGAAGACATGTGAAGCAAGTTGTCAGCTGTCTGAATATCATGAGAAACAAACCTCCCAACTTCTTGGCTACAATAAATATCAGAATTAGTCATTTCTGCTTCTTAGAACAGTGGTCTCCAAACTTCTTTGATCGCGCATCCCTATCAGTAAAAAAAATTTGAGCACACACCCCCTGCCGCGCTGGCTCTACCATTTTTGCCAAAGCAAAAGAAAAGCTGCTCGGATGAAGAAAAAAAAAAGCGCGCCTCCTGCCGCACACCCCCACGGATCCTCTTGTGCACCCCACTTTGGAGACCACTGTCTTAGAAGACAGTGAAGGGGGAAACCTTCTCAGCCCCATTCCAATTCTGGGCTTCTTTCATAGTACACTTAAATGATTAGCATTTTATTGAAAACTATGGCCAGATCTTTGCATGGCACAAATCAGTTTAGCTCCATTCGTTTCTCTAGACTAATTCACATGATCTGAGAACCTGGTCCATTGTCTTTGGCATAAGTACAAGTACAAGTCACTTCATTGCTCCAAG
Source organism: Chrysemys picta bellii (assembly GCF_011386835.1). NCBI lineage: Eukaryota > Metazoa > Chordata > Testudines > Emydidae > Chrysemys > Chrysemys picta. The sequence continues at coordinate 67,491,404 of NC_088800.1, read as the reverse complement.
TATCAGAGGGGTAGCCGTGTTAGTCTGGATCTGTAAAAAGCAACAGAGAGTCCTGTGGCACCTTTAAGGCTAACAGATGTATTGGAGCATAAGCATCCGACAAAGTGGGCATTCACCCACAAAAACTTATACTCCAATACATCTGTTAGTCTTAAAGGTGCCACAGGACCCTCTGTTGCTTTTCATTGCTCCAGAAATACATCACAAAAATGCTGGTCCCAAATATCTTTTCACTTACACTGGTTTCACACTAGTGTAACTCCATTTACATCAGTGGAGCTGCTTCTGATTTGCACTGGTGTAAATGAGAGGCGTATCAGAAAGTGGGCCCCAGAAAGTATTTTAAAAAAGTTATTGCAGCAAAACCAAATGGTTGGCACCGCCTTAATAAAGCAAGTAATAATTGTGTTTGTGTTACAATTTATACATTCTTAGGAAAGCTAAATCTAGCCTACAATGTTACCAATTCTTTCTTTTTCCCTTTACAAACAATGCATTGTTGGTATCACAAGCAGATCCAAATAATTATTTGTGTGCCAGGTCACTTTTTACAGCAGTGAAGGAGCACAGGATTATATTCTGTCTTTTTTTGTATCACTTCCCTGAAAGACTTCACAGTAGCTTAGCTCAGTACAGGTGAGACAATTTCTGATCAGTAGTTTGAATTTTTCAGACCCTTAGATCGTTGCATATGAAGTCCTACAGTTTTACCTTTTCCCTTCCTCTATTCCTTCACAATGTACAACAGTTAATATGCATCTTCAAAGCACTGTACAAATATTAACATATTAATCATCCCAACACACCTGTGAAACAAGTATCAATTTTACAGGTGAGTATATTGAGGGACAGAGCGTTTGGGTGAAATCATGGCAAAATTCCCATTGACTTCAATTGAGTCAAGATTCCACCCTAACTGATTTACGCAAGTTGGTGAATATCAGAGCTAGGACAAGAACTAAGGCGTCCAACTCCCATTCCTCCATTCTAACTACTAGACAGCAGACCTTCCCATACTTCGGATGTTCTTCTTATAAAGAAGAGCAGATACTCAAGAATGAACCTTCCTGGATTACTTTGGATCAGGACCTGTACATGTCACTACACATAGCAACTTGACAATTTACTTTCATGGTATGGGATACAGAAGCAGAAAAGTGATTTTTCTCCTTTTTGCCCAAGAAAATGCAAATAATTCATTGGCAGAAGGAATACCAATAGTTCTATTCACTCAGTGCAATTTACTGTCAAGGTAATTATTATTTATGCTATGCTCAATTTTACAGCCATCTCTGTAAGTTATTAAAATACTGGTATCTCTCTGACTTTATTATGCTTCTAGGCTTCACAGTCCTGAATAAAACCCCAAACCTTAAAAACCCCTGCAAACAATGAATATGCTCTCCTGAACAATGCATTCTCCTCCACAAAGGATCTGTGTTAAAAAAAATATAGCCAAATCCAAACAGGGAGGTAGTTAATTACCCGAGAATAAAACAATAACAGGTATAGAACTAGTACAGAAAATGAAACTGAGAAAATTGTCCCTTTAATATAGATGAGTGAAAATCATATTAAATGCATTTTCAGTATTATGTGCATAAAATTTTCATGAACAAATCCGAAGTAAGACACTTACATTTTGTTTTAGGTCTTTTCAGTCTCTTTTGTACAATTCCTAAACTGAAGTTCAGTTTTACATGAAAAATAATTGATCATTCTGAATTTCATTTTCAATCAGCTTGAAAAAAGATTTTAGCTCAGGAGAAGACATTTGCTGAATGTAGTTTTAGAGAAGTTAAAAACTACCAGAACCTCTGACTGCCAAAACCTGGGACTGGAAGACAGGGGTTGGATCACTCGATAAATTGCCATATTCTGTTCATTCCCTTCTGAAGCATCAGAAGACAGGATACTGGGCTAGATGGACCATTGGTGTGACCAGTAAGGCCATTCTTAAGTTCTTATTATGTTAGATGCAGCACATTGCAAAAGAGGACAGTAAAAGTATACTTCTAAACCACAACTTTCTACTGTTAGCAATGCAGCATTCAATGGATATTATGCAACTACTGTACATCATCATCCTTGGAAGGAGATCCATGCTGAATTTTAAAGGTGTTTAAAACTGGAAGGTAATAAATTAATTATAGAAGTGTGGTAGATTTTTGTTCTTATTTCATAGGGCTGCAGGAATTCCCACAGCAGCTGCCTATTACATGTTGATGTCTCCATCAGGAATGGTTTATTTAATAACGTGTAATTTCAGAGTAAGGTTAAACACTTTTGAAATGCAAGTGGCTGTTCATTTCAACACATTTCTATGTCTCGCTTTCCTTGTCAGTTACACAGCATATTGTGTCCAGACTCAGCATATTTTTAAAAATATCTTTAGATATTGTTTGAACAAAGAAGTTAATTGGGAGTAAGGACACTCATGAGGGGCCCTCACTTTACTTGCTAAGTTAATGGCTTTATTAAAAACTCTTCCATGTGAGGAGTCGTCTCTCTGAGGTTTCCAATAAGTACTGAACTCCATTATATTAGAGATTACAAACTGCTTAGGAAGAGGTTTTAAATCTTCATTATTCTCTTGGTACCAACCTTGGCATTGTTCAGAAGTGTTAAGGGGCTGGCAGTCCCTTAAGTGAATAGTTGAGAGCTCCTGAACTGTGCTAGGTCAGGGGGGTAAGGTACTTTCTACTCCTGCTGTTCTCCATATTTTGTAACTTGGTGGGATGGAAATAAAAAAGCATGGTGTGTTGTATTTAATTTTAAACATTAAGTTCATCACAATAAGTGGATGATGCTGTTAGTTGGCAGGCATGAAAACGGAAAGGAGAGAAAACTGAGTCCACGGGGCCAGACCCTTAGCTATCGCCAAGCTATCACTTGGCTATACTGCCTCTCTGGCCATTACTACCTGCTTTTCTGTAGCAGACACAATGCTTGCAGGAGCTCTGGGTGGTGGCTGGTGGAACAGAGTCACCGAAGAGAGCAGAATGGGCAAAGCAATAGCGCCAAGCTCTCCCCGCCCTCAATGGAGAGGCTAGAACCAGCACTAAATTAAATTTCATATTGTGCTTCTCCCTTGCATTGGTGTGTAATTGTGTGTGTGGGGAAAGGGGTGTCTTTTTTTGTCCTCTGTGCCCTCCTTACTCCAGTTCAGGGCCAGGTACAATATGGTCCTGGTGTTCCCCTGAATTTAAGGGTTAAATATGGTTAGCTTTAGCGCTAGATTCTCCAGAGCAGGTGGGGAAGGGAGGCCAGGCAATCAAAATCTTTCTGATCAACTTTACAAATCCATATTATGTAGGAAACCAACAGCAGAATTAGGAATAGGACACAGAATTTCAGACTCCCAGTCCTGTGCTTTATTCCAAAAGCCAGCCCTCTCATCTCCTCCTTCCACATAACACAGAGGGCCAAGTCCCAGGTGTAACTAACTCCACTGACAATAAATGAGTTACATCAGGGGATAAATTTGGACCATACAGTATAATCAGAAGCAGCTCTCTTACAGACTCACTATCCCCTTGGTAGAAGAATGGTTTTCTCTGGACCAGCATTTAATATGTTTCTTGTGCTTGTGGGCACAATAAAGCTACAATTTGCCTCGTGGAGGTTTGCCAGTAACTATAGCAGAATGTCAAGCTGTATCACTGTGTTCAGTGAGCTCGAGCCCATCCTCCCTTTGCTTTGTTACAGCAGCTATGAATCTTGCTGTGTGTAGTCTGAAGAAAATACATTTGGTGGGACTTGAATGGTAGGAAGCTAGTCAAGCATATAATGCTGCCCAGAGTATGTGGTCACTGTCACAGCAGTTGTGCTACAGGAAATACAAGGCTATTTGAGCCAGGGGAAGTGAAACAAATAAGTAGCTTGAAACATGGCATGAAAAAACAAAATGTTAGAAATGTAGCTGACAGTAAGGCAGCTTCACTGCATCTATGTGGAGGATAATTTATGCACTAAATCACAATTATAGGGGAGGAGGATGCGTAGACCCTGATGGTTAGAATTAGCCCCTTTTTAGCCATTTATGAAATCTTCGGTTTAATCTTCTTAGTAAATACCGAGTCCTGTTTAGTCTCCCAGCCCCATCATTACCTTTCCCCCCACTTTTGTAACCTCACCAATATTCAGTCACCGACTGGTGTTCAATACCCTTTTGGACCTCTACCCCTCTATTATTCCTATGGCTGGTCCTCCCTAATGGCTCTCTTCATTGCTCCTTTTGGCAGTAGCTGACTGCTCTGTTGTTCCCCCTCCTCATGCCCTTTCTGATGCCATCTTGTTCTTCATGAACATCTCCAATGCTCCTGCAGACATTTTTGTAAATAAGAAATTTTCCTGTAGCCCTTAACAATAAACCCCTGACCTTTGTGATCCTTTTTCAATGACTGTCCAGTTCTCTGGGACCTTCTCTGATGCTTCACTGAGCCTATGCAGCCTTTTCTACACTACAAAGAGAATTAGTATAGCGAAGGACATTACAGCACCCAGGTATGCCAGCATTGGGTCTGGTACTTTGCTAATTATATCTTTGTATTTTACTGTTTTCTACAGAACCCATCGTTGTAGTGTTTCAGCATTGCACAGTTCAATTATATCTACATAGTGACCTTGGCTTCCTGGAGTCTTTTGTTCTTCTATCCCTCTATCTCAGAGTTTTGTACCGGCACCCATCACCATAGTAACTGAGACTTGTCTTCTCTCCCTAGTTATAGTGAACGTTGCTTGGGGTATTATATATAATTCCCATTATGTTGAGAAAGCTTTATCAATGAGAAAGGTCTTACCGTGTACTTTAAAGGTGGTCAGACTCTGGAAGCCCATTCTGTAGCCAAACCCCATCTCTGGATCTCACACATTTCAACTTGCGTTTTGTCAACTACATTGCCCCAAAGGAGCACTGCTGTCTTGGCAAGGTCATGCATGGAGATGTAGTTGCTGATTTAGCCAGATCCTGACCTGCTGATGGCTTTGAAGATCACAGCCTTGAACTGGCAAAGGAAGCAGACTGGGAAGCAGTGGAGGAATCAGAGCACATGGTGCTATGTTCTTCATCGAAGAGTCCACATTCTGCATCAGCTGGATCTTCTGCATTGCTGACACCTTCAGCACCAACTAGAGTGCAAGATGTAGTAATCCAGTGGAAGGTCTTGCATATATGGAACAGTGGTCAAATCCTCTTCTGGGAGGAAGCGGACGTTTCCTAGCACAAAATCTCCTAATAGAGGTAGAAAGTGGCATCTGATTTGAACTGATTGTCTGGCCCGCCTAATGATTGGCAGGACCCCATCTTGGTGAACATGAGGCAGCAATTTAGTTAGTTCTCTGTAGCATTTTCCCCTTTCTGACCAGCATTTCCATCCCAGATGCTCTTAATCCAGGATCTGATCTCTTGAAGACTTTGTGACATCCTTGTGAAGACATAAATTGCATGCGTGGAAAATGTGAAACATTCCTGAATGCCATCGGCATGTTGCTGGCAGGAGAGGTCCTCTCCAACTCTCCATGTAGAATCCTGTAAATAAGGCATAGGATAGATTTCTGTGGGACTTTGCAGGAAAGGGCTTTTGGGGAAGAGGAACAGATGCCCAGCACTATTCTATGGGTCTTATTAAGAAGGAGTAATTTGAGCCATTGTAGTGCTACTCCAATTATTTCAAGCAAACAGATCTGCAGCTCCTTGTTGCAGCTTCTATATAAAAAAAATTGAGTAGAATGACATATGGATTCTACCCATTGCCACGAGGAGATCATCTTTTAACACCAGGAGGGCTGTCATCCATAGCTTCTGTTTAGTGACATACTTAAGCACATGTTTAATGTTAAGAACAGGAGTAGTCCCATTGAAACTTCAAGTACCTTGCTGAATGAAAAGCCAGTCTTCAGTTTTGCAACGCTTACTGGGATATAGTACTTATTAAATGGGCCTATACTCACAGGAGTAAGAGTTGCATAATCAGGCCCCATGTAAGCAAAGCACTTAACCTACATGGATAGGCAGTTACATACTTGCTCATGGGAGCTTGATATTGTGCATACATGCCCCATTCCTGCAGCTTGCCAGGTGCTATAGGAGTGCAGTGTAACTGTTCCTATTTTGCAGTTTAAAGCAGCAGACAAGGTCAGCTCCCATGCTGCTGTCTGGGCAACACAGTATGGGAAGGAGGTGAGCAGCCCTCAGTGGTGAAAGAACAGGTTAAGGACTATTTAGAAAAGCTGGACATGCACAAGTCCATGGGTCTAGATCTAATGCATCCGAGGGTGCTGAGGGAATTGGCTGATGTGTTTGCAGAGCCACTGGCCATTATCTTTGAAAACTCATGGCGATCAGGGGAGGTCCCGGACGACTGAAAAAAGGCAAATATAGTGCCCATCGTTAAAAAAGGAAAGGAGGAGAACCTGGGGAACTACAGACTGGTCAGCCTCACCTCAATCCCTGGAAAAATCATAGAGTAGGTCCTCAAGGAAATCATTTTGAAGCACTTGGAGGAGAGGAAGATGATCAGGAACAGACAACATGGATTCATCAAGAGCAAGTCATGCCTGACCAACCTGATTGCCTTCTATGATGAGATAATTGGATCTGTGGATATGGGAAAAGCAGTGGATGTGAAATATCTTGACTTTAGCAAAACTTTTGATACGGTCTCCCACAGTATTCTTGCCAGGAAGTTAAAAAAGTATGGATTAGATGAATGGACTATAAAGTGGATAGAAAGCTGGCTAGATTGTCGAGCTGAACGGGTAGTGATCAATGGTCCATGTCTAGTTGGCAGCCGGCATCTAGTGGAGTGCCCCAGGGGTCAGGCCTGGAGCCGGTTTTGTTCAACATCTTTATTAATGATCTGGATGATGGGATGGATTGTACCCTCAGCAAGTTCTCAGATGGCACTAAACTGGTGGGAGAGACAGATACGCTGGAGGGTAGAGATAGGGTCCAGAGTGACCTAAACAAATTAGAGGATTGGACCAAAAGAAATCTGATGAGATTCAATAAGGACAAGTGCAGAGTCCTGCACTTAGGGTGGAAGAATCCCATGCAGTACTACAGGCTGGGGTCCGACTGGCTAAGCAGCAGTCCTACAGAAAAGAACCTGGGGATTACAGTGGATGAGAAGCTGGATATGAGTCAGCAGTGTGCCCTTGTTGCCAAGAAAGCTAACGGCATATTGGGCTGCATTAATAGGAGCATTGCCAGCAGATCGAGGGAAGTGATTATTCCCCTCTATTCGGCACTGGTGAGGCCACATCTGGAGTATTGCGTCCAGTCTTGGGCCCCCCACTACAGAAAGAATGTGGACAAATTGTAGAGAGTCTAGCGGAGGGCAACAAAAATTATCAGGGGGCTGGGGCACATGACTTATAAGGAGAAGCTGAGGGAACTGGGCTTGTTTAGTCTGCAGAAGAGAAGAGTGAGGGGGGATTTGATAGCAGTGTTCAACTACCTGAACAGGGGTTCCAAAGAGGATGGAGCTCGGCTGTTCTCAGTGGTGGCAGATGACAGAACAAGAAGCAATGGTCTCAAGTTGCAGTCGGGGAGGTCTAGGTTGGATATTAGGAAACACTATTTCATTAGGAGGGTGGTGAAGCACTGGAATGGGTTACCTAGGGAGGTGGTGGAATCTCCATCCTTAGAGGTTTTTAAGGCCCAGCTTGACAAAGCCCTGGCTGGGATGATTTAGTTGGTGTTGGTCCTGCTTTGAGCAGGGGGTTGGACTAGATTACCTCCTGAGGTCTCTTCTAACCCTAATATTCTATGATTCCATGATTATCTGGAGAGTATTAATAAGACCATTTGAGTTGGCTTTAAAAATGCCCATAAAATTAATGGAAGTGATACACACAAGGCAGGCTTATTTTTGAATCTCTGGAAGTAAAATGTCAGAGTTAAGAAGTACTTTGTTGTGTTCATCCTGTATGGAGTGTATTACTTATTAAAAAATAACAAAGGTTGTGACAGAAGAGCATAATTAAAGAAAACCAATACATTAATGGAGGAGGCATACCTGAGTCTGCTCTGTACCCAGGCACAAAGGGATGCATTAAGGTAGAGTGTATGTGCTCCAATTTTTCAAATTGGTGATTCCCTGTGGTGCATTTCACACAGAATTACCTGGAAATTTTCTGACCCTCAGTAACAATTTAAAATGCTTGAACGTAGTTTTCTCGTGTGACTTCCACTGAGGTTATTTTTGTGGGACGGAGTGAGGCAGAGATTGTCATAATTATTATGTAGAATCAAAGGAGATTTTAAAAATGGTTTGCTTCCCATTCACATAAAAGTCACATTTCAGAACAAGTGGCACCCATATGGTTAGCTTATTCCATTTGTATAATTCTCTGGGCCAAATTGTGCCCTCATTTACACAGCAGCAGCATCAGTGGGTTTGCACTAGGTAAACAAAAGCACTATCTGGCCTTCTGACATTCATGGAAGCTGTTTGGAATAGCAACAGAGAAGACTGCTCTAAGTGTAGTATTCATGGAGTTAAATGTAAGGTGGAGAATAGACGCTGCAATACTCAGCTGTGCCACACCTAACTTTTAGGTGTCCTGCTGCCTCATGGAATTCACAACCCTGAGACAGGCATCCCAGGCTCCCTATGCACAGGGAGAGTTAGGCACCTAAGAATGGGATTCACAAAAGCCAGCACACTGAGTGGGGAGCCACCTGAGCTAGCTAGTAGGAAATGCTGATGAGAGGGGTGGAGCCCACGGCCCCTCAAAGGGAGTTAGGTGGCTAACTCTGGGCCCGGGTGAGGTGCCTATCTCTGCTTGGGATTCACAGCCATGACCTTTTCTGGATTTAGGCACCTAAGCTAATTTTTGCAAGAAATGCCACCACCACTCTAGTCATCTTTAGCCCAGTGGTCAGAGCACTGAAACAGGATATAGGAGATCTGGATTCAGGGCTCTGTCAGTCTCTCCTGCTATAGCTGATCCACTGTGTGTAGATAATTTAATATGCACTGGACTGGAGAAAGAGTGAGAATGACTCTATAGTCCAGTGGTTAGGGCACTCACCTCAGAGATGGGAAACCCAAGTTCAACTCCCTTTTCCACATCATGCAGAGGTGGGACTTAAACCACCTAAAGCCTGGGTGAGTGCGCTAACCCCTGACTATTTTGTATAGGTTTACACCTGCTCAGAGCACACCTATTGGATCAGGCCCCAAAAGCAAGAAAGGTGGGGAAGCATCTATTTTGTGAATTCCACTGAGGCTCAGGCACCAAGCTGCTGCGTGGGGTCAGGACAGACTGCTGTGAACATGCTCCATTACTGAAATTTAAGGCCCTTGAGGACTTTAACCGTGATTCAACATAGGCACTTAGGGACTTTAAGCACCTCCAGGGTTAGAGAGCAGCTAAACAGGGGTTTTGTGAATGCCAGTGGTTCTTAAATGTCAGATTTACAATCCTAAATTGGCAGTTAGGTGTCTGAATTCCTTTGTGAATTTAGTCTTTCGTGCAGAGACTGAATTAAAATTGGATAAACAAACACTGTGTAGATCTTAAAAATCCATGACATTTGATATGCAATGAATCACAGTACACATATTCTAACCACTTCACAAGGTCAAACATGAGAACCATTTACAAGTTTTGGTTGTTCAGATAAGTGAAAAAAAGTAATGTTCTAGACAATTGATTTTAAAATATTTGAGTTTGGGGGGGTTTCCTTTAAATATAACTTGACTGTGTGTATATAACAATAACATGTGATGAAATAACAAGCTCTTGGTGCTACCTGATCAGAATGGCAATGTTTTACACCCACTTTGCACTGATTGGCCAAGCTGGCAAAGGCCTTACACTCAATATAATGGGATTTTTTTTTGTCCGTCTGTCTGATTGCCTTACTTACAGGTACTTTAAGCACTGCAGCCAATCAATTCCAAAATGTCAGGGACTGTTCTAAGAATCAATGGCCAGAATCCTATTGATGTTGGGGAATATCAGAAAACCGAAAAGGTGTGGGAGAAATGGGGGAAAACATGGAACTCCTGCCATCTGCTTAGCATAGGATTGCCAACTTTCTAATTGCAGAAAACCAAACACTCCTGTCCCGCCCCTTCCCTGAATCCCTGCCCCTTCTCCAAGGCCCTGCTCACTCCATCCCCTCTGTTGCTTGCTCTCCCCCCATCCTCACTCACTCGCTCATTTTCACTGGACTGGGGCAGGGGGTTGGGGTGTGGGAGGGCATAAGGGCTCCGGCTGGGAGTGTGGGCTCTGGGGTGGGGCCAGAAATGAGGGATTCAGGAGGCGGGAGGGGGCTCTAGGCTGGGGCGGGGGTTGGGGTGTGGGAGGGGTGAGGGCTCCAGTTGGGGGTGCGGGCTCTGAGGTAGGGCCGGGGATGAGGGGGTTGGGGTGCAGGAGGGGGCTCTGGGTTGGGTCCGAGAGATTCAGAGTGTGGGAGGGAACTTCGGGCTGGGGCAGGGGGTTGGGGTGCAAGAGGAGGTGAGCGCTCTGGCTGAAGGGGTGCGGGCTCTGGATGAGGGGTTTAGGATGCAGGAGGGGGCTCTGGGCTTGGGCAAGAAAGGGGTAGGAGTGCGGGGGGGTGGGTGAGTGTGAGGGCTCCGGCTGTGGGTTGGGGTGCGGGAGGGGGTGCGAACTCTGGGAGGGAGTTTGTGTGCAGGAAGGGGATCAAGGCTAGTGCCCGGGGTTGGGGAGGCGGTGAGGGGTACTGGCTCCGGGTGGTGCTTACCTCAGGTGACTCCCGGGAAGCGGCCAGCATGTCTCTTTGGCTCCTAGGCATAGGGGGAGCCATGGGGGCTCTGTGCATGGATCTGCCCGCAGGTGCCGCCCCCACAGCTCCCACTGGCCGTGGTTCCAGGCCAATGGGAGCTGCGGAGCTGGCACTTGAGGCACGGGCAGCGTGCAGAGCCCCCATGGCTGCCCCTGTGCCTAGGAGCTGGAGGGACATGCTGGCCGCTTCCTGGGAGCCACACGTAGCCGGGTATGGAGCCTGCCAGCCCTGCACCAACAGGACTTTTAATGACCACGGAGCCGCCAGGTTCCTTTTTGACTGGGTATTCTGGTTGAAAACCGGACACCTGGGAACCCTAGCTCAGCACAGCCACAGCTTCAAGCACCTCTGCAATTGTCTATAGATCAAACAACTGGTTGGTGGCACCTATTAGCTCCTTCCAGCACAACAATACCCCATCTCATCTCTTCTCATCCTCTCAATAGAGAGTTTAACATGATTTATCTCCCAGACAAATAATAATGGGAGGGGGGAGGGCCAATGGTGCGGAGAATAGGGGAATGAAGGCATACACACAGCCCCTGGCCTGGGAGAGGAATGGGGGACCCTGGTATGGAGGGTGGGAGAAAGTTGGAGGATTTTGGAATGGGGGGAAGGGGAGAATGTGAGGCAGACAGAGCCCTAGGCAAGGAGGAGTGGGGGAAAGGGTTGCCAGGTGGTCCCCTGGCATGGAAGGGAAAGACTGGGGGACCCTGGTATAGAGGGAGGAAAAAATGGAGAGCATACAGACCCCCTGATGTTGAGGGAAGATTGGGGGAAGATGGCACATACAGAGACCCTGCCACTAGGGAGAGATTTGGGGACCCTGCTATAGGGGGACACAGAGTCCCATCATGGAGCAGAAGTGGAAAGCATAGGGACAGAAGAGGGAATGAGAGCTGCTGCCACCGGGAGAGACAGAGGCGAGTCACAGGGAGTTCCTGAAATAGGGGCATGGAAGGGAGCTCCAGGGGTAGAACAGAGGAATCCCAGGAGGCCTGGTGTGTACAATAAGTTAAGCCTACAGAAGATAAGACGTCACCTTTCCAACTGCAACTCATTTGTAGAACATTTTCAAACTCTCTACTCATCTGGCAGTGAACTTAGAACAACACGTACGCTATCCAGTGAGATGAGGAAGAAGGATTATTGCCCTAGACACAGGGACTTATAACTGATATTTCAGTTAGTGCCATAGCTAAATCATTTTTTTAAGTTTTCCAAAAACTACACATATAATTACTGCTCAGTTTTAATGCTATTTTCTTTTGTGTAATGCTATTTTCTTTTCTGTGTGTTTAAATCTTAGTTTTATATATAAAATGAACCATACCATCAACACCATCATCTCTACTGGGCAAATCTTGATCTCTCCTCTATGGACACAAAGGGCCCTCTTGCAGTGGAATCAGCGTACAATGGGCATGCGACAGGATCTGAGAGGCAGTGCACCAACTTGCAGCAGGGAATATAGCTCTGCAGAAAGTCCCTGAGCATTGTTACACATGGATGATTTGGAGGCAGGAAAAGGGACTAGGCTGGAGAGTGTCAAGGCTAAAGAATACTAGAGAATCTGTTATACAGTTCCTGAATTCCTTCATCTCTATGTAGGTGGGGAGGGTGCCTGGGTCACCTCCCACAATAGGCTGGAGTGGAAGCCAAGAGCATCTCCACTTCTGCTGTATTCCTCCCTTCTTTTTGCCCATATAATTCCCCAGCATTCAAACAAGTTACTGGGGCTAGCTTGTTCTGTGAATTAATTTGTTTTCAACGAGGCTGATAACTTTCCAATAGTGAAATGAAGATGCTCATTCATTTTGCAAATTACGCACAACAGAGGAGACCACAGCCCAAGGCAAAATTGCACAGTCCAAAACAAAACAACTAGAGTCAGTTTATTGCTCTAAAGAGAAAAAAAGGCATTGGCACAGATGGAAGCATCTTTCTCAGTTAGTGTCATGATTCCAATGCACTTATTGACCATCCAACTTAGAGATCCTTTTCATTACTGCCAGAATGCCATTTTATTGACACTCATTGTTCACCTTCACATGATGTAGCCTAGCTGCATGAAAAACAGGGAAATATAAATATCCGTTCTGTGCAGTTTAACAGCCTCCTCATTTGCCTGCCTAATGGGATGGGTTGATTCTTCCTTCTTGCTGATGAAGAGCAGAGCAGTAAATCACTCCGGATTGTTCAGCAGCAGTAAATCTGGCACTTTATATTGGAACCAGCGAGGTAATGGGGGGTATTAACGAGTCCCTGTGAGCTTAAAAAAATATTTTGCAGCAGAGCTCCTTGAATTACAATCTTCTCACTCATCCAGACAATTGCCAGTTTATCATAACCATTGGGGGCACTTACTGAATTTAGTGCAGGCCCACAAACACCTGGGAAAGAATGCTGTTCCTTGGGAGTACCAATGTAACTTCTCTGAAAAATGTGATTCAGCAGGCAGAGGACAAAATTATAATCACTCAGGCCAATTTCAGTGTTTCTTGAACTATGCAAATAAAATAACCAGTCTGTTAGCCTCCAAACCCTCTAGAAACAATCAAAACTCATGGACTGGTGAATCAAGGCTTAACAGGATTTCTAGAGAGCGATCTGTGAACCAAGGAGGTTAAGTGAAATTACATATTGCTCACCATCACACAAGGATAAATAGGGTTCACTGGGCTTAGATTTTGTTTTCCTGTTATCTTGTTCATTATACCATGATTTCCATTGTGAGAGAAACAGCAGTTGGATCCCTTTGAAAGGAAAAACATTAAATCCAGAAAGGGAATGAAAATGTTATTTCTGGGCAAAAATAGAAAAAAGAATAGAAAATCAACACAGCCAAATAAAAATGTGACTGCATAATAGGCCCAATCCTGCAAGCTCTTGTCATACAGACCTCCCATTGATTCAATGCAGAGAGCATCTGCAGAATCAAGCCCAATATCTGCATGTGCTGGAAAATGCTAAGGCAAGTGACAAGATGACAGAAGCAAAAGGCAGAAGGCAAGACTGGAGTTGATTATTCTGTCCTTGTGGACTTCCTCTGACTGCAGTAATACCATGTTCTGTTTTCCCAAGTACTTAAGGAAGACCGCACTGTCAGCATGTCATCTGTAATCTTATTTTTCCTGTATCTATTGTTCACAGTGGTGTGTCACTCCGGTGAGGGCTGAGATTCAGTTTCTACTCTGAGCTCAATTTCTCATGGGATTATTGCAACATAACCATTGTTCACGCCAGGCTAAAAAAAATCAGTGGTATCTAGAAGCGGTGTTTTGGATACTTTGGAAAACAAAACCATGTTCCAATATGTATTTAATCAACGGTGTTGGAGCCAGACACAGACTGTTAAACATTTAAAAAACCCACCAATATACATATTTGTCCTACAAACCAGAGTAGCTCTATTAGGTGGAAATACATTTACCTTGCTCTGCTCACCCTAAACTGGGATATGTTTACGGTCCTGATTTGCTTTAATTTGGCCCTGCAGTGTAATTAAGTACCTCATCCAACACATGCTGGAGTGGAAAGAAAGTAAAGAAGTCCATTGTGCATCTAAACTCTGAATACTTAGGCTATGAACATGCATCTAAGTTTCGAGTGATTACGCTGGAAACATTAAAAAGAGAATGCCTCTTTAGCTTTAATGTGACATACAAATATTTGAGTCCAGTGTGACTGTTGTATTGTATTGTACTAAATTCTATAGTTTTGTATGAACTAAAAACATGATAGGCCAAATTCTGCCACTGATACTCATATGCAAATCTCACTGATGGCAATGGGAGTTGCAAGAACATATATTTATAAATGTATTATTATGCTCTGAGGACAGAATTTTGCCCTACATATTTTACTAAGGTAACATATAATAAAGATGGGGAGATAAAGAGGTATAAACCTGCAGCCATGCACCAACCTAGTGGCAGAATAGCCACTGGGCCAACGGGGCCCGTGCCCAGGGGCCCCGGCCAATTGGGGCCCCAACCCAAAAATGGGTGCCCCAACCTGCTCAGCGCTCCTGCGGGGGAGCAGGGTTGGGGCACTGGGGCTTGCCCTGCTCCACCCGCCTGGCACTCCTACTGGGGGCTTCCCCCGCTCCCCAACCCTGCTTCCCAGAAGGAGTGCCTAGCGGGGGGGCGGGGGACGGGAGGGGACTGCAGGTGGAAGAGGTGGGGAGCGGTCCCCACTTGCTCTGGCCCAGGGTCCCACAAAATCGTAATCTGCCTCTGACCAACCAAAATATCTTAAAAAATAACCAGAGGAAAACCAGTAATCTGCAGTAGCTGCTGTAATGCCGTTAATCTTATCACACAACTTTTGCTATTCGGGATAAACAAACAGGAGGAACTAGTGCTAAGAACCTAGATGTGCAAATTCCTTTTACATCAGTTAATCCAATTGCGCTATTTATCCATTTAGGACACATTTATTTCCCTCCAAGACAAAACACATTCAATACCAAATGTATCCCAATTAGAACAGGTATAATTTGGTACAAGAAGAGACTTGTTTTTCTGCAGCTAATGTGGAGCTGAATTATTTTGTTTCAAAAATTCTGTGCAGGTAAGCTGAACAAACTTTTCTGAATAAGGCTGAAGACGAACGGAGTTATCACATGCTTTGTAGCTTCTGGGTTGTAAAGTGGCATTGGCCACTTTGATGGGATGAATAGATTACATAATGGCTTACAGTAAAACTACATCTCTACCCCAATATAATGCGAACCAATATAACACGAATTGAGATATAACGTGGTAAAGTAGTGCTCCGGGGGTGGGGTGGGGGGTGGTGGGAGGAGGCTGTGCACTCCGGCGGATCAAAGCAAGTTCAATGTAACACGGTTTAACCTATAATGCAGTAAGATTTTTTGGCTCCCGAGGACAGCATTATATCGGGGTAGAAGTGTATAGTCATGTCGAAATTGATAGAGCCTCTCCTTCCAGCACAGGACTGGATCCCAGATATAACTGGATGCAGTCTACCAGAAAACTTTATCTTCAATTGGGAATCAAGACTAAGTTCTAAAATATTTGCCAATCTTTTCTGGATTATGCAAATAGATATGGGACTTGATATTTCATCTTGGTGATATATCTGTTGCCACGCTTTATGATAACTAGGCAATGTTTGGGAATGAATAATCTTTGGTTAGCAGTCTATGCACATTCTGTATCAATGTTATGACATTTGTAAGGCAGATGGATTCTGATACTGTAGCTTTAACTGCCCCGCAGTTCTTATTGGACAAATATCCTCATCACATAAACACCCTTGTTTGCAGCCTCAGAGAAATTAAAGATAGCATGGAGCTCTGGAGACTGAATCTCCTTCCCGCCCCCGCTAAGGTAGCCAAGTGCCCGATTTTCGACCAGAAGTCCAGTCAAAAAGGGGACCTAACAGTGTCCTGTCAGTTCTACTGACCTGACACCCACAGTCCAGTTACTGTGGGCGGGAGGACGGAAGGCATTGGGTCATCACCTGCACCAGCCCCTACTCAGCTGTGGCCACTTCCTATCTGTGTCAGTTGGCTGCATCTCCCAGTCTCAGCAAAGCAGGCATGTCCCTCCTAACCCGGGTGGGGAGACTGGAGAGGAAAAGCAACAAGCAATGGGAGGGTGTGGGGGGGAGGAGGAGTGGATGGGGCGGAGCCTCAGGGGAAGAGGTGGGCAGGGGTGGGGTATCGGGGGAAAGAGGTGGGGCAGGGGAGGTTCTGGCACTCCTGTGGGAGTGTTTGGTTTTTAAATATTACCAAGTTGGCAATCCTAACCCCCACACAATGGGTATCATCTCCCAGATAGAGCTGAGGCACGTGGGTAGAGAGACTGTAGAGACTGCGTAGTCACTGCTCATGCTGTAATTGTTCTACTGATAGACAGACTGAGAAACCAACAGTCTCTGTCAAGCACCTTTTAAATAATAAAACCAAAGTGGGCCAGATCCACAGCTGATGGAAATCAGGGTTGCTTCACTGAAGTCAATAGCTCTATGCCAGTTTACATCAGCAGAGGACAAGGCCTGTTGAACGAGTGCATGTCCATTTTAAATGTCACAAATGTACGGTTCAAATTGTTAATTTGCTCAGTTCCAGAAAGTGGTGCTTATGCTCCTCTGCTTGACTTTACTCCTATAATTAACCAACTAAATATAGAGAATAATTGATTGTACAGATTTCTGGAGTGCCTGTGCGCTACTCCGCACAAGACACCCAAGCTAGTGAATGCAATTTATGCCCTAGAATTAATGCAGTATGATCTGTCTGTTGATGCAACCTCAGAATTGACCTTTGGGTTCTTTCCTGGCAACCAGCAATCTGTCAAGAAATGAAGAGCCAAGAACAGTGCACTTCACTACAGGCCTAACTACCACAGCCTCTGTCACCAGGGAGATTGTTATTCTATTAAGTGAAATTTTCCTAATCTAATTGTGGTAACTAAATTTCTAATTGTATAATTAGCCACTAGAGTTGTGCCAGCGAAGTTACGTTAAAAAATGTTGGTTATTATTTCTCAATAGAGTAACTATAGGTTTACTATGTTAGCTATTTTTTCCTCCCCTTAAGATCTGGGTGTTCCTAGGAAAACCCATCATATGAGCAAACTGACTTTAAAATGCCACTATTCCGATGCCTTGCAAGCCTTAGCTGAGGCTAATTATAGTTAGCGGAGAGAAAAGATTAAGGCAGTAGGGAGATGTATTCACTACAGCACAGCCCGCTCTGCTGGACTCTAAGGAAACCAACTGGCAGGTGGAGTGCTCTGCAGATGGTCATGGTAGGCATATCTCCAGTGGTGCATAATTGGCACATACCATCACATTTGACTCTGCCATACTGCCTAGCAAGATTTATGGTTGATTACCCACAATTATAGCAGGAAATGAGAGAGAACATCTCAGCAGCACTAACCATCTCCTTCCACAAGCAATACTTGGATCAAGCCTGAGCTGCTATTCTCCTCCCTAAACATTGTCTTGCTTTTGGGTTTTTAATTGCTTTTTTTCTCCCAGTTGCTGATGACTCTGTACCAAATTAACCCAGGGTTTGTGCTGGCTTCTGGCACAGGGTTCCTGGTATCCAAGAGTCTGCCCAGGCAGCAGGGAGACTGTGGTGATGCAAGGCAGCGGACACAACCTCCCTTCTTTTCGAGGGAGTCAGCAACCATGGCTGCAGCCACAGAAATGGGTAGTGCTCCTCATGGAGGATGGCTGCTATAGAGCTAGTGGTGGAGATTGTAGCTGCCTTTCTCTAGAGTCTAGAGAAAACTCAAAGACAGAGAGGACAGGCAGCAGTGCCATAAACTGTTTTGCCTTTGGTGAATCCTCTCTGGTGTGCAGCAGGGTGCAGGGAGATATCACTTGCTCTCCCCTGCCCCAGGGGACAGAATTTGGCCCTTTGTCTTGGTTGAACTGGAGCTGCAGAAGCACATGCAGTGCCATTGTTTTAAATCATTCAGTGTATTTGAGTTATAACCAACCCTTACTTCTAGGGCTTGGTCTTGCACCCAACACCCATGCAATGGAAATACTTTGATGGACAAAAGTTTGCAGGATTAGATACTTGTTCTTTTCGGTGGAGAAAGAGGCAGTGGACCAGCTGTATCGATGCCAAGTTTTTCAGCCTAGCACCTACGTATATCAAACCTTTTCACTACAGCCTGTTTAATCTCACAGGCCCCACACAGCCTATGAACCACTCTGCTTTCATGTGACTATGAGCATAAGAGGAGAATTACCCTCAGGAATGTATCTTTTTTTTTAAAAAAGAAAAATTATGTTTGATTTTTGAGACACTGAGATTTGTCCCAGTTTTGCTACTTCAGCACGCGTCCCTCTTCCCCTGCCAAGTCTCAGGCATCACAAAACAAAATACAACTATGAGGAAAAGAAGATTTATTGAAGTTTTTTGCTCTTCCTGACTGGTGGTATCAAACCAAACTAAACCTTCAAGGTAAAAACCAGTAGTTCTGTGTCTTTAAAACGCACTTTACAGTTTTCTTATGGAATCTTTCTGGTCTCCTTCTTTCAGCTTCTTCTCTGGGTTTTGAAAGAAATCCATAAATGTCAGAGAGGCTGTTTTGACTCTTGATTAAAGACTGGTCATGCAAACGCTTACACATGTGAGGAATCTTATTGACTACCCCTTGGGACAACAACATAACTAAAGAGGTGACTGATATGTGCAAGTGTTCCCCAGATCAAGGATTTGGGTGATGGAGAAAGAGACAAAAAGTTGGGGGGAGCAAGGGAAGACATTTCCACCATAGTTATATGAGTGTTTAGAAAGAGGCTTCGCAGCTAGTTTCTGGATTTGCCTAGGAGCAGAACACTGTGAAGTGCCAATCGAGACTTTTCCTATGTATATACATCTGATTATCTGGGATACAACAGTGATGGGCAGCCTATAAATATCATAGACAGTGTGAGACTGCTATCTATCCTCTGTACAGCAGGAGGGTACCAATCCGCACTACCCACTGTAGATTGTACTGGACCTGACATTTAAGACTGTCTTCAGTCCCAGGTCTGGGTCTAATTTGTGATGAATCTTGGATGGAAGTGGTTCCAAAAGAAAAGTTTTCAATCATTTACAAAGTGTTTTGCATTTTGAAAATGTACTGTACCTTTCATGTAATTGCATATTACTCACTGCAATTACATTATGCACCTACTTTGAAGAAAAATCTGCTAGTTGCCCCACTACTGATCAACAGCTGATGTGATCATTCGCTCTGAGATGAGCCTTGGACTCTAGTCATTTAGCAATTTTGGTATAAGGGGGATGACAGGATAGTGACAGCAGAACAGGCTGCTAAGAAACATCTTTTAAATAATAGGTGTAATATTCTGCCTTCCCCCTCTTCCTCAACCAACACAAAGAGAGGTGATCTTACCACTATTTCAAACATCTGACTATAATGGACATTCAGCAAAAACAAACAACAACCAATAACCCTCAGTTTAACATACTATAGCTTGCCATGCCTTCTCCATTAGCTCAGTAAAAAAGGGAAGAAACTATTTTATAACTAGAAATGTGTTACTGTAGCTTAGACACTTTTAAGTCAGGTGTTCTGTCTTCAGAAATGTCATGCCACATAATGGTGTTTGTAAAATTAAGTCACATTCCGTAAGACAACCTGATCTAACTCAAGGCAATTCAAGAAGCAAAGTATGCTAGCAGTGAAAAGAAATACCAATTCAGTAACCAATTTAAACAACACATGCCGCAAATTGTATAAAACGTGGGCATTTTATTCCAAAGATTATACAAAGGAGGTATTCCCAGGACAGGCCTTGGAGCCCCTGGATAGAAGCCTCTGTGTGTGGGGTTGAGATAGAAGGGGAAACCTGCTTTGGGCAAACCTTTCTACCACAAAACTCACTATTTATTTCCATCTCCTTAAATATGAATCAGTTTCTGCCTGCTTACACTGCCCAGATGCCTACATTTTTCACAACACAGAGATATGACACAATCCTGTGCCTCTGGTTTTTCTTTTTATACTTATCTTTGTGATGTTCATAACATTTCTTACTACCTATAAGACAATGGCAGCTTTTCTTTAAAATGAAGTGAAATCCTGTAAACCTTATTGCTAGCCCTCCTCCTGCTGCTTGAGGGAATAAATATCCTCCAAGGACAGCACTAGGTACTCTGTTACTTATGCACATCTATTCATTAAGTAGCATATTTCCCAGTAATGCACCCTCAACTCCATCACATTTCTCTTCTTTTTACCTGTACTACCACAGCCAGTTTCTATGGTGGCAAAGTAGATGTGAAGTAGCTTGTAGTTTCATTAATAGTGTGCCAGGACCTGCTCAAGTACTCCTTTATTCAGCTGTTATACATTGATTAGCAGAGGTTTAAAAATTGGAATAGTTTCACTGTTTTAGATTAACCAGATGTCTGGACCCAATAGTGACTCTATGAGCAACAGCTATGGTGAGGGATCACACCTCCGGAGGAGGCAATAGCTCTGATCCTGTAATGATCTCCGAACAAGTGCAGGGTTTTGCCTGCATGGAGCTCACTACCAGGTCAGGCCCATTCTGTGTGTGGAACAAACACACAGACTTATGGGGTGTGCTTATTCCTTCTTTTTGGAGGTGCAGCATACACTCACCATTGGCTCCAGTCTGCCAGGTGGGAACCTTCAGTGTTTAAACAGTAATAATAAGGTAAATATTTTCACATCTATAGTACCCTCCATCCAAGGTTCACAAAGCACTTGACAAATGTAACTGAATTTACTCTCACAGCATCTGTGTACATAACTAGTATCTTCCCTATTTCATAGATAAGGAGATGTATGTGCTGAGAGGTGAAGACAGTTTCCCAGGGTCACAGAGAGTCTGTGACAGAACCATGAAGAGATTTCAAATCACCTGACTCCCAATTTTGTGCTCTAGCCACAAAACTATCCACCTCCTTCCTTCTCAGGTCTGCATAAAGGATAAAGAAGCCGTGGATAGGCTTGTTAATGATCAGATATGCTTACTTACTCCAGTTGCCTGCCTCTACTACGATATTCAGTGCTGGAGGTTCTAAGGAATCTTAAGACCTACCTCACTTTGCTGAATAGCATCAAACATTGCCTTAAGATGAGCAGTTATAGGGCAAAGTATCAATGTTTTTTTTAATGCATCATTCCCTACAATATCATCTTTTGTCTTGATCTGTACTCTGAGAAGGCAGTCTAGCTATTTCGATACATGCCAGCTTCCATGGAATGCATCTCTGCACTGTGTCAATTTATATGCTGATGTGAAGTCAATTGTAGTTCAGCATTTCCCTTCACAGGAGGAATAACTTCATTTTTATGATACTTTTCTCAGCTTGCAGCACCATCCAACTCTATATATGATGTTGCAGCTTCCAGAGAGTGTGGGCTTTTTTGTGTGTACTTGGGGAAAGGTATAATACAATATGGTACATTTCTAGTCAAATACAGCACTGGGTTATGCTAAAAGAATTTATCTCCCCCACTATGGAATATGGATTAACCATTTAAAATGTATATCTAAATATAAAATGCCTTTTTCATTTTGTTATTCTGTTTGGAGCAGCATCAGCTAAGAAGCTCCAGGCAACAGCAGAAAATTAAGGTCTTTTCCTAACAAGAAATGTGCTCTGTAACAGGATGGCAGGATCTGTGACCTTGCACGGGGATGCTGGGCTCTTCTGTTGAGCTGCCCTGTGAGGATGATTTACAGCCCTGCATAAAGTTGCTGAGTTAGTTCTGCCCACTGATTGTGGCACTTTGGTTATTACCGATACAAGAGGTGGATGTGACCCTGTGATCAGAGAGAACTAGGGATGCAGACAGGGAGATCCTGAAGAAGACCCTAGGGACAGCCATGATTAGGGAGAAAATTTAGGCTGAGGCTTATGTTCTGTTGTTATTATATCACTTACCCTTTTCTGAGATTTGGCTTTATTAGTAAGTATGGCCTTACACGGTCTGTATTAGGGTGACCAGACAGCAAGTGTGAAAAATGGGGGCAGGGGTGGGGGGTAATAGGAGCCTATGTAAGAAAAAGACCCAAAAATCAGGACTGTCTCTATAAAATCGGGACATCTGGTCATCCTAGTCTGTATAGACTTTTTGGGAGCAGGGTGGGAGTGCCACCTGGTCACACACTCCTACATTGGGATTCACACCACGACAATCTCTGATCTTAGTCTGAGTAATACTAGAAATGTACAACAGTTTAGCTGTGAATAAATGAGATTTATAAACAAAATTAGTGGCTCAGCTAGTAGCATTATATAAGCATGGGAGCCTTCCCAATACAAAGAATTATTGGACTCTTTCTTCATGTGCTCATCTGGCCAAAAATACATCCCTGTTTGGCATGTCTTTCTCGTCACTTTGCACTGGCTCTGTAGCATCAATTACAGATGCTCCCCCTCTTCCCCAGTTCAGGAAGGCATACCTGTTCATGAAACACACTAAAGACATGCTTAAGTGCTTTCCTGAATCGGCGCCACAATAAATATGGGGGTTTACAAGGAACATATGCAAGCTGTTATGTGGCAGTGGGTATTGAGTTATATGTAGAGGAGAGCAACTTGGTCCAGAGTGAAGGTGTGAGTGTAAGCACAAAGTTATCTTCCCATATGCCTCCCAGAATGCATTAGGACATTGCCCATCAACATTTACTGTAGACAGATTTGGGTAGGAGAGTCTGTGTATCAATGCTCATGGCTCTCAAACTGAACATGTAAACGGAACAGAATCTGATTATTTTTAAACTATATTTTGCCAAGTTTTGCTCTCTCACCCTGGTGTAAATTTGGAGTAACTCTGTGGAAGTCAGTGGAGTTACAAGTGGATTAATGCAGGTGTAACTAAGAGAGGAATTCAGTATAATATGTTTATAATCAATAGTCATATTGGCAGACGCTCAGTTACCTACATCATCATGGTTTCCTACTTGTCTACTGACCTAGGCAAGGGAAAATGAAGAGAAGGGGAATTGATTTCTGAAGAAAATGACAACAGTACAGATCCACAGGTGGGGGTGCATCAGTCTTCTCTTGGCACTTCATACTATATCAGAATGCTTCTTTCCCTCTATCACCTCTCAGCCACATTCACTGGAATTACTCAGTTGCAAGCAAAGAAAACCTACTAGCTTCTTTTTCTAAGGTTTCAGCAAGAGGAACAAGATGGCAAAAAGTATACAAGTGGAAAGCATCCCTCCCACGGTGCTTCCAGTTGCAAATGAAATGACATGAGGAAAACAAAGTTATCCTTTTTTTTCCTGAAGACAGGACCCTTGCTGTACATTGAAGGGAACAGTGCCATCTGAGGAGCCAGTCTCTTGGAGCTACTAAAAGTTACAAGGGAATCAAACATTATTTATCCAGGATTAAAATCAGTTCAGAATTTTCTATTCCATGGGCCTACTTCCATTTAAAAAGCAAGACAGATTCTAACAAGGTTGGCCTGAGTTCTTCTTTTAACTTTTGCAAATTAGACGTTACATGGGGGTAAATTTTCAAACTGGCATGAGAAAGTTGGGCTCACAAATCCCAATTATTTGCTAACCAGAGATGCGTCATTCCTGAGCACCACTTTGAAAATATACACCACAATATCTGAAAAATCTCATCCTGTTCTCTAAGGATGAGATAATCTCCCTGAATCTTGAGACAGGTTGATGGAAAGAATCTGTGTTTTTGCGCATCTTTAAAGACAGTCTAAGTCACATGGAATTATAATTATGTTATAACAAAGTATGTTATTGTATAACAAAATAGCAGCTGATTTAGGGCATGAAATTATTATACTGGTGTGAGCTGAAAACTTTTTAGACTCATATGTGTCACAAGAAAAAAAATGATATGGGGCTGAGAGGTGGCAAAAGCAGATGTGCTGTCACTTTTTAATTGTTTTTTTAAAATAGAATTGGCAATTCAGCAGTTGAATCGTTGGTTCAGCGATGATCAGAAGACAAGGTCAGGGTAAGAAAACAAAAGAAACAGAGAAATGAGATGTGAAAAATGTAGTGACAAAGAATTCACTGACTCAAGAGAAGTAAAATCATTGCATTGAAATGCACACTAAACATATAGGCATTTGAGTCCGGAAACAGCTAAATGGGATCTCGGAAAAGATAACAAAAGAAAACCAGAAAGAGAATCAAACAAAAATAAAATCATATTATTAAGCAATCTGACAGTAATGATTATTTTGTTTATTGGTTAAATAGACTTTCATAGTAAATATAGTTTTATAAATACAATAAATTGAAACACTTTGGCTTGATAGTATCATTAGACGAATATAACAACGTCTGAATGCTGAATTTGGCTGCTGTGCATTTTAGCTGAAACTGCTGCCTCTCTTGACATGCTATTGTCTTTAAAAGAATTTGCCCATAAAATATAGTTATCGAAGGCAAAGCGATAGTTGCAATAGTTAATATCAGTGATATAATTATATTATGAGTTGTGCTGATTTTAGTAAGCACTAAATGTAACTAAGCGCAAAGGTTTGGCAGTAGACTGTCTTTGCCAAGTGTGCTTTGTCATTAGGAACAGCGCTGTTAAGGATAGGTATTATTGGTTTATTATATCATATCTGGCTACAACAAATTCTTCATGTTCTTTATTCAGCATTATCCAAAATGACTGCAATATTTTTGAATATGGTGTCCATCCTGCAGTCCTTAGATTAAGGTCCCCTTGAGGCCAGGGTGAGGATAGTCTGAATAAGGTCTGCAGGATCATTCACTGATTTTTTCAGAGGTGGACATTTTGAGGAGAGGAGGAAATTTTCTCTCGCTTAACCATCTGCTCTCCGGCTCTAATATTCCCAGCCTGGGAACCACCTTATGAGACAACATAGGTTCAAATGCCAGGAGCACGCAGATCAGATTCAGTTCTATGCTTCTTTTACATCTCAAGCAAACAGCACCATCTCTGAGGTCTTGTGGGTTTAAAATGGCGCCAATGGCACCATGGAGCGAGGTCCATGCTCAGAAGGAGCCCCAAACTGCTCCGCTTGCACTGTGCCCTGACACACACCCCGCCCACAGCCCACTGGCTCCTCCCTGCTCACCACTTATTCCTCTCGGCCTACCCGCTGACCAGCCAAGGGCTCCTCTCCACCCCCTGGCCCCACCTGCCAGCTTCTCTCTGCCTCCCAGATGGACACCAGTGCACCTCTGGCTCCCGGCAGTCTCTGCTTCCCACCACCTGTGGGGCCCCACCTGTCTCCCCAGAGCTGAGTCGCCTGGGACTGCTGCAGAAGCCTGGCCAGTCTCGGCCAGTTGTGGGGGCTTGGCTGGGCCCCTCCAGGCAAGTGGGTCCTGAGGGAGCCTGACCATGGTAGGCCCTGGCCTGGCTGATTGTGCCACTCCTGAGGGGCTGGAGCAATTCCCCCCTCCGGGACTAGTCCTGGTTGCACTGGCGGCTCAGCCTGGCAGACACAGTCGTCTCCCAGAGGGCCGGTGAGTGCGGCTGGGGGCAGGGCCTGGGGGAGGGGGATTTCTGGAGAGCCTGGGGATGGTGCTGGGCTGTGAGGGGGTAGGGAATATCTCTGTGTGTTGGGGCACTAGGGAGTGGGGGTTCTGTGTGGGGTGCTGGGCAGTTGTGGTGGGGCAGTGTGCAGGGGGGCGCTGGGCAGGGGTGGTGGTGTGCAGGGCCCTGTGCATTTGTGGCAGGATCTGAGAGGATCTGGGCATAGTGGGCCCATGGGGGCTCTGGCCATAGGGAATTGAGGGGGGTGTTCTGGTGTTGGGCGGGGGGGGGGGGGGAAATGTCTGGTGTGGCATGGGCCCACCCCCGAGGGGAAGGGGCATGCTAACAGTATATGGCCAGGTGGGCATTGTGCATCTGGCAACTGCCAGTTTGTAGTGCCCTCGCACTCAGCTGGGCAGAGCGGGGCCACCCCTGCCATGCCAGGCCCCTGGCTGGCCCCTCACTCTGGGGACCAACACCCCTCTCCCCTGCACCATGCTCCATTGCCCCCAAGGGGGCCCACAAATATGTTTGGTGTCGGGTCCACAAAAGATTAATCCGGCCCTGGTGCCTGGACAAAGCTAAACATAGGCAAGATTAAAGGTGGTACTGGTGGGGAAAGGGGAAATGCCATTACAGTAAGTGTTGCCCTCCATTGAGGGCATATACTGTTAGGTCATCAATATAGTCCTCATTCTATGGGTTTCTGTGCACTCCATATTACTACAATATCGATGATTTGCTGAAATATCCACATCTGTGAAAAACACACTGTTTCATATCTGGTGACTATGAGATTACACCCAGTCCTTTTGGATTCAGATTTGGCACAGTTATCCATGTATTTGTGACCTTCAGTTTCACTTATTGCAATGTATAACACATAGAAATCAAACCTCTGACTTTAAAAAAGCTTAAAATGGTTCAGATTTGGGTGTTTACTCTGTAACACAGGCTGCCAAGAACACATCACCCAGTGCTTCACTGCCTGCAATATCTCCCCATTGAATAGAGAGCCAAATTCAAGGTTTTGGTTTTTAACTTTAAAGCTCTCTCTGGGATTAGCCCAAGCCACCTGAAGGACTGCCTTGGAGTTTCACTGGAACATTAGTACACTGATGTCTGAAGGAAACAGAGCTTCCTAGACAACTGGCCCATGATAGTGGAACTCACTCCCAGAAGAACCACCAAAAATCTCATTGCCTTTGGAATATATTTCTTTGACCTAGACTTTCCACACAAAAAAAACCAAACCAAAATAAAATTTAAAAATGCACCAATAGGAAGAAGATCTTTTGTTGTGTTTAGTGTGAATTTCTAGGTGAATGAGTGCAGTATACATGCCTTTATTAAATTCAAAAAGTATTTGTTCTATCCTGTTCTCCATTCTCTCAATAGTTTACATTAATCATTCACTAACTGTAATGCAACATGCAATTTACCTCAGTTAGCATCTTTCAAAGACATCCAGTGGTTTTATTCTCTCCTCCCCACCTTGACATTGGGCTATTTAAGAGTTAAACTTCTTGTAGGAATGATTTGAGAAATTGTAGCTATTGTATGGTATTAAATGTCAATTACTGGGGTAAGCTGCTTCCTATTGCATATTTATTTAGATTAATTTACAAGGTGTATCGAAGGAGCTATTGAGCATTTTTAAAATGTTAATGGACAGTTACAAATAAATCATTCTGACAAAAAAATCCTCATGTGCTTTCATAAGATCATTCTGAAGCTCATTAAATCATTAAAATGAAGCTATGAATGTTCTGTTAGGCACACTATTAGCGTTTTTAAGCTATTACACTAATATGGAATGTCCTCAGCCAGTCTGAGCACAGTGATGCTGTACAGTGCCACTGTGGTAGTTTCCAGTATCCATAACATACCACAGTCTGACTGGCTATCATTAGTTCCCTACCCTCTGACTTCCCATTGACTTCAGAACTCATCATGTACATCCCTGTAACAATTGGGGACAGCCACCATGGGTAGGCAGCAGGCTGGTGACCTCTGAAAGTGAGTTGGCAGATCTGACATGTAAATGTGCCACTCCAAGTCAGTTTGCAGCACCAAGCTAAGATCGCACTAGATATGACTCAAAACACAGTCAGCTAAAACTTCCCTGACTGTCCTGCTGCTTCCCTCAACTTCTCGTTTCCTCCAGCTGCCAACTTCTGCTGTTCCAGACTTTCATCTGACTTTAAAAGTTTTAAAAAACCAAACCCTTAACCCAAGTATTTCGCAAAAGTATTTAGACATTTCAGCATAATAGAACATAGTAAATAACCACCACTACATACACCTTTGGCCTGGGAGTTTAGTTAGTCTGCAATATATTTATCACCATTAATCCAGAAAGCAGATTCTCTGATTTTATTCACACTGTGAACGATATCAAGTCTTGACACTGAGGGACCAAACCCTCCTCCTTTTCATTGTTATGCAGACAACCTCCGGCTTCCATTCGCAATTGAATAACACCACCTGTTAAGCGATTGCTTATCTAGGGAAATGATATAAGAAAACTAGATATTTTCAGTTGTTTCATCCTAAAATTTTCGAGTATTTTGCCCTTTTAAAAAAAATGAATCACACTGACTCTAGTTTTGTTCCTCTCCACACTTTCTCTGTTCCTCTCTTCTTCCCACTCCTCTGCAAATACAGTAAATCCTCATTTAAAGTTGTCCCACTTAATGTTGTTTCAATGTTACGTCTCTGCTCAATTAGGGAATATGCTCATTTAAAGTTGTGCAATGCTCCCTTATAACGCCGTTTGGCTGCCTGCTTGTAAGATTCTGTGGAAGAGCAGCGACTTTACAAGGGAGCATTGCACAAGTTCCGCTTCTCCATCTCCTCCCCCTCCCTCCCAGAACTTCCCCCACCACCAAACAGCTGTTTGGAGGCGCTTATGACTTTCTGAGAGGGAGGGGGAGGAGCCAGGAAGTGCCGCGTCTCCACTCCTCCCCCTCCCTCCCAGAAATTCCTAAGTGCCGCCAAACAGCTGTTTAGTGGCACTTAGAATTTTCTGGGAGGGAGTGGGAGAGTGGAGATGCAGGCCTTCTCCGCTCCTCCCCCTCCATCCCAACACTTCGCGCTTAGGACTTTCTGGGAGGGAGGGGCAGGAGTGGGGTAAGCCAGGGGCACTTACCAACCACAGTACAGTACTGTACAGTATACAGTATGATGCCTTTTGTCTGCCCCCAAAAAATTTCCTTGAAACCTAACCGCCCACATTTACATTAAATCTTATGGGACAATTGGATTCGTTTAACATTGTTTCACTTAAAGTTGCATTTTTCAGGAACATAACTACAACTTTAAGTGAGGAGTTACTGTACTTATCGGTTGCTTCATCCTCTTCTCCCTTTCCAAGTTGTTCCCTGTTGCCTGGGTCCTCTTTCCTGCAGGACATGTTTCCCTACCACTTGGTTCCCTACTGCACTGGCCCCCTAGAAATGCTGGCCACTTAGCTAGTCACCTGCTCATCTTTTCCCCCTAATCCCTTGGACATAGTACTTGGCTGCCTAGTCTCTTCTGCCTTGGAGATTCCTGCATTGCTTGTGTCTGGCAGCTCCAGTTGTCTCACTAGGGCAACTCTTGTTTCCATCTCTTATGTAGTTCTGATTCCTTCTCCTTGTTTCCAGCTGCTTTCACAGGCTTCCAGACTCTTTGTTCCAGACAAGGAGTTAGGACCATGTGAGCACTCACATTTCTGCAAATCACTAATGGTCCCTGGACAGCAGTTTGGCAACCCCTGATATAATTTATTAGATGGGGCCTATTCCTGCATTCTTTGGGCACCCAGACCTCACACTGAAACAACCAGAGGTCCAGTGCAAAAGGAATGCAGGACTGTGCTTATTGTGTAACTTCTAAATCAGTTCATGCCCTTTTCTTTTTATGGCAAACTGACTATACCTTTTTTTCATCTCAGAAAACCGATTGTATTTTAAGGGACTGTCAAAGACAGTTGAGAGAACTGTATTCCATACAGATACACCTCAAAACAGTGATGCACTACCAATATTTTAACAGGGAACTAACACAAAATTCCCATGTTTAAACTGTGATAAACTTAATGTAGCAGGTATATGTACCCTGGCAGAGTAGAGAGGGAGAGGGACTAGGGAGCTATGCATTTGTTTTCTCATGTAGTCTGAAACACCGTCTCATGATCATTACCAAGGAAGGAGGTGGCACCATTCAGCTTGTTTTTATTACTGTTACTCTTTTTGGCCCAAGCAATTAGCCAATATTTAAGGCCTTAGGAGGAGAAATGAATGATAGAGTCAGATATTTCTTCATGCAATCCTGTTATACAATGAGTCCTGTTTTCCTGAACACAGTAGGAACAAATAACAGGAGGCCATTTCCTTGCTTACAATTTCCAAGCCTTTTTCCAGCCAGTTCTTTCTCTTGCCTTGCTTCTAGGCCCACCCTAAAAGTGCTTCTTTGGCTGTCTCCTGGGCTTTCTGTTTTCTTCCTGCTCCTCAGGGTTTCTGACACACAGACACACACAGCTGCAATCAAATCAATCCCCAGTCCCAGCATCTGCATTCAATCTAGTCTTTGGGTAGTGACTTCCATTGTTTCAGCTATCACTATACAAAGGGGCATTGAATTATTCCCTTATTTAGCCTGAATGGAAGATGGTTAGCATGTCCATCAATTTCAATGAGGTTTGTGATGGACCGTAGATCAAAGATACACTTACTAGGAGCCACCTTTCTTCCAACATAACATTACCTACATTTTCAATCAGTTGAAAGCTAGGGGAGTTGTGGATTTGAAGGTGGATCCATGAGATAAAAGGCCAATGATGCTAAATTAGTGCAGGATTAATACACTTTAAATGTAGATGCAATTAGTGAATAAGCAAATGATCAGCACATTATGTAAATACAGAAAACACCACCATCTAAGGTGGCATGAGCATGGTAGGTAACAGATTACTTTTCCGTTCTTTTCATCAGTCAAGTCAGAGAAGCAAGGAAGTTAACATATTTTACCATAACATTAAGACACTTTAGCATTAAAAAACCATTAAATAAAGAAATATTTCTCAGGGGCATTAATTAGGGAAACTTTGGTTTACGCTCATAAACCCTTTGCCTTCTGATGCATAAGGAGGTCATTTTCATAAGTAATTCTAAATGTTTGCAATTCTGATTGTGAGGAACTGCGGCTAAAGAATTTACCGAGAACAACAGAGTAAAACAGTATTTAGGGCCAGATTCTGCTTAGTCCTTATGCAAGTGCAGAGTGTGTGTGGACAAATAGAGTCTTCTCCCTGTTTTCGCTCCTCCCCCGAACAGCCTTGTGAGGGTAGTAAATATATTCAGGAAAGCATGGGAGATGCTCCCTAAATACTCCCCCTACTACTCCAAACTGGTTGGAGCAGTGCTCCCCAAATTTTGGGGCACACCCCACTAGGGGGATGCAGAGGAACATTCGTGCGGGGGTGGGTGTGGCAGGCCCAGGCCAGTCCCCACATGGGGCGGGGAGGGAGCACCACCCAGACCCAGCTCTGCTCCCAGCCCAGCTCCAGCCACAGCTCCACTCCACCCCCTGCTCCGTCCCTAGCCATAGCTCCACTCCGCCCCCTGCTCCATCTCCAGCACAGCTCTGTGCTCATTCCCTCTCTGCCCCCAGGCCAGCTCCGCAAGCGCTAGCCACAAATCCTCCCCCATCCCCAGTTCTGCCTCCAGCTCTGCCTTCAGCCCAAGCTCTGCTGTTGAGCCAACTGTACACCAACAAATTCCATTACTGGTAAGCGGGGACACGACAGGAAAAGTTTGGGCACCACTGGGTTAGAGAGAAGGTGAAGCCATGACTTCTGTCCTCACACAAACCTCCAGACCAGGCCAGCTGAGTGTGGGGGAGGGGAGGGTAAAGAATATGGTGCGCCAAATGCTTAGCAGCATCTATGTTCCCCCTCCTTACTAGGAAACTCCTGTGCTCTCTCTGGGTCAATGCTCCACCACACAGTCCCTCAGTGCAGGGGCCTTTCCTTTGTCCTTTCGCTTGCTCCAGTTTTTGTTTGTTTGGTTGGTTTGTTTTTACATGGGAGGAGTGGGGCAGAAATCAGAAAAATATCAAATCGCATCAGCACAACAATTTTCCTTAGTATGTTGCTATTATCCAACCCCAATACCAATAACTCTTACACTCATGTTCTTGCATACACTATTGAAAGAAACAGAGTAAATAATAGCAAGAGAAAGAGAAGAGGCAGAGGAGGAGAGAGGGAATGAAAGATAGCAGGTCAGTGCCCACTCAGATATTCTTTATATCACATGGGGGATTTGCCTCAGCACACTGAAGTCACCATTATGGTGCATTGGTTCTGCTGCAAGTTCTGCAGCAGCTTCATTTAAGAAATCCTAAAGCAGGGATCTCGAACTCAAATCACCATGAGGGCCACATGAGGACTAGTACATTGGCCCGAGGGCCGCATCACTGACACCTTTTCATATAAAGGTACAAAAGTTCCGCCCCCGCCCCCACTCCACCCCTTCCCCAAAGTCCCCACCCCTACTCTGCCCCCATTCCAACCCCTTCCCCAAATCCCCACCCTGGCCCCGCTTCTTCTCCGCCTCCTCCCTGGAGTGCACGGCTCCCCGCTCCTCCCCCTCCCTCCTGGAAAGCGCTAAGCGCCTCCAAACAGCTGGGAGTTTGGCGGGCAACAGCAAATAACCAAATGTGTTTGAGACCCCTGTCCTAAAGGAACATAGGCTTTCATTCATGTTTCCTCCATTCCTGTGCTTGAGGCAGGAAGCAAGAAGTGTCTTTAAGCTTCCTTTGTACCCCCTGTGCCCTGGGGCAGCCATGGGCCTGCCAGGCCCACAGCGTATCATCTGGACCTGGGAAGTGGAGACTAGCTGTAGTGCAGTGCACTTCCAGCAACACTCCCTCTGTCCTAGACTTCACCCTGGCCTGCCCTCTATCCCAGGGATGGAGATCAGGTCCAACATCAAGCCCTTACACTAGCTCTCCATTTGGAGAGGCCCCTTGCTGGCACAGTGGCATAATGGGGCCTTAGTGTAACTGAGATTTGGGCCAATAGTCTTGAAACCTAAACTTAATTTCCCCAATACTCATTTCTCCCTACTGTTACTCACACCTTCTTGTCAACTGTCTGTAATGGGCCACTCTCTTACCACTTCAAAAGTTATTTTTCTCCCTTTGTATCCTGCTGTTAATTGATTTATCTCGTTAGACTGACCTAACACTCGGTAAACCACTCCCATCCTTTCATGTATTTATACCTGCTCCTGTATTTTTTACTTCATACATCTGATGAAGTGGGTTCTAGCCCACGAAAGCTTATGCCCAAATAAATTTGTTAGTCTCTATGGTGCCACAAGGACTCCTTGTTTTTTTTTTTTTTTTTTGCTATTACAGACTAACACGGCTACCACTGAAACCAGTGTTCAGAGGGTCAATATAAGGCCTATGTACCATTCAGAACCTACTAAAGGCTTCAGTATAAGACTTAAATAGGCTTTAACTGCCACCCAGGCCTTGTGCTCCTTCTTTCACAAGAGTGAATTTTGCCCATGGTGCATAATCTTTGGTCACACTATTATACCAAGTAACTGAAGGAGAAGGGAGAGACTGACCTTTTAATGAACTAGATATGAAGTGGAAATATCCTGAACTGCTCAGTAATGCTTTTTCTTTGTCATATAATTAATTATCTCCAGCTTAATAACACATTTCATAATAACTTACTGCATGATCCGTTAGTCTAACAGTAAACATCCTCTGTTCCCATTACTGTGTGTTCAAAAATAAAGAGTGCTGCATTAGCCTCTAAAGAAGTAATGAAGTTTAAAGATGCAATAATGCCTTTTTTATTTTAATGAGACAAAATGGTTTTCACATTGCATGGACAATACATTTTCTTCACTCTGTTATCATTGTTTGAAAGGGAACTGAAGTCAAAATAGAAAAATAGATTAAAACAATGGCAGTTTCCAGTCTTCAGTATTGTCTCTTTTTTCTTGTTGATTATGTTCATTATTTGTTTTTCTAGTGGGAGCCAGAAATGCCCTTGGTGCCCCAGAGCTGCTATGCAGTAAGGGTTTATTTGTGCCATTTGCCTTCTTTCCTACCATTCTTTTATTTTTATTCTTGGTAGAGGTCATGCTCGGTAGAAGTTTCATAATAGGGAGTCTGGCATTTGCTATCTTTCATTCCCTCTCTCTCTTCTCTGTTACCTCCTCTCTCTCTCACTATTATTTAAACTGGTCTATTTTTCTGTCTGACTATGCATCAGGAGTTGAGTTTGGCTGTATAAGAACTTCAGAGTGGAGAACAGTCCATATACTGCACAAAGAACTCCCATAGATGGGGCTGTGCTAGTTACACTGCAGAGCTGGGCTCTATAGCTATCTAGGGATCTTCCTTTAGAAAGAACCCTTTTCCTTATGGCAGGAAGCCTGGGTTAGCTTTAATGAAAAAAGAGCTGGAGAGATCGATGTCTCTTGATTCCTATAGGCAAATAGGTCAAAGCTATTGTTCTCACTGAATATACATATGCGGGTGTGTATAAACACAGTTGAAGGAGTTTACTTTGATTTAACAAAGTTGATCTGGGCATGTAATGGCATTCTGCTGTAGGGAAAGGGCTTATATGCCCTCTCCTTGGGTGTGTGGGAACTAATGGACTTCTGAGCCCCTTGGCCAATGCTTCCCCCCCAAAACACTGTGAGGGAAATAAAGGGAGGGGGGAACCCTTTAAAGGGGCCCCAGCCCTTTTCTCCCTGGTGATTCATCCAAAAACTCCCTATTTTTGAGGCATGCATTTGAAAATTGTACGCCGAACACATGCTGTAGAAAATGTCCTAGATGCACTGATCAAGTGTGCACAGTTACTTGGATGCACTTAAAAAAAATCTCATGATCTTTAAGGAAATCTCATGATTTTTGAATGTTTGGGGTTGACAATACCAGGATGCTAAACATGGCGAAATCATCACACACAGTTTGAGAGGAAATACAGGAGGATTTTGACAATAGTGTGCGCTTTGGAGAACTGCTGTGCAGAAACAGGAATGTAGAGGAAGGTCAGACTGAGGCAAGGGCAGGACGGGGTAGAGAAGATGTGACCAGTGGGTCCACAGCCATGCAGATCCATGCCAAAGCCCCAGCTAATGGAGCAGTACAGAGCATGGCTGAAGTAACAGCAGTGAAGGTTGCATTAATAGCAGAGAAATGGCAGGAAGTTGTAGTGGGGAGCTTAGAGTGTTTTGTCCTTTATGACTGTTGCAGAGAAGCCCCATTCAATGTCTGTTCACTTGGCTTTGGACAGGTTGAGAAATCAGCCTGAAATATGGTATTGATCCTGTACCTGCTAAAAACAATAGCAATACTTCCATTGATTTCTATGGATGTAGGCTCAAACCCTATGTTTGTAAAACAAACGAACAAAAACCACACACACAAAATAAGCCTCCCCCACACCCTGAACATCAAAACAGAACAGCACCCAGATCTGAGGTCTGCTTGTGATTAATAAATCAGAGACATTTTTTCCAAGAACTTTTCATTCGTACATAAAGGCTAAACTTGTAGAAGGCAGTGGGATGTTGAATTATTTACCATTTAAGCTCTAGCTGCCCAAGGATTCTTCGCCAGTGCAGCTAACTTTTGCAAAAGGCTTTGAAATTCTGCTTATATGACTTTGTGCAGCTTGCTTATTTGTCAGGAAATTTCCCCTTTCTTCCTCACTCCTGGGTATTTTGGGGAGGCAGAAACACCTGCGCAACCTGGCTATGTATCTCTGTGCCCAGGTGACTGCATGCTGCACTACACTTTTTATTTTTTTTTAAGCAATTATGCCAGGGATTTTTAGCCTAAGGTTTGAGCTGTGCAGAGAAAGGCAATTCCATTTCACAGAAGATTTTTGATATTTTGAAATTAGATTTTGTTTTGATTTTAAAATTCTACATGAAAGGGAAAGCACGGGCGTCCATGACTTCGAGGCAGTCTACCTGCTGGGTTGCCCCAGAGCTGCGGATCCTGGAAGCCCTGGCAGCCTGGACTACTGGGCAATCTGTGGAGGAGCCCAGGCGCCTGGAAAATTAGGAGCTGGGGCTCCTAGAGCTTCTAAAGCTGCCAGGTGGGCTGTCCTGGAGCTGGGAGGGCGAGCTGATGAGAAAAACAGAAACCTGCCTGCTTTTCGGCAGACCTCTACTGAAATCAAGTCTCCACAGAATAGTTCAAGTTTGATGATTTGGCATCTCCAACTCAGAAATGTTCCGTCAGAGAATTTCTGACCCCCCCCCCTAAGTTAAGTGCCCAAATCCCATAGAAATTCAATGAGAGCTGGACACCTAACTCCCTAAATTAGACTGCTTTGAAAATCCAAGCCTTAAATGATAACATTCTTGGGGCCCAATCCTGCTGCTATTGACTTCAGTGTAGTTTGAATATTTAGAGGAGCCAAATGAAAAACAAATGTAACCTTTGTGATTCATATCAAATATTCTATTTCCAAAGACACAGGGCAAAAAGTGAGACTATACTTACAAATTAGTTGGATATATTTATTTTTCATGTGGTCCTTTTCAGAGAATGAAAAGAAAAAAAGCCCTAATGAAATTATGGTGTTTAAGATATAAACAACCCCATGAATAGTAGGCAGCCTAGTATATGTCACTAGTGCCAGCATCAAGGAAGGGAATTGTGCATAGAATTCTCTCCCCCAAAGACTTTATTATTGTAATATACGGAGATGTGAATTAGGCTGAAGCTGAAATAACTTAATGGGATGAAATTTAGACTCAATATTTTAAAAAGTATGGGAATGTGAGGTTCAAGTTTAGTTGATATTCAGTAGGATATTTTAATTATTCTTTGTTTTAAAATCAGGACATTTCACTTGAAATCAATCAAAGATAACCCCGTGATTAATGTTTTCTGTACCAGGTTTAGCATATTGCTCATGGAGTTGTTCTGAAGGACAAAAATATGTTCAGAATTTAGCTAGTCTTGAAATGTATTCCTCTATTATTTCTCTTTATTATGGTATATTAGACATTATTAGCTTTGATTGCCCTCTTTCCCATTCATCTTAGCTTTTGGGGCATTTGCCAATGTGGTTTATTCAAAATCAGTCACTCAGACCATGATTCAGTTGGACCGGTCTTGGCAGGGTACTTAGCCTACCAAGCAATTCTTAATCAGGCAGTGAATCTTTCCAGGTTATAATTCTACAGTAATATCCCTATATCTCCTTCCTAGAATAGTTATTCCAACAAAAAAAGTATATGGTAATTATAGTCCTTTCAACCAAAATGAGAATCTTAAGGATGTTCCCATACCTGACCGTAACAGGGTAACATTGTGGGGTATTAGATAAGCTACTAGGTCCAGCCGGCTTTGGTTATACTTACTTTACAGCTTACTAGGAGTCAAAGCCTGATTTTCTTACTCAGACATGCCTCCCATGGACTTTTCCTTAGGTTTTTATCCTCAAATAACAGCCCATAGTCCATCCATTGCTCACAAAGCACTTTAGAAAGTATCATTCTCCCCATTTTACAATTGAGGACAACACCAGAGAGAGGAAATACATGTTCAGGATAACCCAGGGTAAGTCTACACTGCAAACAAACAAACAAAAGCCCTGCAACTGCAAGTATGAGAACGCTGGTCTACATATTTGGGCTCACGGGGCTTGCACTACCACACTAAAAATAGCAGTGTAGACATTCCTGCTTGGGCTCTGAAACCTGGGGAAGGGGAGGGTCTCAGAGCCTGAGCAAGAACATCTACACTGCTATTTTTAGCACCATAGCAAGAGTCTACAGACATGGGCTCCAAAACTTGCTGTCATGGTTTTGTATTTTTGCGGGTTTTTTGTCATGTAGACATATCCACTGTGACTCATTGACAGAATCAGGAAACAAACTCAGGTCCCTGGCCCTATCCTCTATTAATTTTACAGTCATAATATAAAATTATATTCAAAATATAGATTTTATAAGCCAAAATAACAAGCACATACACAGTTACTAGTGCCACATTTCAACACTTTTTAAACAAAATATAATTGTGGGTTTACTTTATATTCCTGGACTGGGTAGAACCTTGACTAAATGTTGAATAGATGTAAGTAATTGGTGTAGTGTGAACATTTTTCAAAGGCTCACACAAAGCTTGGGTATTTCACTGCATATTTCAGCACATGTTGTTGAAGTATAAAGAGGCCAATCTTGAAAATGCTTACACTTGTTGATAGCACTGCTGGAATTATGAACCAACTTCAATTGCAGAGAATGGAAAGCCGCCATTGACCTCAATAGGTTTTGGATAAGGCTCCAATGGCCCCTATCCAGCAAAGCACTTAAACACCTGAGTAGTCCCATCGAGTCTAATGGTGCTTAATGGTAAATACATTTGTGCTTAAGTGCTTTGCTGGATTAGGGCCTACATGGAGAAGAACTAAGGGTATGTCTACACTGCAATTAAACACCTGTGACTGGCCCGTGTCAGCTGACTTGGGCTCGTGAGACTATAAAACTGCAGAGTAGATGTCTGGGCTTGGACTGGAGCCCAGGCTGTGAGGTTCTCCCAATTTGTGGGGTCTGACAGATTGGACTCCAGCCCAAGCCTGGACATATATACTGCAGTTTTATAGCCCCCACTGCCCAAGCCCCACAGGCCCAAGTTAGTTGACACAGGCCAGCCACAAGTGTTTAATTGCAGAGTAGACATACCCTAAGAGAGAAATCCTGGCCCCATTGACTTCAGTGGCAAAACACCAATTGACTTCATTAGGGCCAGGATTTCAGACTAAGTGTAAGTGGAAGGCTTGTAGGATTCGGCCCAAAATGCTGATTTTCTGAAAAAGCTGTTTATCTTCTCCAATGTGTGGTGTTCTTTGGATAGCAACAAGTATCAAGCATTACAGCTCCAGACATCCACTAGCAGATGAATATAAATAAAAGAGCCACAAGAATGATTAAAGGATTACAAAACACACCTTATAGTGATAAACTCAAAGAGCCAGAGGTTATACAATCATTCCTTCTGGCCTAGGAATCTAGGAATCTATGAAAAGAGTCGGAGACCTTGCTCCCAGCAGTATAGCTCATTTGCACTCAACAGCTCGTGCACCGCCAGGGCCGGCTCCAGGCTCCAGCCTAACAAGCAGGTGCTTGGGGCGGCCAAGGGAGAGGGGTGGCGCCTGCGGCAATTCAGGTACGGCAGGTCCCTCACTCCCTCTAGGAACGAAGGACCTGCCGCTGAACTGCCACCGCTGATCGCGGCTTCCCCCCCCCCCCCGCCCAATTGCCGCCGCCGATCGTGATCACAGAAATACTGGAGCCGGCCCTGTGCACTGCAGCAGCAGCAGCATCTTCTCCTCTGACCTCATTTCAAATTCAACTGATAATATTTGAGGTATTTAAGGGATTTATGAAGCTTATGAAGTAAATTATGAAGTAAATTATGAATTTACTTCCAAAAAGTTCAGGAAACAGGTATGTATTTGAGTCTCCCTTGCTGAGTTCTATTGTTTCAGGGGGAAATCCTGCTATCCTCACTGAGGTGAAAACTCATGATCATGTGTGGTGGATGCACAGCTGAAGTGTGTGGCAGCTTTGTCTCAATAAAGAATGCAGATCGGGGCCTTTTACTGTAATAATGCGAGTGAGTACTACTTCCAGCCTCGAAAAGTTGCTGTGTTTAACCTTTCAAATAGATGTGTGTTTAGGACTCCAAGCCAATCTGGCTATAATACAATAAATAAATAAAATACATCTCTTGTGTTTTCCTTTTACCATAATAAAAGTTCAAGTCCTTTCACCAATCACTATCAAGTGGACACATGCATGTGTAATAATTACAAAAATGCTCTCTGTTTTGCTTTGAACAGAAATGGCTAAGCAAAGGGCATTCATCCACCCATGAGAAGAACAAATAATGCAAAACATATGCAGAAAAATCTTTAGTTCCCTCTAGTTGAATCAGCAAGATATGGAAAAATCCTATGATCACTGAACACTGCCAAGGCCAGATTGTTTTCTAATTGGCAATTAGGTTCAGATTTATCTGCCTTCTGGGTCTTTCTCCCATTTGACAAGTGAAAGATATTGCCATTTATTCTGATAAATGCAATAACTCTGTTGGAGGTATGCAGGGAATAGGATACATTCTGACTGTATTTATGCATAATAAAGATGCCCCAGATGAAGCTGTGGAAGTTTTCTGTATGATAATCTGAAACTAGGCAAGACTCACCTGATTTTGCAACTATCCAGACATTTACTGGCCTTTGTGAAACTCTGAAAGAACCTGAATTGAATTTGGAGACAACCTTGGCTGTCAGTTCCAGTGGACAAAATCTAGCATTTTTAAATGTTTCATTCTGCGTTTTAATTACAATGCAAAAGTCACAAGAGAGTGAATCCACCTGAATTAAAACTGGAAAAGAGGTTCCCACAAACCCATGAGAATGGAAACTGTTACATTTCCATGGCTGTAGTTACAGGAACTCACATGATGCCCATTCACACCAACTTTGTCCAGTCCTAAAAATAGGTCATACATATTTCTTATTATTTTCTGCAAGATTTAGGATTAAAATTGGTATCCCTATCATAAACCATACCAGCCCTCAGGAGAAATGCTGTTTTGATTTCTACCCTTGCTTTTGTGTATACACTTTTCTCTTTAACTTTTACATGCAGTGACTCACTCAAAACAACAAGAGCAACTTATATTTTAAAAAAGGCAAACTCCATTCATAAGTGCAAAATGTATTTCTTCTGGCATGCAGTGACCTCTGTACAAAAGAACAGAACAAATGAGGCTCTCTGTAGATACAAGTGACTCTGCCATATACTGTATTTAATCTAAAAAAAATCATGCTGCTGCTACAAAATGAGGGGTTCTTTTACTGATTTTTTCCCCACAGTAAGTGGCCATACTCTGATATAGGTATCTGACTTGCTGGCTGTAAAGCAGTATTCAGCATGGACTGTACAGTATGTAATATGAATAAATACTGCATATATTGTACTGACAAAAGACATTACCGTTACATTCCTCTCTTTTTACAGTTTTGTTTAATTTGGTTTCCCTCTTCATTTGACAAAATAACTGCATATGTTTATATAGTACATGTCCTTCTAAAGGAACCAAAAGCATCCTTAGTATTAACTTGTAACACAGTAGCACCAGAGGCCCCAACTGGTATCAGGGCCCCATTGTGCCATGCACTTTACAAACAAACATAAAAAGACAGTCTCTTCTCCAAAGAAGTTACAATTTAAATCATACAAGACAGACAAAAAGGCAGTATTATTATATTGACTTGCAGATAGGGCACTAATGAGGAGAGAGATTAAAGGTGCAATTTTCATCTAAAGAATTTGTGCATCTAAAGAATTTAGGAGCACAGTTCCCATTAAAAACATCCTCTGAAGTGTCTTACCAACAAGACAAGGTTGTTCTATAGCAGGGGTCGGTAACGTTTGGCACGCGGCTTGCCAGGGTAAGCAGGTAAATAAAACTGGCCCGGCCTGCCAGGGTGCTTACCCTGGCGAGCAGCGTGCCAAACGTTGCCGACCCTGTTCTATAGCACAGCCAGGAATTGAATCCAAATCTCTCAAGTCATAGTTTCATGCCTTCACCACAAATCCATTTTCTCTTTCTCTCTCTCTCTCTCTCGGTTTGTAGGAGGAGGAAGAAAAAAAGCAGCAGCTAACTTACAAATTAAAATTGAACAAAGGGATCACTTCACTCATGAAAAAATCAGCCTATTCTAGGCTGAAATGTGGAAGCTGTTTAATAGCTCACAAAAATAGTTCACAAAGGTTTAGGGCAGGATTTGAAGAAACCAGAGAGGGAATTAACACATAGAAACATTATTATAATTGCCAAAAATATTATGTCAGATCCTACCCAATTAAACTATTGCACCTTTAATATTTACTAT
This sequence comes from Chrysemys picta bellii, assembly GCF_011386835.1. NCBI lineage: Eukaryota > Metazoa > Chordata > Testudines > Emydidae > Chrysemys > Chrysemys picta. Next base: position 67,449,704 of record NC_088800.1, on the reverse strand, counting down.
TAAACTATTGCAATCTTTATCCTGTTGAACTATTGCAATCTTTAATAATACTGAAAAGGGACTGTTAGCTGTAGTATTTGTAGTTGTAAATATATAAGATGAGGTCATATTTTTTAAACATAACATTAATTAAAGTTGGAAGTAAAATGTATTAAAGAGAAACACATTTACCGAGTATGGAGTTTCTATGGGAAGTTACAGTAGAGTCTCTAATCATAAACAGAGGTTATATAGAGTAACAAGATGTGAGAAACAACAGAGTTTTGACAGAATTAATTCAAGGACATGGCCTTTGGTTACAAAGCTAGTTTAGATGCATCCAAATAGCAAAGCTTCTGGCATATTCTCCTTGGGGCAGGGACTGTGCCTTTTTCTGTGTTTGGAAAATACCTACCACACTATGGATGCTACCAGCAATAAATAAATAATCATAGCGTTGGAAGTTAAGTTTTTCATAACTGAGTCTATGTGTCACTAAGAGAGTCCATTGTCTCAGTCAGCTGTGCAGGAAATTCTATTTTAAGGACCAACACACGCCAGGAAGCTAACAGCCACCGAAGTCCTCAAGTGAAATCATGACTCCGCTGAAATCACTGGCTAAAGTCTCATAGACTTCAATGGGCCCAGGGATGTCACCTCTTCAAGGTGCTGAGCATTTAAGTTAAGTTAATGGGAGCTGAGGGCATTCGGCATGTTGTAGGATTAGGCATTAAGGCACAATGGAATTTTTCCATTGACTTCAGTGCATTTGGGGCCAGGGTGTAATGGAAGGAAGTATAGGAGAGCTGTTGCCAAAATCCTTTCCTTACCAGGAATAGGAGAAAAGAACATAATGCAAATCATATGGGTGCCTGTGTCTGTTAAGGCTCCAAAAAAGCAGTGTTCTCTGAAGGAATTCAGAGAAAGTCATACACGCTCTGCATTTCATTAAAAATGCTGTATGCAAAGTAATGACATAATATATGATAACCAGAAACAATTGAGAAATGAAGTGCCAATGCTGATATTTTGTTTTCATATGTTGGCAATGGATGCTGAACAATTTTATACATGAACTTATAGTGTAAAAGTCACCCCAGCACAGAGCTTATTCATCTGTTCGTCATGTATGCCATATTCGTCATGGCATAAGTGACTTAAATGGTGCATAGGCCTTGTATTGACCCTCTACACAGGGGTGGAGTTCACCCAAATGAGCAACCAGGAAAGGAGTAATAGCCACCTGGGAAGGGGGACAGCAATAACTAGGGAGAGTAAATGAAGTCTAGGGCATGAATGGAATTTTATCATTTCCCCTTCTGCCAACCCAGTTTACTTTTTGGAGGTGATGTAGGATTGGCTCCCAAATCTTGTTGTGGTCCCTAAGAGCACTCACTATCATCCTATGGAGATGCAAGCACAAAGTGGAAGCTTGCAGATCAGAACACTGCAGTGCAACATCATTGTTAATCAGTATCAAGTGCCAAGTAGAGTGTGGTAGCTCTCCATTCATCATTTTGTACCAGGTCTTTGTGGCCTCAAAATAATGAGCATTTGATCTAGTTAAAATGTTACAAAATGCTGAAACAACCATTTCTGTTGAGCATCCATTTATCAAGAGGGCAAAGGTCCAATTTTGAAAGCTTTTTAGATATAGTGAACTAGCTGATCTTATCCTACAGACTAGCAAAGAACTGAGAGATGGGGATCTCTTATTTGGACTGTCATTCACTAAAGGAATTAAGGCATCTAGGTCACAGATATCAGCCAATAGTACACTGCCCAATTTAGAAAAGATAATATTACAACCTGGTAGACATTCAGGAAAACCATGCATGCAGTATAGGAATCTGGGAGAGATGGTCAGTGCTGTATACTGGATGTGAAGAATGGTGTTGTGACTTAATGAAAAGTGGAACTAGAGCTCTGGAGACTGGCAGTGGGATAAAGAGGCCTTTTACCTCCATGTCACCAATTCAAACACGTCTTGCATTTGGCAGTGATTGAAAGTTATTAGCAGCTAATGACTATTCGGTGGGCTGTGTGAAAGGAGTTGGTGATCTCAACCACTTTTCAGTGACCATATTACAAAAAACACCTTCCAAAGGGAAACACAAATTAGCACCCTGCTCTCTGCAGAGAGGCCAAAATGAATGGATGGACAGTGACTGAACTATTTTTCACTCTTAGATGTGGTCCTTCCAGCTGCATACATTTAACCAAAAATACCTTTCAATGTAAGTAGGTTAAATGACTGCTTATGATCTTTTTATTATCCAGTCCAATATGCCTTACTCTCTCATATGAATAAAATCTTTGATTTTACTCTGGATTCACAGTGTCCTTTAATTAACCTACTGTAGTTATTTTGTCAGCTTTAGTCACTCTATGTAAAGCCTATCCTTAGTGAATTTTCTCCTTTTTGGTAAGGAGCTTGTAAGAAAATATATAATCTCAATCTCCATTCAAGTGACTGAAGACATTTAAAAAAACATTGAAACTTGAATCTCTAAAGCAGTACTTTTTCCCCCTCTCTCTCATTTATTGAAACATATGTTCATGGTTGTCCTTTTACCAGCTAAGCTGTCCCTCCAAGAAAGGCCTTTACAGCATCCCAAAATAGAACTGGGTCATCTCTATGCTAGACATCAATGTATGTGCATGAACCTTATTGATCACAGAAAAATTCCACAAAAAGAGGGTCTTAAAATAACATGGGGGTTGAGACACCAACTACCAGCATTGCCTTTTAAACCTGAAAGCTGAAAAAAATGGGGACGTGATTGAAATGGTAAAATTCCTCACACATGCTAGCAGAGGTTTAGCAAAAGGGAAAATAACATTCTAGTGGATATGGAGCAATTAAGAGCAGGCCTTTGTCCCCATCCCCACTAATTATATTTTGTAGCTTCCACTTATAGTTTTATATGCATGATTAGAAGAGAGGGTCAAATAATGTTTGACTTGAGAATCATCTTAAAAAAAACTAACGTAAAATAGCACCTGTCAATAAGACTTTTTATTTTTAAAGTGGTGAAAACTTTGATGAAATTTCTGTGAAATTTTATCCTTCTTTTTCACCCAACTACAGAATTGGTTAATTTTGTCCCACTTTTAAAAATGGAATTTTTTTTTTTTTAAAGGGAAATATTTTTTTAAAAAAAGACACACACACTTTTTTTTTTTTTTTTTTTTTTGATTTCCAGCTCTTGTACTTAATGGCCACACAAAAGGCAAATAAGGTGTTTTACCTGTGACTGAAAATGTAATCAACAGATATTCTAAGAACTGTTGGTGCATAAGCATACCTTATGAAAGAAATGTAACTAATCTTCAACTACTGGTCACAAATACAGCTAGCGAAACAAACTCAGACTCTAAAACAAATTAATAGCAATGCAGCAACTGAAAGGACCAAGGAACCTTAGGAAGTTCATATGTGCCTCTTTTCAAACAATGGTTTCAAGTATGTTTTCTTTCACTCCCAGACAGCTTTTCTACCGTCTGATAGGAACTGCAAATATTATGAATATAAAGTCAGACTGTCTGTGAGGTACCATAATAACTTATTTCCTAGGCAGGATGTTTATAAATGGCTCTCTGGAAAAAAATAATAATGTGGCCACATATCTGTGTTATATTTACCTTTATCCTATATATTTGCTTTGCTTGCGTCATGCTATCTCAACTATTGCTTCAACCCCTAAACCAAATAAAGAGACCAAAAGTAGGAGGAAAGGAAAACGTTCTTCCTTTTGCAATTTTCATTTTAAAATGCACCTGTCTTCCTCCTTCCCCCATAGTTCTGACTGTTTCATGAAATTTCCATGCATATACTCAGATAAAACAACATTAGCTATATAGGAAACAAATTGAAAAAGCAACTCTTCAAATGAGTGATTCAAATCATAACTAACTAGTTAAATGCTCAACAATTGCTTTAAGTAAATTGCATTAAGCTGTTATGGTTCACAAAGAAGAAACATATTTATGTTAAGTTTGGGGTAGATCATAGAAAAGGAGAGGAAGGCAAAAGATTCTAGTGTAATTCAGCATAATTCAGTTTTAAAGGTCATTTTCTTAAAAACAATTTACTTAGCTGAAGAGTCAAGAAGTCAGGATGGCCCTTTAAAAAAGGCATAAGAAAACATGAGTCCAAATAGTAAGATGCATCACCCAAGCGTCAGGAACCTGTATCTAAAGGGTGACAAATTGTGGCTATTTCTTTCAAGGTTGAGCAATGATTCTCCACTGCTTTTAAGAGTGTTCTCCGAGTTTTTGTATGTATGTGGAACAGGAGAGAATATGCCCATTTCTGGACATTAAAGCATCATATTAGAACACAAGCACAATTTTCACTGACATGATCTGAGTTACACCAGGAAGTAACTGCCCAAATGTAACTGAAGACAGAATATATGTTCCTTACAGTATATTTCACTTACGTAGGATGTGCTTAAATTTGGGTAGATGTTTTAATAAGACACCTCCCAATTAGCCAATTTGGCTATGATGATAGTGAATGGTAATGACTACTGCTTAATCAGGGTAGTAATTGGCATTCATTCTGCTTAATGGGGATGCATTTGGCCCATGTTAAGAAGTTAAGTGATGCTGAATTGGATGAGAAATTTTAAGATGCAGTGAGAATCATTTTTATTCTTGTAATTTTTATTCCATATAGCATGTTATTTCATTTAAAATCTCTCAAATTAATCAGGCCAGCTGCCCAATTCAGATGACAGGCTGCCCACTGAGGTGTCCCAAGTAAAATATTTTAATGTATTCAAACTGTAAGAAAATCTCTTCTGCATCAGTTGGTGGCCCATAACCACTATTGAAAAATGAAAAAATAAAACCACCCCCTCCTTACACACTCTTTCCAAATTCAAATTCAAATGCAAATAAGGCAAAGAAACACAGAAAAATGCCAAAGATTATAATAATGCCATTCTAAAGCAGAAGTTATAGTATTACTGGCAAGGAAACGTTTGCAATAAGAGACAAAATACAGTAGGATAATGAAGCATAGAACTAGGTGGCACATTTCAACCATGCTGCTAGTATTTCTAGGAATGGATGAAATTGTTTGATTTAAAGAATAGCTGACACCTCATGGGAAAAATGTGTAGAACATTCTGCTTAGCAATAATTCAGCTTTATAAGTCAAATTTCCTGAATTTGGCCTTCCTTAATTTGCACAGCTAGGAATGTTCGCAGTGCTCAAAGTGTGTGTAGCTGCTGGAGGAAAAGGAATATGAAGACACACAAAAATGTGGGTGGAGTAAGAGCATAGCATCATTTCTTGTCCCCCACAACCATTCCCATCCCAATTCAAGCACTGGAGATTGGTATGAAAGCAGAGACTTTTTATCTGAAGACTTCATCTGTTTAGTGCCCTCTTAAAAAGTTATAATCCTCTGTTTGCGAAGTCACAATGGGGTGCTCGGGAGAAGATTACAATGTCACAAATCTGATCAGAGGATTACAGCTACTTCAGGTGGGGAATAAAAAAGAGGAGGCGGCAAAATCTTCAGTGACAAAGATCCTGTTTTCATACAGATAAACATCCATCACAAAAGGGAACATGGTGTCACATGACAAGAAGTCCATATGAAAAGTTATCTGGAAAACCAAGTCCAAAATAAAGTGTATTTACATACAACAGAGCAGAGAAAATAAAAGGCAAGTCCAATGGTATAATACAGTGTACAGGGAGTATGAAATAAGCAACTATATAGAAGATACAGGCTCCTAGCCAATTTAGTCACAAGACTGATGCTGTCCCACTCCCACACCTCCCTGGATGGCAGCAAAACAACCAACTGATATCACAGAACTTGATTAGACTCCTACACATTTGGAGCCTAACCAGATACTCAGAGCCCATCATAAAAACCACCGAGGGCCCCCAATTCCTAAGTTAATGAGCGCTGAAGGGATACAGCACCTAACAGGATCAGTCAGTCCCTAGTTCATTGGAAAGGGAAGGGGAGCTGTATTCGCCAGTACTCTAGCTTAATCAACATACACAGATACAATTTTATAGATAGATAGATGATAGATTTTGTCTTTTATCCCACTGGCACCCTGTCACACAGTTTAGGTCTCACATGCAAGATAATTATATATACTTAAAAGAAAAATCCTTTCCCATGGATTTATTGAGGCCCATGTTTCTTTTGAGTGACAAAAACATACTGAACAAATGGTCTGTTCCAGCATGTCAAATCCTACGTTTCCATTCAGGCATGTGGGAGCCGTTAGAGAGTAGACTGCAATTTGCCCCTTCTGCCAGTGGAATTCTGTTTCTTCCTATCTGAGGAAATGAAATGAGCTTGGTGACAGGCTCATACACCCTAGTCTGCCATGTCAGTCAAATGGGAGACTTTTCCTGCTAGGAAAAGTGGCACCATAACTCATCTGTGAGCCTGTGTCATTCCGTTAGCATGGACATGACTAGACAGTGCGTTCTTTGCATTAACTGTGTTTGTGACAGGACACAGCAGTCAGAAACGGGAAACTGGCTTGTAGTAAGCTGCCCCCCCGCAGCTATCCCATTTTGGGAGAAAGACAGCTTCTTCTCAGTGTGCAGTTCCAGTTTAAAAAAAAAAGGAGCATACAAGACATTATACTGCATAAGGAATTGGATGGCAAATTATATGGACGATGTTATAACGTCAGTGGTGCAGCCTCATCTGGAGCAGTGTGTGCAGCTCTGGTCACCCCACCACAGCAAAGGATGCTGCAGATTTAGAGGGGGTTCAGAAAAAGGTGATCAAAATGATCAGGCGCATAGAAAATCTTTCATATAAAGAGATACGGAAAAGACTGAGATTGTTTACTTTAGAACGGAGACAAAAAAGAGGAAATGAAAGAAGTATATAAAATAATGGATGATATACAGAAGGTAGCTAGGAAGAGCAGAAGCTCCCAGTCTCGTAACACAAGAGCAATAAAATAGAAAGGCAGACAATTCAAAACCGATAAAAAGAAATACTTTTTCACTAAACAGTTACACTCTGGAACACATTGCTACAGGATCTTGAGGCCAAGAATTTAGATAAGATTCAAAGTCATATTGAAGGATTATATGGATTACAAGAACTTTCAGAGTTGTAACAGTTACTGCAAACAAAGAAAGTTTTTTAAAGGATTAAAAACTTCACACACTTCAGGTCTTAAATTAATCTCCAACTATTAGGGGTTAGTAGGAGGCCATCATATGAGGTAGATTATCCCACATCTGTGTACCATGGGATTTTTGCAATTTCCTCTGATGTAATTGGTACTGGTCAGTGCCAGAAACAAGATTCTGGACTAAATAGACTATGTGTTTGACCCAGTATGGCAAATTCCTATGTTAAGAAACTAGATAACCAAAGACTCCTGCTTTTGTGGCCTCTCCTGTCACAGTCACAGACACATGCTCTTGATAGAGGATACTGCAGCTCTAGAGTGAAAAACGAGGAGTCTGAGAATCCACTTCTGAACTGGAATATCCTTTACAAATAGGCCATCCAGTGTACAGGTGGTAGAGAATGTAAGATGGCACCTAAGTACAAAGCAACTAACAATGCAATAGCATACCTGCAAGAAGAGAGAGAGAAAAAGTAAATAAGATCTAGCCATAGGATAGGATGCACAAATAAGGAGGGGAGGGGAACCAAACAAGGTCAGTTCAGCTAAAATTGGGGCCACCTGCAAAGCCAGAAGATTAGGTACTGAGGCTGCAAGGCTTGTGATTGAGTAGGTGGCATGCGCCCCCACCACTTTGCAATGCCAGCTTAGGCACAGAGGGTTTAGTCTCACAGATGAGTTGAGGGCAACAGATAATAAGTGTGTTTGTGTATGTGTGTGTAATTAGTATGCAGAATGTTCCTTGGAGAATATCCTAAACTGCACTACAACAAGAGTGAGTTTACAAGGGGCTTATGGTGTTATAACCAGGGAGCTCAAAGTCAGCCTCGAAGTGGTTCTTCAATACTGCATCTAATATCACACTAGCAGTTCAACCTCTCCATGGTGGAGTGGAGTCTCATGACCCCCTGGCTTGCAGGTTTGGCAGCCCTGGCTGAACTGGCCCTGCAAATAAGGCAGAGGAAAATGTACAGTACAGAAAAGGACAGAGGGAAAAGGAGACAAATGCACATGTTTGTGTGTGTGAGAGAGAAAGAGAGAGAGAGAGAGAGTGTGTGTGTGTGTGTGGGGGGGGGCTATCTACAAACATTCTTTAATCACTCAGCCTTGTTCTGCTTTTATAGCAGTTATTTTCCATTGTAGCTGCTTTGGGGCTTATCTTTCTCTGCTGAGTCTCTGAAAATGCCCACCTAATCTTAGATTTTGCTCTGAATTTGCTCGTTTGTCTCATTTTTCACCTGACTTCCTGGTCTCCTTTTGTCGGTCTGTCCTCGT